>NW_024070196.1:6706064-7183564 GCF_014754425.2 Oryx dammah
GTGTGTGTGTGTGTGTGTGTGTGTGTTGGTCCCTCAGTCATGTCCAAACTCTTTGCGATCTCATGGGCTGTAGCTTGCCAGGCTCCTCTGTCCATGGAATTCTCCAGGCAAGGATACTGGAGTGTGTGGCCATTCCCTTCTCCAGGGGATCTTCCTGACCCAGGAATTGAAGCCCAATATCCTGCATTGGCAGGCAGATTCTTTACCTTCTAACCTGGAGGGGTAGCATAGATGTTTTCCCACCCCTTAGGCGGAATTGTGTGCAGGGGGCACGTGCAGTACCCTGCTTTTGCTTGGGGTTCTTCAGAAGTGGCAGTTGGGTTCTTTGGTCTCTTTGTATCTTTTGTCCAGAATCTGCAGCAACCGCAAATGAATGCAGTTATTTTAGTCTCATGTAGTTTCTTAGTTGCTTGAGGAGGGGTGTGTCCAGGTGCAAGCATTGCAGCCCTGAAGCAGAGTCCCAGGTCCCAGCCTGTCTCACAAAGAAATAGATACAAAACGATTCTCCTTTTGTTTTTCAAAATACCTGCATAATCAGGATCTTCCTGGCCGTGGTGATTAGGACTCAGCGCTTCCGCTGCCATGGCCCAGCTTCAATCCCTGGTCAGGGAAGATCCCACAAGCCATATGCTGCAGCCCAGAAACTCCAAAACAACAAAAATACCTACAATGTGATATAGAAAAAAAGTCTGTAGACAGATACACCAAATTTTAGATAATAATTATTACTAGAGGGATGGGATTACAGGAGATTTTCTATCATATATTTCTCAATGTTTCCCATTTTTACAATAATTATTACTTTTGAAATGAAAAATAATGCTATAACAAAATAAAGGATTAAAGAATTTGGTTAGACCTGAAAGAGCTTTGTTTATTTTCTGGAGTTATATTGTAAGAGCCTTTTCTGACAGTTTGACATTGTTTTGACGATGTTGAGTTGGATTTTTGAACATAGACAAGACTCGCCTCACTCATGTGCTACTAATAGGTTTCCATGAGGGGTCATCTAATTTTTTTTCCCAGTAGCCTAATAGTAGTTGTGTTATCTAGCATGCCACCTGGGGGTCTTACGTAGGTGGTAGATAATAAACTTAAAGTAGGATTGTACTTGACGGTCCTGTCTCCCACCTCTCACTGTTAGTAGCACATTGTAGGCAGATGTGAGAACAAGTGACTAGTGAGTGGGTGCTGCTCTGGTGGCAGGTCTGAGAGTGGGGTGTCCTGAGAGCTGGGTAGAAGGGAAGGCGAGTATCGGGGAGCTGAAAGGGCTTCTTATCCTTAGCTCAGCTTTTCATCTATCCTGAAAAGAGTTGGTCAGCAGAAGGTGCTTTATTGAACAGCGGCTTGTAACAGGCCAATCACGAATGCTGGAGTGCATTGTTTCACAGGGAGCATCTCCCCACCGGTGAGACCCAGAGGACAGGTGCCAAATATAACTCATATTCACTCTGGCTCTTGCAGAATAAAGGCAGAAGCAGCCTCGTGGGACCCCAGGTGCTGTGCAGAGTACGCATATGCATCGTACAGCCTTCGATTTTACTTTTGCTAATCTGTTTATTTTTAGATTTCTCATCTTTTAAAGTTTATGGTCATCTTTCCAAGCTACTAAAAAGAACATTTGCGTTAAAGAAAAAAAGACTGTTTCTTTCAGTAAAAAGGTTTGGTGGGAGAATTCCCTGGTGGTACAGCGATTAGGGCTCCGTGCTGTCGCTGCTGAGGGCCCAGACTCAGTCCCTGGTCTGGGAGTTAAGATCCTACAAGCCATGCAGTGTGGTCAGAGAAAAAGAGAAAAAGAAGTTTGGTGGTTATGCTTTTGTTTAAAATACTCTCCCTAAGCACATACTGCCCATTTTTAAATGAATGAGTTAAGACGGAGGAATGCTCACTCCTTGCCCCAAAATTAAATATTTGAAGGAAGATGTCTTACCTTACTTCCAAGATAAAACGCTTTCCGTTTCATGTTAGTGAGGTGTAGTTTTACCTGACTATTCAATCCAAGACTGCGGAGTGCCCCCTCTAGGCCCTGGCGGCCCTCGAGGGAGGTTTTCTAGCACAGGCATGGGAGTGGAGGATCCGGGAGGCTTCACAGTGTGGGGAGATGGGCTCCTTGTTTCAGTTGCCCCTCATTTTCAGGGAGACACTTATAAAATGATTACACTCCCGTGAAAGATAGCTTCTACATAATTGAAGATTGTCCTGGCTCTCTCTCATCAGAGAGGAAGAAAAGCTGTATAAATTATTTACAGAGCTCCAAGTTGTTTCCTTTCATGAACCCTGATTTTGTTTTTGTCTCTGCAAACTGAGATTTTGTTTATCCGTGAATAGTTTTCCCTAGGGCATGAGAAATATGACTGTTTAATTATGAATGAGGTTTTTTGTTTGAGTCCATATTAACTAAAACGTGCAAAATCAACTGTTTTTCATTAGATCCCTTTCAGCTCCCCACCAGAACAGAACCAGCAAAGGAACAAGCAGTTCACCCAGCACCCACCAGGAAGCCCACTGTGATTCGGATTCCAGCCAAACCAGGAAAATGTAAGCGCTTCTCTGCCTCATTTATTTTTTACTCCAGGAGCTGGGGAGAAATATATGCTGATTTATCAATGTTTGCTTCTGAAATTATTTGTAATCGGCCATTTATTATTATTACTCATAGCTGAGAACATATAAAAGCAAGTTGTTTTTTCATAATTCTCTAGATAATTAGTACAGTTAATTTAGATTTTACTTCTCTTTAACATCCTTTTAGGCAGAGAGTTTAGAAGGAGGCTTAAACTCAGAATAAGTGTAATATCCTATGTTAGTGCCAGTAGTAAAGATAGAGTGGAGGAGTACTTGAAACTGATAGCAGATACAATTGTATATGTCTGTTCAGTTCAGTCACTCAGTCATGTCTGACTCTTTGCAACCCCATGAACTGCAGCACGCCAGGCCTCCCTGTCCATCACCATCTCCTGGAGTTCACTCAAACTCATGTCCATCAAGTCGGTGATGCCATTCAGCCATCTCATCCTCTGTTGTCCCCTTCTCTTCCTGCCCCCAATCCCTCCCACCATCAGAGTCTTTTCCAATGTGTCAACTCTTCTTATGAGGTGGCCAAAGTACTGGAGCTTCAGCTTTAGCATCATTCCTTCCAAAGAACACTGGAGTATATTATTCCAGTCAGCATAATCTAAATATAGCTATATGTGAATTGTCTGAAGGGAAATAACCAAAAGTTATAAAAACATAACAATGTGTAAAAAGACTTTTAAATCAGTATAACATTACATGTTTTATAAACTTCCTTACTTGATATTTTTTGGGGGGCTGCCTTTGCAAGGTCTTAGTTCCTTAAACCAGGGATCAAACGCCGGCTCTTGGCTTTGGAAGTGCAGAGCCCTAACCACTTTCACATTCTTACATGAAATTTTGGATGGGTTTTAATAAGTACAGCAAACAAAAACAAATCTGATATTATTATAAGAGAGACTCCTACAGGGCCAAGAGAAAAAGTGTATGAGATGTATGCACACAAATGACATACAGTGGATTCCAGGGTAATCACACACTTTCTCTGTGAGCCTCTTTCATTTCATTTCCTCTAACACTTTTGCGTAGCCCGGAGGCATCCTTGCCTCTATCTAACGAGACTCTGCCATTGCGTTCCTGCCAACAACAGAGCAAGTATACCAGTCCTTCACCTGCAGCATCCCAGGGTTACGCTGTAGGCATACCCTGCAATGCCATGAAACCCCTTTAGCTTAGGGGTTTGACCTCTCTATATATAAAATACTACCTAGAAGAATCATATTGGTTTTAGTCTCTTGATGGTTTTATTAACGAATGGCTCCAATCCAAGTAGTGAGAAGACTGAACAGAGTTGCTATGGAAAATGAGGAGGAGAGAAAGTTAACAGTACCAAAATATAGTGGGTTTTCACTTCGTTCAGTTCAGTTGCTCAGTCGTGTCTGACTCTTTGAGACCTCATGAACTTTAGCACACCAGGCCTCCCTGTCCATCCCAACTCCCTAAGTTTACTCAAACTCACGTCCATCACGTTGGTGATGCCATCAAACCATCTCATCCTCTGTCATCCCCTTCTCTTCCCACCTTCTATCTTTCCCAGCATTAGGGTCTTTTCCAGTGAGTCAGTTCTTTGCATTAGGTGGCCAAAGCATCAGTCCTAATGAATATTCAGGACTGATTTCCTTTAGGATGGACTGGTTGGATCTCCTTGCAATCCAAGGGACTCTCAAGAGTCTCCTCCAACACCACAATTCAAAAGCATCAATTCTTGCAGTGCTCAGCTTTCTTTATAGTTGAACTCTCACATCCACACATGACTACTGGAAAAACCATAGTCTTGACTAGATGGACCTTTGTTGGCAAAGTAATGTCTCTGCTTTTTAATATGCTGTCTAGGTTGGCCATAACTTTTCTTCCAAGGAGCAAGCGACTTTTAATTTCATGGCTGTAGTCACCATCTGCAGTGATATTAGAGCCCCCCAAAATAAAGTCTGTCACTGTTTCCAATGTTTCCCCATCTATTTGCCATGAAGTGAGGGGACCAGATGCCATGATCTTAGTTTTCTGAATGTTGAGCTTTAAGCCAACTTCTTCACTCTCCTCTTTCACTTTCATCAAGACGATCTTTAGTTCTTCTTCACTTTCTGCCATAAGGGTGGTGTCATCTGCATATCTGAGGTTATTGATATTTCTCCCAGCAATCTTGATTCCAGCTTGTGCTTCATCCAGCCCAGCATTTCTCATGAAGTACTCTGCATATAAGTTAAATAAGCAGGGTGACAATATACAGCCTTGACATACTCCTTTCCTGATTTGGAACCAGTCTGTTGTTCCATGTTCTAACTGTTGCTTCTTGACCTGCATACAGATTTCTCAGGAGGCAGGTTAGGTGGTCTGGTATTCCCATCTCTTTAAGAATTTTCCACAGTTTGTTTGTTGATCCACACACAGTCAAAGGCTTTAGCATAGTCAATAAAACAAAAGTAGATGTTTTTTTGGAACTCTTTTGCTTTTTCGATGATCCAGCGGATGTTGGCCATTTGAACTCTGGTTCCTCTGCCTTTTCTAAATCCAGCTTGAACATCTGGAAGTCCAGGGTTCACGTACTGTTGAAGCTTCGTAGGAAGTTATATAGTAGTTTTAGACTAAAGAGCTGGCAATGTGTTTCTTTTGACAGCATGATATAACCCATGGATATAGCCCACTTGAAAGCTCATGGGGTTATCTGCTTTCTTGCTCTTACCTTATTATAAAGTGTTTGGGATTTTAATAAGCCGTGTGAGATATAATGATAATAAATATTGTCCAAAGCTCATGTGGCTTCAAGGAATACAACTTGTACATTGAAATGTATTCTCCTGTTGTGTCAGGGTCCCCAAAACCCCCATGTTCGGTGATTTGCTAGGAGGACTCACAGAACTTAGCATCTAGTTGTGTTTGCAACTGTGATTTATCAGAAGGCAAAATCTGCAGAGGGAAAGGTGCATGGGGCAAAGTGTAGAAGAAACCACGCACAAGCCTCGGGGAGTCCTCTCCTAGTTGGGTTTCACAGGAAGTTCCTCAGTCTCCTCAGTTGTGAAATGTCAATCAAGGAAGCTCATTAGAGACTCAGTACCCAGGGGTTTTGCTGGGGGCTGTTTACATGGGCACCTCTAGAAATTTTGTTATGTACCAAAATTCCAGATTCCCAGAAGGAAAGCGGGTGTCCAGCATAAACCATATTCTTTTGTTTTCTCTGTTCTGGAAATGGTGGGAACCTTCCCCAAATCCAACTTTCTAGGCCATCAAGGGCCACCCTTGTAACTCAGTCCTGCGATGCTTATTCTTCTCTACACACTGATAAATTGGATTAGTAGTCCTGAAATCCTGAAAAAGACATATTGAAGAAGCACCTTTATTTATTATCTTGACAAAGCTCCAGGAGCTATTAGAAAGCTGAGTTCTGTATTGCTGTATGTAAGAGAATGGAAGGGCTAGTTCCTAGAGAATTATTTCTATTTCTATAAAAAACTAGTTCCCCAGGGACTTTCCTGGTGGTCCAGGGGTTAAGACTCTGTGCTACCACTTCAAGGGACACTGATTTGATCCCTGGTAGGGGAACTAAGATCTTACATGCCACAAGGCATAGCCAAAAAAAAAAACAGTCCCCTCAAATTTTGTTATTACAATTAGTAAGCAATGCATATATGCCGTGGAGGAAAAAAAAATAAGACTTGGTGTCCGAAAAACTTTGAATGGATAAGAAAAGAAACAAACAGCTTTGTGGTGCAAAACTCCTTCCTCTGAACCTGTCAGCTTCTTCCCCTGGAGACCTCTTTCTTCTGACTAAGATATCCTTTCCCCAGATACCTGCATAGCTTCCTTCTTCACTGTTCTTTCAGGTCATTGCTCAAATGGCACTTTTCTCATTGAGGCCTCCGCTGACCACGTTATTTGAAATCAAAAGTCTCCACCTCCCCCACGTACCCACATCAGATAATTACTACGTCCCTTCCTTCCAGTAAGCTATCTCCTCTCTACTTTCATGTTCTTACTACTTTGTGCCCTTCAGTTTTTTGTCATGACAACATATCCTAAGTGATTCATTATTTCTGTGTAAGAATAAGGGAACTACAACACAGAGAGAGTCTTCAAGATGGCAGCTGAGATGGACGGTCTCTGTATGGTGGCCCTGCCTCTCACTAAGAAGGCTTGCCTGTCTGTATCATTGTTTTCCTAGTAGCTGGCCTAGGTACTTTCCTCCTTTGAGAGTGTTTCCCTGTCTGTGAATAAAACAGGAACTCATCCTCTTGCTGTAAGTTTTTCCTGTGAAAAGGAAGCAGACAGTGTTCATTTGAATGAGAAAAATTTCCATCTCCTTTAAATGCCTTAACCAGGAAAATGGCTTCAGCCTCCTTTAGCACGTTACCATCGTCCTCGCTCCAAATATTTTGCACACAGCTTTTAATTAGCTGTCACAAATTAAGCCTGGTCATCTTTGTTTTCTTCTTTTTATACTAAGTTGGTACACTATCTCTGGGTTAAGGATATAATTTGGATGTAAAGATATCGCTTGTGGAAATGAGAGTGATTAAGCCCATTAATCTGGAGCTGATGAATTGGAAAGCACATTTAATTATTTGAATTGGGGGAGGGTTGGACACACCACCTATTAGGAAGCAGCAAGGCTTATTACAATGAAAATAGACTTTGAGGTTCAAAGCTGTGGTCTGACTGTTACTAGCATCAAGACCTGGATGTTTTTGTTGTTCAGTTGCTAAGTCATGTCCAACTTTTTGCTACCTCATGGATTGCAGTACGCCAGACTTTCCTGTCCTTCACCATCCCCCACAGTTTGCTCTAACTCTTGTCCATTGAGCCAGTGATGCCATACAACTATCTCATCCTCTGTCATCACCTGTTCCTCTTGCCTTCCATCTTTCCCAACATCAGGGTCTTTTCCAATGAGTTGACTTTTCACATCAGGTGGCCAAATATTGGAGCTTTAGCATCAGTACTTCCATTGAATATTCAAGTTTGATTTCCTTTAGGATTGACTGGTTTGATCTCCTTGCTGTCCAAAGAACTCTCAAGAGTCTTCTCCAGCACAGCAATTCCAAAGCATCAATTCTTCGGCGCTCAGTCTTCTTTATGGTCCAACTCTCACATCCATACATGACTACTGGAAAAACCATAGCTTTGACTATACAGACCTTTGTCAGCAAAGTGATGCTTCTGCTTTTTAATACACTGTCTACCTTTGTCATAGCTTTTCTTCCAAGGAGCAGCTGTCTTTTAATTTCATGGCTGCAGTCACCATCCATAGTGATTTTGGATCCCAAGAAAATAAAATCTGTCATTGTTTCCATTTTCTCCCCATCTATTTGTCATGAAGTAATGGGACCAGAAGCCGTGATGTTAGTGTTTTGAATGTTGAGTTTTAAACCAGTTTTTTCACTCTCCTTTTTCCCTTTCATCAAGAGGCTCTTTAGCTCCTCTTTACTTTCTGCCCTTAGGGTGATATCATCTCTATATCTGAGGTGGTTGATATTTCTCCCGGCAATCTTGATGCCAGCTTGTGATTCATCCAGCCCAGCATTTCACATGATGTACCCTGCATATAAGTTAAATAAGCAGGGTGACAATATACAGCTTTGACGTACTCCTTTCCCAGTTTTGAACCAGTCCGTCGTTTCATGTCCGGTTCTAGCTGTTGCTTCTTGTCCTGCATACAGGTTTCACAGGTGGTCTGGTATTCCCATCTCTTTAAGAATTTTCCAGTTTGTTGTGATCCACACAGTCAAAGGCTTTAGCATAGTCAATGAAGCAGAAGTAGATTTTTTCTGGAATTTCCTTGTTCTTTTCTATGATCCAGCAGATATTGGAAAATTGATCTCTGGTTCCTCTGCCTTTTTTAAATTCAGCTTGTACATCTGGAAGTTCTCTGTTCGTGTACTGTTGAAGCAAGACCTGGATGGTTCATTTGTTTTCTTCTCAGCTTCAGTTTCTTCATCCGTCAAATGGATGCAATGATACCTAGCATAGTGCTGTCTAACATGGTAGCTAATAACCACATGTGGCTACTGAGAACTTACAATGTGGTCCATGGCAACTACAGGACTGAACTGTTTATTTAATTTTAATTAAGATTTAAGTTCAAACTGCCATATGTGGCTACTAGCTAGTGGACTCAACAGATCTAGCACTTAAATAGATGGTTAGAGAAATGCATATGAATAAAGTGCCTTAACTTAATGCCTCGTCCATAGAAGGTTCCAACAAATGCTGGCTTACTCTTGTAATTATTTAGTATCACTTTTACTCTTGATAAAACATTGGATAAAATTAACTGATGGCTGCTAACCCATCAGTTTTCTGAGTTTTGTCAGGAGATCTTTCTCTTTTGCTTAGCTATCTATTCTTTTGTGTATAGACATTTTCCTAAGGAAGCAAGCTGCAGTCTTTCCATCCTGTGAAACCCTCGAAGACTAGAAATTACTGATTAATTATTGCTGTTTTTCCAGGTTTACATGAAGAGGATCCACAAAGCCCACCTCCTCTCCCTACTGAAAAACCTATTGGAAACACCTTCAGCACAGTATCTGGAAAGCTTGGTAATGTTGACAGAACTAGAAACTTGGTAAGTGGTCATTATAGGTTGTCCTAAGCTACACACTAATATTAAGTACTCAGCTGATGTCTAAATTATTTTACTATTGGTCAGATAAACCTTTATTACAAACCATTTTCTAAGCTCCATGTACTTATTTAATATTTTAAAAATTCATATAGGATAAAAGACTTAGGCTAATTCATTGTACTTCATCATAAAATAATTTGCCCTATACCAGCATATTATCTGTTAAAAATTTTTTTTTATTTTTTACATTTTTGGTTGTACTGGGTCTTTGTTGTGAAAACAGACTTAGTTCAGTGATCAGATTATATTTGAAATGAATATACTGAATGAAACACATCATTTTAAGATAATCATGAGCATTTGTTCATCTGAAATTTATGAGAAAGTTATTTTTTAATTTTAAAAATAGTGCTTTATCATGTGCTTATTAACAGATGGTGGTCAAAAGGTTAAATATATACACATTTTTAAAAAAAATTCCAACTTCAATACCATTTTTCCATACTTTTTGAAATACCTAGGTTATCTTTACAGTTTGTTTCAAAAGAAACCAGTTCTTAAAGTCTTTGAGCCACATTTTCAGTTCAAATTTCATAATAGTTTTACATTGTGAATTAACTCTGCTTATTATACATGCAAACTGATCTAATCATCTAGTGAAGAGAAATTTCTTTGATGGATCCATTAAATTGAATTAGCCAATATTAAGTTAATGAGAGTTTCCTGTAGGCTGGATTAAAATTTAGTGATCACTTGCATTTCAAAGTACTTGGTAATAAATTTTTATTAAACTGAGCCAAGAAAACCCAAAAGAGGATGATAGAGCTCCTACCATAGAGTTGTTGAATGGGGGAAATCCCATATTTCCATGGAGAAAAAGTTCCTTGAGAAGGTCACTAAAGGGTAGTAGAATGGAATGATAGGATGACGAGTAGACACACTTTGCATTCACTGAGTCATGGGCTCTATCAACCATGAAGCTCCATTAAAATATTAAGTATTACTCCATTTGGTGTTAAGCAATCCACAAAACCACTCCAACATAGGAAAAAAAAGGAAGAAAGGAAAGGAAGTTAGAATAAACTAAACCATCTGGAGGGGGAGCTTTATTCATAACTGTTTATACCTCACATGAATAAGTTCAGTTCAGTTCAGTTCAGTCACTCAGTTGTGTCCGACTCTTTGCAACCCCATGAATCGCAGCACACCAGGCCTCCCTGTCCATCACCCACTCCTGGAGTTCACTCAGACTCACATCCATCGAGTCAGTGATGCCATCCAGCCATCTCATCCTCTGTCGTCCCCTTCTCCTCCTGCCCCCAATCCCTCCCAGCATCAGAGTCTTTTCCAATGAGTCAACTCTTTGCATGAGGTGGCCAAAGTACTGGAGTTGCAGCTTCAGCATCATTCCCTCCAAAGAAATCCCAGGGCTGATCTTCAGAATGGACTGGTTGGATCTCCTTGCAGTGCAAGGGACTCACAAGAGTCTTCTCTAACACCACAGTTCAAAAACATCAATTCTTCAGCACTTAGCTTTCTTCACAGTCCAACTCTCACATCCATACATGACCACTGGAAAAACCATAGCCTTGACTAAATGGACCTTTGTTGGCAAAATAATGTCTCTGCTTTTCAATATGCTATCTAGGTTGGTTATAACTTTTCTTTCAAGGAGTAAGTGTCTTTTAATTTCATGGCTGCAATCACCATCTACAGTGATTTTGGAGCCCCCAAAAATAAAGTCTGACACTGTTTCTACTGTTTCCCCATCTATGTCCCATGAAGTAATGGGACCAGATGCCATGATCTTTGTTTTCTGAATGTTGAGCTTTAAGCCAACTTTTTTACTTTCCTCTTTCACTTTGATCAAGAGGCTCTTTAGTTCCTCTTCATTTTCTGCCATAAGGGTGGTGTCATCTGCATATCTGAGGTTATTGATATTTCTCCTGGCAGTCTTGATTCCAGCTTGTGCTTCTTCCAGCCCAGCATTTCTCATGATGTACCCTGTGTAGAAGTTAATAAGCAGGGTGACAATATACAGCCTTGATGTACTCCTTTTCCTATTTGGAACCAGTCTGTTGTTCCATGTCCAGTTCTAACTGTTGCTTCCTGACCTGCATATAGCTTTCTCAAGAGGCAGGTGAGGTGGTCTAGTATTCCCATCTCTCTCAGAATTTGCCACAGTTTATTGTGATCCACACAATCAAAGGCTTTGGCATAGTCAATAAAGCAGAAATAGATGTTTTTCTGGAACTCTCTTGCTTTTCCCATGATTCAGCGGATGTTGGCAATTTGATCTCTGGTTCCTCTGCCTTTTCTAAAACCAGCTTGGACATCTGGAAGTTCACAGTTCCCATATTGCTGAAGCCAGGCTTGGAGAATTTTTAGCATCACTTTACTAGTGTATAAGATGAATGCAATTGTGCGGTAGTTTGAGCATTCTTTGGCATTGCCTTTCTTTGGAACTAGAATGAAAATTGACCTTTTCCAGTCCCATGGCCACTGCTGAGTTTTCCAAATTTCCTCACATATTAAATGCAGCATTTTCACAGCATCATCTTTCAGGATTTGAAATAGCTCAACTGGAATTCCATCACCTCCACTGGCTTTGTTCGTAGTGATGCTTTCTAAGGCCCACTTGACTTCACATTCCAGGATGTCTGGCTCTAGGTGAGTGGTCACACCATCGTGATTATCTTGGTCATGAAGAGAATAGCATGACAGAAGTCCTGTCCTGCAGTGTTTACAGAGGGTGGAGGAGGGAGAGCTCAGAGCCCCCTGTGCTGTGCGGTAATGAATGCATACGTAATAGACATGCTGGGTCTGAAGGAAGAAGAAACAAGAAAGAGATCACAGGTTAAATGATTTGGCTGAAGTCACGCACATAGATTTCCAGAGCCAGAGATCTATGACTGAGAAATTCCTTTTGTTTTAAGAATTACAATTACTGAGTGAATTTTAGACCAGAGGCCAGAAAGGCTTGAGGTGTAGGGAAAGATCTTGGAAAGCATGTTTCACCAGTGTGATGAACCATGTGGAGAGGGTCTTTGACTGGTAAGTCTTCTAACGAGGTGCAGAATGAAGACCCTGTACTGCTTCTCCTGCCTTAAGAGCCAGGGTGTTTGCCGTCTCATGACAAGATGGCTGTCCCTGCAAAATCTCAGTCCTCACTTAAACGATAGAGGACTCCAGGGTGAGAAACATCAGGAGGCAGGGGCGCCATTCTGTCATGGGAGCACACTGTTCTGTGGAAATCCAGGGCTTCTGCCAGCCAGCGCAGGAAGAGAGTTGGGGGACGTGGCCCAGAAGGTGGAAGGCGTCTTGGCTGCAGCCCAGAAGCACTCTGATGACTTCAGGACGTGAGAAGTGGTATCAGTGCCTCAAGAAAGAAGAGAAGGCACATCTGCAGAGGCTGCTCAGTGATCCCAGCAGACAGGAATGAGGTTTTGGAAGAAATGTCTGTCTTTTGAAAATACAGCAAGAAAGGGGGAAGGGGGCTGGAATTATTTTTAAATTGAACATAAGAAACCATCCCAAGGAAGATGAACAAAAAGATGGCATCTGTGGGGCAGTACAAATAGAGAAACCAACTTTGCCCAGAACTAAAATACTTACCCAAACATGTCAAAAGTCAAAGTTCAGGGTTGTCAGAGCTAGGAAAAAACTGCAAAATGCAAGTACAGAGAAGCTCCATGCATGTGTGGAATACTGAAGAACAGGAAATCCCTAATGAATAATCTTCCAAAGACTGTCAGCAGAAGCTGTGCGCAAGCCTGGACTTGACCAGACACTCAGACCGTGGCTCCTGCAGGAACCAAGCCCCTCCTCTCAGTGTATGAAGGCTGTCCAGGGCTGCAGTGCCTTTGGAATGTGCCTAACAGTCCTGGAAGATTTGAGTACACTGCCTTTTTGTGTGATTTCTTTTTGCTGATAATTCAAAATTGAGAAATTAAAAAGATATTTAAGATCTCCCATAAAGATATCTAAACCACCCAGAGAAAACTACAGCTAATATTTGGTAGAAGATTAGGATTGTGTGGTATGTCTTTATTAAAGTACATCATCTATAATTTTCCATGTCAAATTTATCATCTTTTTTTAATCTGCCCTTAATTATTAACTAATTTTGAAAAGATATATGAGTTCCTACCTATCTGCTAGAGTGTTTTTCTCTTTGTTTCAGTTTTAAAGGTGGCCAAAGAAGTAAATGAGTTTTTTAGGTATCATAGCAGGATTTGTTGGAAGGCATATAGGCAGTGTATTTATAAGGCATGGATGATGGTTTGTAATATTGCAGGGTTTATGAGCTGGTGACTTGCCTCACTACATTAACTGAACTCATTAGTTTAACCAAGTTTTAAGGGCAAGCTTAATTTGTTTTTTAAAATGGGATTATAAAACATTGAAACATATTTAGATGATCACAGTTATTAGCAATTAATCATTTGGTATTTAAGGAAAAGCTGTAAATAGTCAGTGTGAATTACAAACCACAGAAGTGAGTTTTAACTCATTTGTAAGATAAGAAGGGGGAAAAGAGACCAAATTAGCCCAAAGATTATCAATCTGTAGCTATATCTCCTTTACCAAAAGAAAAAAAGGAATGTCATTTTGAAGACCTAGCATTCCCCTCCCCTCAGGTGGTATTGGAAAAATATTATGTCCTGGATGTCAGTGGTCAGAGCTTAAAAAGTAGGAAAGCTGAAAAAAAGAGACTCAATTAGAATTAGAATTTAGTGAGGACTTTTCCCTTAAAGAATAGAAGTTTTGGCATTAAGAGCCTTTAACTTCTCATTCAACAGATGATCTGAAAAAGTTTTCCATGTTTTATATTCATTACCCAGTCCCTGGGCAATAACATGTTCAGAAAACTTATTTATTAGCACAGTTTGAACCCCTTCTCCTAGAGAAGTCTTCCTATTGATCTCCACACTTCCAATTTCTCTCATCTACTTTCAGACCGAACATTCCAACTCTCCCTCTCTTGTTTTTCACACCACCCCCTTTGCTCTTTCCTCCAAAAATCTTCTCAGCACATCCAGCCCCTCTGCTCTAATTGTATAGTTCAGTTCAGTTCAGTTGCTCAGTCGTGTCCGACTCTTTGTGACCCTATGGACTGCAGCACACGAGGCTTCACTGTCCATCACCAACTCCTGGTGATGCCATCCAACCATCTCATCCTCTGTCATCCCTGTCTCCTCCTGCCTTCAACCTTTCCCAGCATCAGGGTCTTTTCAAACGAGTCAGTTCTTCGCATTAGGTAGCCAAAATATTGGAGTTTCAGCTTTTAGCATCAGTTTTTCCAATGAATATTCAGGACTGATTTCCTTTAGGATGGACTGGTTGCATCTCCTTGCAGTCCAAGGGACTCTCAAAAGTCTCCTCCAACACCATTTCAAAAGCATCAATTCTTCAGTGCTCAGCTTTCTTTATACTCCAACTCTCACGTCCATACATGACCACTGGAAAAACCATAGTCTTGACTAGATGGACCTTTGTTGGCAAAGTAAGGTCTCTGCTTTTTAATATGCTGTCTAAATTGGCCATAACTTTAATTCCAAAGAGCAAACGTCTTTTAATTTCATGGCTGTAATCACCATCTGCAGTGATATTAGAGACCCCAAAAATAAAATCTGTCACTGTTTCCATTGTTTCCCCATCTATTTGCCATGAAGTGAGGGGACCAGATGCCATGATCTTAGTTTTCTGAATGTTGAGTTTTAAGCCAACTGTTTCACTCTCGTCTTTCACTTTTATCAAGAGGCTCTTTAGTTCTTCTTCACTGTCTGCCATAAGGGTGGTGTCATCTGCATTTCTGAGGTTATTGATATTTCTCCTAGCAGTCTTGGTTCCAGCTTGTGCTTTATCCAGCCCAGCGTTTCTCATGATATACTCTGCATATAAGTTAAATAAGCAGAGTGACAATATACAGCTTTGATGTACTTCTTTCCCGATTTGGAACCAGTCTGTTGTTCCATGTCCAGTTCTAACTGTTGCTTCCTGACCTGCATATAGGATTCTTAAGAGGCAGGTCAGGTGGTCTGGTATTCCCATCTCTTTCAGTATTTTCCACAGTTTATTGTGAGCTACACAGTCAAAGGCTTTGGCATAGTCAATAAAGCAGAAATAGATGTTTTTCTGGAACTCTCTCGCTCTTTCGATGATCCAACGGATGTTGGCAGTTTGATCTCTGGTTCTTCTGCTTTTTCTAAATCCAGCTGGAACATGTGGAAGTTTGCAGTTCACGTACTATTAAAGCCTGGCTTGGAGAATTTTGAGCATTACTTTGCTAGCGTCTGAGACGAGTGTAATTGTGCGGTAGTTTGAGCATTCTTTGGCATCGCCTTTCTTTGGGATTGGAATGAAAACTGACCTTTTCCAGTCCTGTGGCCACTGCTGAGTTTTCCAAATTTGCTGGCATATTGACTGCAGCACTTTCACAGCATCATCTTTGAGGATTTGAAATAGCTCAACTGGAATTCCATCACCTCCACTAGCTTTGTTTGTAGTGATGCTTCCTAAGGCCTACTTGACTTCGCATTCCAGGATTTTTGGCTCTAGGTGAGTGATCACACCATCGTGGTTATCTGGGTTGTGAAGATCTTTTTTGTATAGTTCTTCTGTGTATTCTTGCCACCTCTTCTTAATATCTTCTGCTTCTTTTAGGTCCATACCATTTCTGTTCTTTATTGTGCTCATCTTTGCATGACATGTTCCCTTGGTATCTCTAATTTTCTTGAAGAGATCTCTAGTCTTTCCCATTCTGTTATTTTCCTCTATTTCTTTGCACTGATCACTGAGGAAGGCTTTCTTACCTCTCCTTGCTATTCTTTGGAACTCTGCATTCAGATGTTCATATCTTTCCTTTTCTCCTTTGCCTTTCACTTCTCTTCTTTTCACAGCTATTTGTAAGGCCTCCTCAGACAACTATTTTGACTTTTGCACTTCTTTTTCTTGGGGATGGTCTTAATCCCTGTCTCATGTGCAGTGTCACGAACCTCATTCCAGAGTTCATCAGGCACTCTGTCTATCAGATCTAGGCCCTTAAATCTATTTCTCACTTCCACTGTATAATCATAAGGGATTTGATTTAGGTCATACCTGAATGGTCTAGTGGTTTTCCCTACTTTCTTCAATTTCAGTCTGAATTTGGCAATAAGGAGCTCATGATCTGAGCCACAGTCAGCTCTCAGTCTTGTTTTTGCTGACTGTATAGAGCTTCTCCATCTTTGGCTGCAAAGAATATAATCAATCTGATTTCATTGTTGACCATCTGGTGATGTCCATGTGTAGAGTCTTCTCTTGTGTTGTTGGAAGAGGGTGTTTGCTATGACCAGTGCGTTCTCTTGGCAGAACTCTATTAGCCTTTGCCCTGCTTCATTCTGTACTCCAAGGCCAAATTTGCCTGTTACTCCAGGTATCTCTTGACTTTCTACTTTGCATTCCAGTCCCCTATAATGAAAAGGACATCATTTTGGGGTGTTAGTTCTAGAAGATCTTGTAAGTCTTCATAGAACGATTCATCTTAAGCTTCTTCGGCATTATTGGTTGGGGCATAGGCTTAGATTACCGTGATATTGAATGGTTTGCCTTGGAAACGAATAGAGATCATTCTGTCATTTTTGAGATTGCATCCAAGTACTGCATTTCGGACTCTTCTGTTGACTATGAGGGCTGCTCCGCTTCTGCTAAGGGATTCCTGTGGTATAAGCTCTCTGCTTTCTCAAGCCTTGTCTGTTCCTTCTCACATGCTCTCCTTTCAGGCCACTCCTTAAGTTTCTGTTATGTTCCCACTTCCTTCCAGCTCAAAACCCACCACACCATGTGGAAACCAGCCAGTATGAGAGATTTGGCTTTTCTAGGTAAAACAGACTAATCACCACCCCACTTACTGTATGTTTAAACTTAGGAGCACTGCATATCTTAAGTATTGTCATGGGATAAATAAATGCCATATTTTTAAAAAATTCCCTACAGTGCCTGCTTAAGTTGGTGCTGTGTAACCTATCACGATTTAAGCATCATCCTTACCTCCTTAGAACACGCTGGGTGTGTAGTCACCAGTGCCGTCGGGTGGGCCGCGGCCCACAGCAGCAGACCCCGGCCTCTCCTTCTCTGTTCTCAGTTGCACTGTGACGTGGACAGTGAGGACAGAGACAAGAAGACTCTTTTAATCTCCTTTCTATAACTCCGTTACGTTTCCACTTAGAGATCTAGCCAAAAATTTGTCCATAATTCCTCTTGACAAGCTCTTGTTTCAGATTAACCTTAACTAAAAAGCATTCTCTGATTCTTTCAGGAATCTGACATTGCTGGTCAATCAGGAGGTTCTGGGCGAGGACCCCCAAGGTTGCCACCCAGGTAGGTAAGCGTGGGAAAACCTCTAAAAAGTCAGTTAAAGAAAATCTAATGACTCCAAGACCGGACCTTTTTTCTCATGTTGTTGCCCTTCTATCTTTTTTTAGAAATAAGTCACAAATTTACCCAGGCCACTAGCCCACAGTCTATTTCTGACAGCAGGTTGTAGGAGTCTCTGTTTCTTGTTTAACACAATCTAACAACTCACAGAGCACACACACGAATCTATATTGTTGTTGTTCAGTTGTTAAGTTGTGTCCAACTCTTTTTGACCCCATGGACTGCAGCATGCCAGGCCTCCCTGTCCTTTACTATCTCCTGGAGTTTGCTCAAACTCAAATCCATTGAGTTGGTGTTGCTATCCTATTTCAGAACTAGCTTTCTTTGTTTTAATCTAAATTAGAGTTTTAATAATGATTCCTAGGACATGAACATTAGAGTTTGTTTTTTCCTTCCTAATAATCTAGAAGACCCCATCACATCTCCATGATATCTTATTATAAGCTTTTCATCTCAGGCTTTGGTAGAAAGTGCTTAGTTTTCTGAAACAGTCATGGTGTGTTTAAGAGCAAATGGGGCCTTAGAGAGCTCATGATAGTAAATGCTTGTTTGTCTTGAACTAATGAATCTCTAGTGCAAGATAAGAGGAAGCTGGGACATCATGGCATTTCTTCTAATAATATAATGTTTAATGCAGCAGTCATTTGCTGAAAAATAGCATACCCTGCATGTTTCAGTAAATGGTGTTACATTAGCAGAAAGCTGTGTGTGTGTGTGTGTGTCTGTAAGAAAGGACAAAGCAGAACCTACTATCGATCAAACACTGACTCACAGCTGCCACATTGAATTTCAGGCCTGTAAATGGAAAAGTCATACCAGCTCGACAGCCTCCTCCCAAGGGAGCCCCTGAGAGACCACCTCCCCCTAAACTTCCAGCAACCAGAACATCAAATAAAAAACTGCCTTTTAATCGGTCTTCTTCTGACATGGATATTCAGAAAAAACCAAGTAACTTGGCACCTGGACTCTCAAAAGCCAAGAGTCAAGTGTTTAAAAATCAAGATCCAGTACTGCCCCCGCGCCCCAAACCAGGACACCCTCTCTACAGGAAGTACATGGTAAATGTAGCTTTTAAAAATGGTTTTGGTCCAGAGGTTTGTCCTAAAGTATATATAAGACCCCTATTCCTGAGAAAAAGTTTGTGAGACAAATGTGTAATTGCCCCTTGATGCTAGAGTGCTTTAGACAAGTAGGCTGTGATAAAACCTAAGTCTTTAAAGCACAGTTTCATTATTAGGAAAAACATAGGAAAGGGAAGCAGGGCAGATAGGGATTGCAACATGCTCTCTGGGTTGGCCAAACAGAAACTGAAAAACCTGACCCAGTAGGTTGTACTGATGGGAGTATCTGACAGATATTATATTCACATCTCAGTATAGTTTATATCTTATATCTACCTTGCCCAAAGAGTAAAATTTGAAGTGAAGTGGAAAGAAAATTCTTATTAAAATGGTTTTTCCCTTATTTTCCACTTTTTAAAATCTGATTATCATGGTCCATTTAATAGTTACCAGTTGGAAGTTTTCATCAATAATCAAGATCGTTGAGATATTAATTTTATTCTCTCTGAATGTTTTTCTTATCCTGTGACCTTAAGCCTTTGTCTTCGGAGTTGATGTGTTCTCTCTACTTTGGTCAGGTTAACCTGATGAAATCTAGAGCAAATTAAAATGATAAGAAGCAGGAATGTTGGCACTTTTTAAACAATTGTGCAACAGTAGCTCTTAATAAGAACAGCATTTATTCATTTCATATTGTTCTACAGTTCCATCATTCAGCTGGAAATTGTTCTCATTTTAAACCATTCAGGATTTTTTTCCCTCTTCTTAAGGGAACGATATAGACAAAAATGAAGGAGCTAGGATATTCATATGTATTCATATTCATTTAAACTGATAAAATTTTAATTGGGATAGGGTTACTTAATAAAAGCAGCAGGTGATATGTTGAGTACTCATGAGTCAGGCATTGTTTGAAGCACTTTATATATATCAACCCTGTGAAGTGGATACTATTATTATGTGTATTATGCAGATGAAGAAAATAGTACTCAGAGAGATTAAGTCGCCCGTCCAGGATCACAAAGCCAGTAATGGTGGAGCCAAGGTTTGAGCCCAGATTGACTGGTCTAAGCCCATGCTCTTTACCGTTAAGCCACACTAAGGAAATAGTGTTACAGGGCTTCCCTGGTGTCCAGTGTTAGCACTGCAAGGGGAACTAAGCTCTCACAAAGTGCCGCCTGTGCAGCCAAAAAGAAAGAAAGTCATGTTACCAACTGTAAAGTCTCGGCTTACATTGGCTGTTCCATGTTAAGAGCCTCATTGATGGGGTATCAGATTTTGCTTATCGGTCTTCGCATAGCTATATAATGTTAATAAAGCATTTGAATAACTTAAAAGTGAAGTGAAAGCGAAAGTCTCTCAGTCATGTCCAACTCTTTGCGACCCCATGGACTACACAGTCCATGGAATTCTCTAGGCCAGAAAAGTAAAGAAATTAATAAATCAAAATGATGACATGTTAGAGTAGTATGTCTCTTTACAAAGTAGCTCCTTACACCCCTCGTCTGTCCTGTGGCTGCCCCACCATTAAGTTGCCCCCAGGGCCGCCTCTGGCAGCCTGGCGCTCGGGCAGAGCTGCTGGAAGCCACCCCAGCCTCCCTGCCTCTGGGGGCCGCGCGCTATGCTCTGTGTCTTTGCTCCCGGTGCAGCCTGCCTCTCCTGGTTGTACATGAGCTTGTGTGATCACATCTCCTGGGCAGCCTTTTGTATGGTACAGCCCTCTGACCCGTGCTCATCAGCCAGAAGTTACCAAGGCAGGGAGCAGAGTCCTCTGGCCAGAACAGGCAACAGACGCAAAAGCCATTCTAAGATCAGACAAGGCTGAGTGACCAGGAATGACTGAGGGGAAGCAGTGAAATGGGCTTAAATAGACACTTGCACCAGAGAGACTGCAGGGAAAGAGATTAAAGGCAGGTAGAAGCAGCCTGTCCAGTCCCCCGTCTGCCCCCGTGAACTGCAGGCTGTGAGGTCAGTGCCGAGCATTCGCCCTCATGATGCTCTGGGAACCTGGTGGAGTGGGCTGTCCTGGTTGTGACTGTGAAGGGGCACCTTAGGCCGCCTTCAGCCCCTGAGTCCTGTGTGCTCAGCCCCAGGCTCCCGAGGACTCTGCGTGTCCTGAGAAGCAGCAGCCCTGCCAACTAGATCCTGAGCTTGCGGAAGCTGAGTGAAGAGTTTACCTGCTGAAAGTTATGCTGCAGGCGCGTGTGCCAAAACCCCACCTGATTGGCCTCTTAGGAGGCAGTTATTTGATTATGAATAATCCTTTATATTGGTTTGTGTTCAAGCTGTCTGTGCCTCATGGAATTGCCAATGAAGATGTCATCCCGCAAAACCCTGGAGAACTTTCTTGTAAGGTAAAGTAGAGCTCCTTCTTTACTGACAAGTTTTTTTAAAAATTTGCTGGCCTCTGTTACTGTTTTACACATTATTAAATGCTTTAGGCTCCAAAGATTAAAATGTGGAAAAGTAATAATGTTTTATTAAATAATAATTGCTTCAGAGAGTGGTATTGTACCTTACAGCGTGGGGACGTCCTGGTGATACTGAAGCAGGCAGAAGGTAATTACTTGGAGTGCCGGAAGGGAGACGATGCCGGCAGAGTTCACCTGTCTCAGATGAAGATCATCACGCCACTTGATGAACATCTTAGCAGCAGACCAAACGTGAGGAATTGATAGTGTACCATCCTCATATCACACATGGCAGCACATTTCATAGAACTATTAATTATAGCTCACCCTCAGGTTTTTATTAGCACGTTCATTTTAACCAGAGTAAAAATTACAGTAGCGTTTTATTCCATTTTAAGAATAAATTACTTCTAAGAGCCTTGCCACTGCCAGAGTAATCACTTTGATGCAGAGTGACTACCGTATGGCGTGCCTTCCTCGTATCACGCTGACTTACAGCACCCAGGACACGCAGCCATTAACTTTCAACTGTGAGAGCTATTTACTTTTGAAATAATGTAAATACATTTACCAAAGTACTAGAGATTGGTTTTCTAGCAGAATGGATAATTATTTTAAGGAGGGCCCTATAAAGGCTGACATTAAAAAACTTCCCTGTAAGATTTAAGATGCGTACAGACCTTGTTTCTCTGATCATAGCTCATAAAATAATGAAATGAAATGTTACAACATTCTGAAGTCACTATTTAGGCCTAACAAATCTGTGGAGCCTAGGAGAATACAATGATTATTGAAGGTCATTTGTTGAGCAAGAAAAATGCCATTGAACAATTTACAGAGGCATATTTTTTAAAGAGCTGCTTAGGGTATCCAGTTAAATTTTCACTGTCTGGAAAATTAGAGAAAATGAGACCTATGGAAAATGAGACCTATCAGTCATTTAAGCCAAGTTAAAGTGTTTGGTTTGTCATTCATCCTAGTTTTCGTAATCTCATCCAGTTCTTGGAAGGCAGTCTATCATTTGAGGTTTGATAAGAAACTAAAGATTGGAATTTCAGAGAGCAGAGAAGATATGTGCTATGCTGGCTACAGCTGGAATGTTGAAATTTCTGACTTCAGTTCACATGGAGAAAGTTCTTCTGTTGCTCATTTTCTCTTTGTTTTGAGGCAGCATTACCCATCTGTCTACCCTGTTCTTCCTCTCTTTTGAACACATTGGTGGGTAGCCATGGGGATTGTACTCTCAGAAAGCTTTCCTTGATGAAAAATAGAAGCTGAAAAAATTACAAGTTGTTCTTTATAAACATTCACAGTTTTGTCACTTGGAACATTACCTTACTCATGCTTGTGCCATAGACTTGCTGAAAGGTGACCACCAGTGACCCATAGCTGGTGAAACCCAAGTGGGGCCTGTCTTAGGCTCTGGGTCATGGCTAACATTACCCTTTTCAGAAAAGTAAAACCTACTTGAAAGCCTAGTGTGAAGGTAAATATCCCTAAAACTGTGTTACGCTCTCCCTGCCTTGGTCTACAGAGGATATTGCACGTTATGAGTTGAGGCTGGGCTGTCCGAGCAGGGAGGCAGGGATCGTCACCGCGCGTGGCTCTCACAGCTGAGGGTCTCACTTCCCCTCCCAGCCCTCTCTGAACCTCATTTTTTAGATGTGTGAAATAGATATGAGAATCCTCAGAGTTGACTATGGAATTGATTTATCATTATGATTCCATTTATATGAAAGTTCAGAATGGGTAAATCCAGAAGGTAGATTAGTGGTTGCCCAGGGCTGGGGGAAGGGTGAGGGGGAGTGATGGCCAATGGGTGGGAGGCTTCTGGAGGGATGATAAATGCGTCCTAAAGTTAGATTGTGGTGCTGCTGCTGCTGCTGTCACTTCAGTCGTGTCCGACTCTCTGTGACCCCAGAGACGGCAGCCCACCAGGCTCCCCCGTCCCTGGGATTCTCCAGGCAAGAACACTGGAGTGGGTTGCCATTTCATGCATGAAAGTGAAAGTGAAGTCGCTCAGTCGTGTCTGACCCTCAGCGACCCCATGGACTGCAGCCTTCCAGGCTCCTCCGTCCATGGGATTTTCCAGGCAGGAGTACTGGAGTGGGGTGCCAGTACTCTCCCCGGGAGATTGTGGTGATGGTCACACAATTCTGTGAATATGCTAGAATTATGTACACTTTAAATGCTTGAATTTTATGGCATGTGCCTTATATCTCAAAGATCCTTAAAAAATTAAATGAGCTAATTATAATTAGGTAATTTAGCACCTATAAGTGCTTAGTATAGTGAATAGTGCATAGTGGGCAAACAGTGTATATTAACTATTCTCATTACTCATTAGTATTAGCTATTATAGTCATACTAGAAAGAACTTTGAAATAGGTTAGATTTTCCTCCCAGATACCCACTCTAATGGTGTGTTCCCTCCCCTGAGTTGTTCCTGCCCCTGTGGCCAGCCCCGTTCGCCTGCCCTCTCACCCTCCACCTGCCAGGCCAAGGTGATGAGCAGCATCAAAGGGACAGCCATGCACAGGAGGCAGGGAGGGGGAGCGGGAGGCACAGGCTGCCTACTGTCCCACTTCTACCCTGTTTGGCTGGGGTGTAGGCCTCGGTCCATCTGCAGGCCCAGGTTTATGTGTGGTGTGGGGTAGGCCTCTGACTTCACTTTTTCCAGATGTAAAGCCATCTAGCCTAACACCACCTATTGGAGCAGTCATCCCTGTCTACAGACGTAAATCAGAAAAAAATGAAAACCACACATATACTAAATTGGGTAAATAGTAATTTTTAAAGCCCCTCCAGGCTTGACATATCTCATAGTTCCTTTCCACAATCCCTGAAATTCCCATTATGCCCATTTATCTAAGAAAAAGCACAAAGCAGCCTCTAAGAAAATGTTGGTGTTGCTTTGGTGCCTTAGCCCTTCTTGTATTATGTTCAGCTGACGTGAGAGAAGGCAGCGTGCCTCCGCAGCTGCCTTACAGTTGATTCAGAAAAGAGCTGTGCAAAGGAGCTGCAGGACGGACGTGGAGGGAGTGGACCACGACCCCTGAGGTCTGAACATCATGGTCAGGAGAGGGCCAGGCCCTGATGGGCAGGAGCCATTAAAGGAAGGAAGAGACGAGAAGGGCACAAAAAAATCACTTTCATTTAAGAATCAAATTAAGTTATAATTCCAAATAATATCCCTCAGTCAGATTGGATGATGAAGATGATGTGGGTAACAAGTGCTTGTCATTAAGAAACAGGCACTCTTCAAATGTGGCTTCTCCCTGGCCAGTCTAAGCAGCTGGTTAGATGGGTGGAGAATATTGAATTCTCTTTGCTAATTTACTTAGAATTACTATTGAATAAACCATCCAGATTAAATAGAAAATCCAGGCCAGGCATGGGAGGTAGCATTGGCTTTCAAATTAGGGAAGACATTCAGTTAAGTGGTAATAAATGAAATGGATTTTACTTTTTGTGAATTATACTTTTGTAAAAGTCGTTAGCTCTTTTCATTATAAAAGGCAAGCGTGTAAATTGCAGAACTTCCTTCTTTTTCCATCTTAATGAAGAGAATACTTTTAAGGTCTTGTTCTTAAGGTTTAGTCCTGATCATAGTTTATGGAAAAAGCGATCCCTGAAAGGTAAAGAGGTAAAAATGACTACCTCAGGGTAGAATAGATACTGCTTTAAAAAACAAAAAACAACCAATAAAAGCTTAAGTTTAATTTCCTTTTGTTTACTGTCTCAGTTTAAGAAAAATGCTGGCTGCTGCTGCTAAGTCGCCTCAGTCATGCCCGACTCTGCGCGGGGGGGTATCATAATTGAGAGTTATTTCTCTCCTCCTCCAGCAGGGACTCACACCTTTTCCACTTGGTCATGATTCTCTTGTTTAGCTCAGCTGGGTGGTTTGCATCTTGTACTCATAATGTAATTGTGTCAAGAGGACCCCAGTGAGGAAAAAAGAAAAGGTCTCCGAGAGAATAGTGAACCCAGCCTCCATCATGCACACTCCGTTCACTGCTCTGTGTCTCCCTCAGGACCCACGCTGCCCTCCGAAGCCTGTTGACAGCGGTGCCCCTCATGCTGTCGTTCTTCATGACTTCCCAGCAGGTGAGGACACAGATGGTACAGTGGTAGACCCTTAGGATCCGAGATCGGCCATCCTCCCAAGGTGAACCTCTCAAGGACAGCTGTCTGCACTTTCTGTACCGATGGAGCCCTGGACTGCACCTTCAGGAAGAGTTGACTGCCCCCAGCCATGCCAGAAAGCTTACCTGCATACCCTTGCTTTTGATACTCCCTGTGAGAGAGAGAGAGGAGAGAGTGTTTCCCTTACACAGGAACAAATAGCAACTTGCCTACCAGTTGAAAACTGTTTAACTCTTTCCCAACATAATGAAATTAATTCAGCTTTAATAAGTGAAGTTCTTTTCTGCTAAGGCTTGTAAAACCAACATACATAGCTCAGCTATTATTGATGAAGTGAAAATATATGTTTTTGTAATCAATTTTTAAATATCTTTTATATCCAAGGCTTCAAATAAATTCCAGATTTATTTATAACTTTTTTTTTGTCCACTAGGTAGACTGATTTTTATTTCAGTGTGAGTAAATTTATATGCTAAAGAGCTGTAGGACTCCCTTAGTATTTTGAGATTGAAATGATTTTTAAACATGGTTGAGAATCATATGAATATTATACCATGTCTATAAAATTGTTTCACTGTTAAAATATATATTCGGCAGACGTTTATATTGGCACAGGAAGAATCATTGGCAAGCACAGTGTTTTTTGTGTGTGTGTTTTTAACCATTCCCTATCAGTCAGTGCCTGGTAAATATATCTCATTTGATCTTAAAAGGGGAAATTCATAATAGCAATATCCAGAAAAAAAAAATTTTAAAGTCAATTCAATTAGTATAACCTGTTCTCAGAATTGGTAGAACATACCACCTTGGTGGACAGAAGTAATTGCTATGCTGTGCTCTGCTTTATTCAGCTCTGCAACCAGGGTAACTGATCATACATCATTATAATTTTACCGTACAGAGCAAGCTGATGATCTGAGCCTCACTTCTGGAGAGATTGTTTATCTTCTGGAAAAAATAGATACAGATTGGTACAGAGGGAAATGTAGAAACCAGACTGGTGTATTTCCGGCCAACTACGTCAAAGTGATTGTAAGTAGGTTGTGCATGTTGAAATTGGTCACAAAAAAAATAACCAGATGCCTAGATTCTTAGCTTCTGGTTCTGCCTCTTCCATTAATTCATTTAGTGTTTGAAAAATTCAGAAATAAAGGTTTGTTCAACTAGATAGTGGTTAATTATTAATGTATTATGGAGCATTAGAACTTAATGCTTAAATGCTATCTGAAATCCTAAGGTAAAAAGCTACTGCAGGTCCAGTGGTGAATCGGCTATTCTTGGAGGGTTGATAAGCACTTGAGGGTATATGTTAATTCTTTGAAACATTCAGCAAACAAGAATTAATGATACTGGATTGTCCTATAGGAATGTTTGTTCTCCGAGGTTATGGTACCACTTCTCTTTTTCTTTGGAGTGCATTTTGTTATTGATTTCTTTCGTTCTTTCCATTCCCATTTATTTCCATCTTTAAACAAACAAACAAACAAAATATATATATAGGATTTCCCTGATGGTCCAGTGGTTAAGAATCCACCTTGCAATACAGGGAACAAAGGTTCAATCCTTGGCCTGGAAAGATCTCACGTGCCTTGGGGCAGCTAAGCCAGTGCACCGAACTACCAAGGCCAAGCTCGAGAGCCCACGGGCCCCAACTGCTGACCCACATGCTAGACCCGCACTCCGCAGCAGGAGAAGCCAGCACAGTGAGGAGTCCGTGCGCCACAGCTGGAGAGTAGCTCCCACTCACTGCAGCTAGCGAGAGCCCGCACAGCACAGAGACCCAGTTCGGCCAAAAATTAATAGATTAAAAGATTCTTCTTTAAAAAAAAAAAAAAGATTTGGCAATACTAAAGTACTTTCATTGGAAGGAATGGTTTTTCAGTTAATAGTTTCAAATCTGACTGGGAAATATTATATTAAAGTGTCAGGATTTTACACACCCTCACAGCCTAACTGGTGAAAGCAGACCCCTATGGTAGAGCCCTGAGTGTTAAGCCTGGGTGGCTGAGAAACACAGAGATGAAATAAGACTGCCACGCGAGCATTTATATCAATGGGAAGAGAATGACTCACTTGCTGATAAAACTTATTGATACTGAAATAGTTGAGCATTAACTGCTTATTTGAGGGGGGGAAGCAAATGATTTTCCATTACAGCAGAAACTTAGCAAACAGACATAACAGGTAACCTATATTTTTCAAGTATAAATGAGATTGAGTCTCTTGAATTACAAAATGTGGGTCTTACAAGTTGTCTGATATATAAATACCCCAATTCTTTGGAGAAATCCAACCACATTCTCTGAATTAATATTAAGAATAATGTTGGCTGTAGCACTCTTCCTCATTTTTCTTCTGCCCAGTGTAGCAGTGCTTTAAAAAGCGCAGTTACCCCACTGAAATCAGTCACACTGCATTTGCCACATTACTGGTGTGTTATTTCTAAGCCTGCAAGTTTAAAAAATTGTTTTAAAACTTCAGACTTTTGGAATTCATCAAGAAGGGCACTGATTTATTTAATGTAAACCTCACAGCTTTAAGTAGTTTTCCGACAGTGCATTATGGTCAAATATTTCATCACGACTTAGCTCTGGTGAGCCTTGTAGATGAGGTGTTACATAACGTGCTCACCCCTAGATGCTCCCTGAGTCCTAAGTCCTCTCTTCCTTCCCTATTTACAGTGGCCCAGAGTTGTGAAAATGGAGAGAATCACAAGTTTGATAAAAAGATTTCATTTGGGGTCATGGAAGTATTGCAGAATTCTACCAACGCTTTGGCTAGGTGTCTAGACAGTACCTATGCCCAATTTCTATGCTAAGCCCTCCCCACCTGATGTTTTCAACTTAGGGGATATGAGAGAGAGAGCCCCAGTTAGGGGGGAACGACATAACGTGCTTATTCCAGCAAATAAGAGGAAGATTGATTGGCTATACAAGGAGGGCCACATCACAAGCTGTGGAGTTTTTTCAAAACCCAAATTCTGGATTTCATATCTTTTTAGCATCTATGGTATGTTTTGTCGATTTAATACCTAGCTAAACTGGTTAACCTCCGTTGTAAATTTCCTAATTACTTAGCCTTAAATTTATCTTAGGAAAACCTGAATTAATACAATTGTTGCCTTGATTTTTGTCTTTACTAGATTGATGTTCCAGGAGGAAATGGGAAACGGGAATCCATCTCATCTCATTGTGTTAAGTAAGTTTTACTTGTGTTCTTTTGCACGAAGTACAAAGGATGTGAGCATTTATATCATAAAGAATTAAGAAGCTTAAACACTTCAGATGCATGATTATTCAGATTCTCAGTGTGTCTTTTTAATTATGAGGAAAATGACTTGTTTAAAAATTCTAATGAAATTGCAGCATGCTGATAGTGGCAACATAGGGCATATAGACAGCCACAGTCTGTCCTGGTGCTTCCCACAGCCTAACCTTGTCTGAATAGACAGGTTTCATCATCCATTGCATTTTGTGTTGGCCTTCTGGTATTTATCTACCAACTGATTTCTAGAAAGTTCAAATATTTTTGTCATAGTGTTAGGGAACCATTGACCAAAACCACATATCTTGACCAGGCATGATGATAAGCACTTGAACAACTTGTCTCACAATAGGAGGGAGGTCCCAATAAGAAGCATGAAAACTAACCAGGAGAATTTGGGAGAGGCCAAAAAAGGGAGGAGACGCCTGCCCATAATGTGTCCTATAAAACTAACTGGAAGAATTTGGGAGAGGCCAAAAGGAGGGAAGAGATGCCAGCCTATAATATGTCCTGCCAACCTCCCAGAATCCTTCCTGCTGAAATCCGTCTTGGTTGAGCAATGCACACACCACCAGGAAGGACCCTGAGTCAGAGACAACCAGGAGACTCACCCCATTGCAGTAAAACCTGGGACTGCCAGCCGCGCGGCAGAGCAGTCCTCCTGGGTTCCCTTGCCCTGCTGCTCTCCGCCCGGGTGCCCCTTCCCAACAAAGCTTCTTGCTTTGTCAGCACATGTGACTCCTCAGACAGTTCACTTCCGAGTGTTCGACAAGAGCCCACTCCCTCCTCCAACAATAGAAAATATTTAAACCTAATAGAAACATGAAGTCTACAGATCTGCTAGGTATTTGTATTGTTTTGTTTTTGAGAGGACCTAGAGGAAAGTAAAGGAGGAGTTAATTTGGAGGAGGCTTCTTTTATGTTTGAAGACCTTTCCGTGTATTTATGTATCCTTTTATTCATCACTGTAACTCCTTTGTGATTTAAAACATTGCCACAATGCAACTTTATATTCCAGTTAAATGAGCAAATTAATAGAATTCAGTACCTCCTGAAGACTGTAAACCTGTCTTTGAATAGGTCAGACATAAGAAGATATGCTCTCTGAGGACTTCAGAAAATAAATGCAAAGGTTATCACAAATAAGAAAACTTCTGAGGCCACAATAGTTTAATTCTGTTTCAGGGTCAGCTTTTCTCCTGTTTTTAAGCAGTGTTTACTGTGTCAGCAGGTTGAATTTAAAGTGGGCTTTCATAGCTGTTGATCCATTGACCTGACTTAAATCAGACTTTGATTGCAGCCAGTACCAACCTTTTCTTTTCAGGAAATTGCCTCTCCTTAGTCATTGCCATTGAAACTTCCTTTCTGAAGCCTCAAATCGAAGGTTTGGTATACAGTCATGTCTTCGAGGGATGCAATTTCATCTCTGTTTTTGTCTTATTATCAGTCACAATTGCAGATCATTTAAGGATTGTTCCAGTTCTCAGAAATGAAGCCTTTTTAAAGGAGATACAAAAATCATTTTAAAACAACAGTATTAGGTATAAGATTAAATGTTATAAGATAATGTGCCGAGTGTGTTTTCTTTGAACCTCCTAGTTTTGAAGACCATTCATCTATATACAGAACTCACTGATTCAACATGTCTTAAGCATCTACCCTGCCCAGCTGATGCCCACTGCATTTCTGCCATGGAAGTTTGATGTCTTGCCCTGAGGTCCTCAGGGTTAACACTTCTAAACTCAGTGCATTTATGACTGAGAGGGTTCAGACTCGACCCTGGATTACTGTGGCCCAGGGATATAAACACATGGAGACTGGGGAGATTCTGTCATGAAGAGGTGATCAAAAGATGTGACAACCTAAACCAACCACCAGCTGCTTATCTGGCATTCTGCATGTACTCGAAACCTTGACTTCAGCTTTTCTGAGTGAAATAGGCTCGTATCTACAAAGCAAGGACTGGCATTTAGAAATGTAGCTTATTCTTTTTCATGGAAATTGTAAATTATGCCTAATATATCTTGTTCCAAAGTAAATACAAAATAAATATTCACTGAAAGATTAAATGAGGGTTTCCAGGCACTTTGAAAGTTAGTACTACCTAGTTTAACCCACAAATGTGATTTTCTTTCTTCAGAGGCCCAAGGTGTGTTGCTCGATTTGAGTATATTGGAGACCAGAAGGACGAGTTAAGTTTCTCAGAGGGAGAAATTATTATTCTTAAAGAGTATGTGAATGATGAGTGGGCGAGAGGAGAACTTGGAGACAGATCTGGAATCTTCCCCCTTAACTTTGTGGAACTCATTGAGGATCATCCCACTTCTGGTACAAATGTTTTAAGTGAATATCAAGAATATGGTTTTTTATTAGGTTAATACTTAAGTTGCATAATAATCCATATTGCCATATTTTTTAAGGTAGAAGGAAAAATGATTTTTAAATGGTATTCGTCATTTTGGGGACAGTCATTATTGTGCAGTCTCTCAAAGAGTTGGTTTTTGTGTTTTAGATGATTAGCAGTAGCTTCATATTTTTTTTACTAAAGTCTCTCAGTCGTGTCCAACTCTTTGCAACCCCGTGGGCTACACAGTCCATGGAATTCTCCAGGCCAGAAGACTGGAGTGGGTAGCCTTTCCCTTCTCCAAGGGATCTTCCCAAGCCAGGAATTGAACCGGGGTCTTCTTCATTGCAGGCAGGTTCTTTACCAACTGAGCTATCAGGGAAGCCGTTCATATTAACTATCAGGGAAGCTTCATATCAGAGATGGCAAAAAAAAAGAATCATCAACTTTTAAACAGAAATGGCCTGTAGAGTATAGCTAATGCATTTCCTCCTTCAGTCTACAGTAAAGAGAACAAACCCAGAAAGGGTAGCTTGTACTGGCCTGGCAAACCTAGTACCTAGTACGTGAAGAGACTGATCTGGAATCCCAGACTTTTTACTTTCCTCCAAAAGATTTTCCCCAATGCTGTGTGGTCTTTACATCTGAAGTTTTGATTTTTCTTTCAAAATATAGGCACAAAGGTACCACCAAAGACCAAAAAAGAAGATTCTGGTGCAAATTCTCAGGTAGGCTCCTTGAATAGATAACTGTGGTGAAAGCCAAGTTTTATCTCTGGGAGGACTATTAAAATCATAATTATCAAAAAAAAAGTATTTAATTTTTTAATTCATGTAGCAGATATTTGAGGTAAATAGTTAGGTGATTAATCCCTTTCTTGCTTATAGAGCTCATCATACAAATGAATTAGAAAAACATACAAACACTGATAAAAATTAACGAGGAAGGAGACATTATTGGAATATTCATGAAAGAGATAGCATAAGTGGCTGATAGTAAAAAAGGTTTGTTTTTTTTTTTTTTTGGCTGTGCACCTTTGTTCCCTGTCCAGGTCTCAAACCCACCCTCCCTGTGTTGGGAGCACAGTTTTAACCACTGGACCACCAGGCAAGTCCCCAAGAAAGTTATTTACCCTTACAGTAATCAAAGAAATGCCTTGTAAGGAAACAGTAAAATTCAGTTTAACATATCTAGTTAACCAAAGATTCAATACAAGAACAGCAAACAAGTAATTATAGGTATGTGATTGTTAAAAGAGGAAAAGTGCAGATTATTGTTATCATTGTTTTTATCTCTCACCCTAAAGATGAAAAATGAGACAGGGTTTTAGTCACAAAGGTGGTCATAGTTGTGTTATTATAACGTGAAAAAATCGGAAATAACCTGAATATGGCCATTATTGGGAAAATGTTCTGAGGCCATGAAAAACTAGATTTGTAAAGTAAATGTCATGGGAGGAAAACATATAGTGAAACTGAATATACAGCATAAAAAGACTAGCAGGAAATGTATTTAAGTTGTTAACATTCATTCGGTTTCCTTAGGTGGTTAACATTATAGATAGATGGGTGTTTTTCCCATTTCTTCGTACATTTCCAAACTTGCCAAATGTTCAGGAACATTTGTATTATTTTTATAATGGGAGAGAGAAAAAATGTATTAAAATGTTTAGTGTTTAGCATGACTTCAGAAGTTCAAACTGGACAGGAATGTGAGTGACTTCCATTGTTTTTTGTGACAGATTTTAGAAGAGTGAGGCCGACAGGGTCATTGTTTGTCACAACGTCAGGGGTCAGTGGGCTGTGTGTCTCTCAATTCTTTCATCCCCCCACTGATCGGCAAACAGGAAAGAAAGTGACCGCAGTTCTTGGAAAGGAAGTGTTCACATGGTGGCCCCTAGTTCCCAGGAGTGACAAGTACTCTTCTGTAGAGTTGGCTTCTCAAGTGCAGGAACAAGAGGGCAGGGTTAGGGTTTTTGTGTTTATGTTGTTTTCCTTTGAAGCCATCGACTGCTGAGAACTTAAGATGTTCCAGGCACTGTGCTGAGCAGTCTGCATGAATTACCTCGCTTGACCCCACGTGAGCCCTGAGATGAAGCTGAGGCTTAGCCTAGTGAAATGTCTTGCCCTGGGTTAACTGGGAGTGACAGAACTGGTCCGGAACCCAGGCCCATCTGGCTCTAAGCTTTTGATCTTAGTGTAATCCTTGCCTCCCTGCTTGAGCTTCTTGAACACAGAGCTCCCATCTGAGTTGGCAGAGACTCCTTGTCACAGAGCAGAACCTTCTTATGATGCATTTGCAGCAAAAAGCATTCTTGTTGGAGCAAGAACCATCACCCCAGGTGGTTACCCTGCCAGCCGTGGAGCGAACCGTGACTTGTAAAATTAGAAGTGTGGACTGATGGAGACTTGGGCCATGGGGTCCGATAACCTCTCAGCCAGGTGGTGTGCTCACTGCTCAGTCGTGTGCGCACTTGTGTCCAACTCTTTGCAACTCCATGGGCTGTAGCCCACCAAGCTCCTCTGTCCATGGAATTTTCTAGGCAAGAATACTGAAGTGAGTTGCCATTTCCTCCTCCAGGGATATTCTTGACCCAGGGATCGAACCTACATCTCCTGCATTGCAGGCAGGTCCTTTATTCCTGAGTCACCAGGTAAAGACCTGGGAATTAACAGACTGCCCATTCTGATCCTTCCTAATTTAGGTAAAGAGCTTCACTGAAAATTGTATGCTTGGAAGTTCCCTGGAAGTCCAGTGGTTAGGATTCTGGGCTTCTAATACCAAGAGCCTGGGTTCAATCCCTGGTCTGGGAATTAAAATCCCACAAGCTTGTAAAGCAATTATCCTTCAATAAAAAATAAATTAATTAAAAAATATCCCACAAGCTGCACTGTGTGGCCAAAAAAGAAAAAAGGAAAATTATATGTTTGCCAGAATGTTTTCATAGTGTCATAAATACTATATACAAATACGATAAGCTTTTCTCTAACTTTTTAGTGTAACTAATGTCATAGATCATGGGCTTCCCAGTTGGTGCTAGTGGTAAAGAGCCCACCCGCCAAGGCAGAAGAAAGACACAGGTTCAGTCCCTGGGTTGGGAAGATCCCCTGAAGGAGGGCATGGCAACCCACTCCAGTATTCTTACCTGGAGAATTCCATGGACAGAGGAGCCTGGCACGCTACAGTCCATGGAGTTGCAGAGAGTCGGACACGTCTGAAGTGACTTAGCACACACAATGTCATAGACCATAATTAGAAAGAAAATTTTACTTAAGCATTATATATCCCTTAAAAGCAAAAGTCACACACAAATTTTATCACGTGTCATTTAGAATTTTAAGAAAAAAGTTACTGGAAGCTTTTATTTCTGAAACTCATTAGTGACGTTAGGTATTGAGTGATTTCAAGTGGCCCTCAGACTTTGAAATGTTATGACCCCTTAGTTTCTTTGCCACCACTTTTTAAGCTTTGTGAAAATTAATCTGAAATAAAATTTCACATTTCTTACCAAACTGATTTGTAACAGGAGAACAATCTTTGTGGAGAATGGTGCGAAGCTCTGCACAGTTTCATGGCAGAGACCAGTGAGGACTTATCCTTCAAGAGGGGAGACCGGATCCTGATCCTGGAGCGAGTGGACTCCGACTGGTACAAGGGCAGACTGCGGGACCGAGAGGGCATCTTCCCCGCCGTCTTCGTGCGGCCCTGCCCAGGTACCACCGCTGCCCGGGAGGCTCTTACCCGCCAAGGGGACCCCAAGACCTTTGAAATGATACAGATTTCTTGTCCCTCTGGCCGTGCTCAATTTCAGTTGTTTGCCTGTATTTGAAAGTTAATTCATAAGGTTATGCAAACTTTCTGCATATAATTTGTTGAAGTTATGTGGGGAAAAGAGATAAAGATACCTTTAATCAATAATGGCTAGTTTTATCTCCTGAATATATTTTCTATAATTTTTTTTCTGCTAAGAGTACATCCTTCATCTTTTTGCAAATTAAAATAAATTCAAAATTAACTGAAAATATTATGTCCTGGAAATGACAAGGGGATTTCTTAAAATGTTTTATTTGTGTTTTAGTCAATGTCTTTCTATGTATTTGAATTTTCGGTGTCTTCATAGTTGAGGCAAAAGGCATGGCTGCTTTATCGCTGAAGGGGAGGAAGGCCAAAGCCTTGTATGATTTCCATGGGGAGAATGAAGATGAGCTTTCCTTCAAGGTCAGAATGTGTATCTTTTTTTGTAACTGCATTAAGCAGCTGTAAATTTTGAAATGTCTTCCACTGAAGGGTGAACACTTGCATGGAGTATTGATCATTGATCAAGAATGAAAGGATCTCAGACCCTCGTTCTTCAGGATAAGATTAGAGAAGTGACTAGGGCAAATGTATGTTTGCAGATCATTTAGGTACTTAAAAGTCTTATGATATTGCTAGACCCACAGTTGCCAAACAAATTCCTTATTCCTCAGCCTCATGACATGTGATCTCACTAATGCTGGAGCTTTCACTGGAAGCCCTAGTAAAGGATGGTCCTCAGACTTCCCTGGTGGTCTCCCCTGCTTCCACTGCAGGGGCCACATGTTTGATCCCTGGTTCAGGAATTAAGATCCCATGATGCCACGTGGCTCAGCCAAAGTAAAGAAGGGGTGATCCCCTGCATGGCTCTTGTAGCCTGCTGCTGTCCCGTCTTGAAATCAGCGGGGAAGTCAGGTGGCCCCTACTATGACTGGCCTCTGCAGCAGTGCCTCACAAGGCCCTGGAGTCTTGTCCACAGAGATACTGAATAGATGTTAGGGTAGTGATCCCAAAAGATTAAGGTACTTTGAGGAGGGTTTTTTAAGAAGCCTAAAGCCTAACCTTAATCTTAAACAGAATACTTGCATGATCCTGTTTCCACATCCACAGGTGGATTGTGCTCAGAGGAAAGTACCCAGGGTAGTACTGTGGTATTGGGCCAGATGCTATCAGAAGAGTTGTCAGGCAGTGGGAAATTCCCTATCATTGGAGATATTCAGAGCAAGGATGCCACAGAGGGAATTAAAGTATCCAGGAGTGATTGGACAAGATGAGACTTAAGACAGTGGGTATCCACATTAGGTTTACACCTGTCTACAACAAAATGAGGAAAACAGCGATGGCTGGGGATGTGGCGGCTTTAGGGGAGTCATGGAGAAAGGTGGGCATGCTGAGATATGTCAGTGTAAGTTTGCTAACTTTTCTGTTTTGTGATGGAGTTTACCTTCTTCTGAGGATTTCTTTTTCATATTAAAATGTCGTTTCTGTTATAAAATATTACTAGTAAATGATACATATTTCTTATGCAAAATTATAATTGGTAACCCTATATGTTTCTTTCTCTCTTTTTAATTTCTTCGTCCATAAAATCCAGATGTTTAGAAACTGTTGCCCCAGTCCTTTACAATCTTGAGAGTCAATGGCTCAAAATTAATTCCTTTTATCCTCAAGTATAATGTTACTGCAAGTGAACCCTCTGGATTCAGACTTTTGGGGTATTGTTTTGGCCTTCATTTAGATTATGTCAGTATAATCATCCAGAAAATAGGTTGTCTTCGGGCATTTTTACAAATGCCTGACTGTAAGCAAGATAGTTCTAGAGTCTTTTAGTTAAGGGATGCTGTACCATTTTCAGTATTGTTGATCATTAATATTTTATTCAATATCCACAGAATATTAGTAAATAAAAATTGTCCTAGCTCTCAGAAAACAGATGTGGCATATACGTATATATGAATCAGAGCTAAGAAAAATAGTTTTAGTCAAGGATTATAGTTTAGGAACCAGAAGGAACTTATAACAGAAACTTTAAATGCCAAAATTTTCACATATTTTAGCAGAGTAAACTAAATTAATGACATTAGATAGTCAGCATTTTCCATTAAGAATGGCCTTAAATCAAACCAGTTTTCCAAAGGGCAGTGTCCTAGGGCTACAAATAAATCCATTTAACCTGATAAAGATATCCTTAAAAGTAGCCAGGGTATTCTTGGACCATTACAGAATCTTAACTCAGGTTCCAGGAAATGGCTAGAAACCCTACAGAACGAAATAGTTTCAGGAGATAATTTCAAAACTTATGTCCTCATCTGTTGAGATGGTGTAACTCACACGGGAGTAAGACGCCCAGCCCTTTGACTGGCCCAGTGAAGACAGGGACAGGGAGAATGCGGTGTGATATTCAGGCCGTGGAGGAGCAGAACGCGCCAAACGGTAGAGGAGAATACCATTATGTGGAAGAGCAGATGTAGTGTACAAAATGCTCAGGAGGCTGAGAAAAGGCAATTCTAGTAAAAACCTGCCTAAGTAAGAAGGTAGACTGTATAATGTGGTGACCTCATGCCTAATGGTTAACATTAGGTTATCCATTCTGATTCCTGGATAGGCCCGGGAATCACTCTAGATTTGAATCCTCTTTCTACCACTCACCGACATGCAGCACTGAGCAAGTCACATAATCCCTCTGAGTTTCAGTTTCCTTTTCTATAAAATAAGGAAATCTATAAAAATATTTCTAAAAAATGGGGAAATAACAGTACCACTTCTAGGACTGCAGTATTGTTTAAATGAGTTAATTTTCACTATTCTTAGTTTGATAAAAAAGAAAATAAATGAGTGAATTCCCATCACATAGAAAAGGACAAGGCACACATACGGTGAGCATACCGCCCCCTCGCGCCACCAAGTCTCTGCACGTCGCCTGGGATGAGGCCTCCCCAGACTGCCCTAATGCGCTGGCAGCTCACACTTTCTGCCCTCCTCTGCTAGCTCAGTTATTTGTCTCCCAACTCTGGAATAAGGTCTTTCTTCATCGCTGTATCCAGTGCCCAGAATAGTGTCTGACACATAGTGGGTGCCTGATAAATAACTATTATTTGGGGAAAAAATTTATATATATATACTATGTTAGCTGCTATTTTTATTTATTAAAGAACAATTTTAGATTAGGAGTGGTGAATTTGAGGGGCACAAAATACAACCTGGAAATGCAACAAAGGCAACAATGACAGAGGAATGGGGTTTGAGGAAGAGAAGCAGCTTAACCTGTGCACTCAACAGAAACTTAATAATTATTTTCAATTCCTGTTTTCCTACAGGCTGGAGACGTAATAACAGAGCTGGAATCTGTTGATGATGACTGGATGAGTGGAGAACTGATGGGAAAATCTGGAATATTTCCCAAAACGTACATTCAATTTTTACAAGTTAGCTAAAGGTGATGCTTGACTGTGCTCCCTGGCACAGAAACTCACTTGAACTCTCACTTTGACTATCAGATATGTTTTTGCACTATTTTTTTAAATGGAAAGAAATATCGATGCTGTATACGGTATACTAGAATTTTCTGAAAGCAGAAAACATCTTGATTTTGTAGTTAGCTTTCATTCACATTAGAAACGTGTGCATGGAAACCCACGCGCACGTTTCTCCCAAGGAGGACATCACGCAGGAGCAAGGCAGGCAGACCCTCCCCCGGCAGAGCGTCTGGAGACAGGGCTGCACTGGACACTCGCAAGCGCACACTGCGCTTGGACGTCTGTTCATCGGCGCAAGTAAAGTAACCGTGCGTCTTCAATTTTCACTTCAGTTTTAGAAGAGGACATTTGTTATTCTACATGCTGTAACTCTCAGGCGATGGTTGGTAACCTAGATTTCATTTTTGACATTCAGATTAATTCTAACAGCTTGAGAGCATTATCCTTATGACCAGGGCAAAGCCTTGTTTCAGAAGGGAGTAGTTCACTGACCAGTGGAGCCTTGGTGAGCATGTGCGGAATCAGCTCACAGTCACCAAATGCTCCTGTATTGCCAGATGTTTCCCTTGGTCCCAGTGTCTGAAAGTGGTTAAAATTTGATGCATAAGAACCAAAACCACCCTGAAGAGCCTTGCTAATAGAACTAACTCTTTCGCATACCTGCAGTACTTCTTTCTTTCCTCTGTGTATACCTTATGTTAACAGGGTTATTATAAAGCACATTTTCTGATTCTGTAATCATTCTTTTGACAATTACTGGTACTCAAAGAAAAATTCATTTTCTTTGCGTTACCCCAGTAATATATAAAAGCTGTGTCTTGTTACAGTGGTACATTATGAATCACATATATATATCTCAGAATACAGAGCAACTGTTAAGATGGGAAACAATGCCAAACCCGCAGCTCATTCTTCCAAATATAATCAGAGCTAAAAATAATTTGAGAATCTGAAGGCTAATACTTTCGGGGTTGTTTTCTCCCCCCAGCTCGTCCCTGCAGTTTTTAGAGTAAATAAAAAACCACTTTCCTGCTATGCATTGTTACGCACTCCAGGCTTAAGATGAAAGTCTTAAAGCTAAAAAGTGGTTCATTGTGAAACTGAATCAATTACAGCTTATGGGCTGAAGCCAAATATATTGGTTGAAGACAATCTTTCAAACAGATCAATGGAATAGAATTTCATTGGAAATGTAAAACACTTTCCCAACAATGGTCATAACTTTCTTCTGTTTTTGAGAAGAGTTTCATATGCTGGGCCACTTTTTTGCTTTTGTTGTTGTTTCCATTGTCTGAAAAGTTAGGCAGTTAAGTGATGAAACCATTATGTGAACACCATGTGGGGTTCTGTAACGGAGGAGAGACTTACCTTGTCTTTGATTCAAGTTCATTTCCCAGTATATGGTTACAGTTGATTGGGGGGTATGGGAGCTATTTTTTTTTAACATGTTTTGGGTATAGAAGATGGAATAAAGAAAACTGGTCAAATATCACTCAAGAGTAATTTCATAAGAAATGGATGGCTTAAAGCATTGTCTCAACTAAATTCCTATTTGCAGCAAGCTTGTGTAACAGCAGGAAGGTGAGACTCGAGGGGACTGGGATAGGGCATGAAGTATATTTCTTTGCCTGTGTAATCGTAACATCTGACATAGAAAATCATGAAAACTTAGCGTTATTGGAGAAAGATACGCCTCTTAAGTTTCGGCCTCTGTCAGCAGAATGATGAGCGCAATAGGTGTGCATCTACTTGACACTATAATAAACTGAACTGAACTTTCAAAGTCCATTCCTCTCACATACTAGACTGAGGTTTTTGAGAATGGAGATGATATCTTATCTTTTTATCTCTAGCCGTTTGCACCATGTAGGCTCAATAGAGGCTTGTTGGGTGGTTGGGTGGTTGGTTGGTTGGTTGGCTGGATGGATGGGGATAACTTTCATGTAATAGTGACACTATTTTGGAGCCACTATGGTCCAAATATCTTTCCTCTTTAATTTACTGACAAAAACCTTTGTTGAAACAAAATTTGCAGTTAAATGTCTTCCACTCCATCATGCTACATTTTTTGCTTGTCGTTTATTACCTACTCAACTGATGAGAAGTAAAAATATAGCATGGTGTAAGTTTTCATAGGTACTTTCTTATTCTGTATATTGATTGAACATGACTTTTATACTCAGTGAATTTCATAGTGGAGAAATAGAAATGTATTCTTGCTCTTTTCAGGAATTTTAGTTGTAAACCTAATATTGTTCATCCAAGCCACTGCAAACTAGGATCTCCAAATCTTTTTTCTTTGGTGGGTTAAACTAGAGAAGTCATGTTATTCTTACCCTTTTGAACACTAAAAGACCGCAGATTTCTTTAAAAGATGCTCTAGCTTATATGACTGGGGGGGAGATTAATGTCATTTGTGCTCATGGAAATCACAGGGTTTTAATAGTCTGAAATATTCATTATGAAAAAGATCAGTACATTTATCAGAATTTGTTAGAACTGGTGTTTGAAAAAAATTTTATTTTTCTATAGGGTTGTTATGCATCATTACTCTTAACAATAATTGTTTAGTTTTTGTTCAGCTTCTTAAGCTTAGATAAATATACCCAGAGAAATACTGATGATATAGGCTAATTACAAAGAGATATATGGTATTAATATAATCATTAGTGGTATATTCCTTTTAATTAATATCAAATGTAACTGGACCATATGATTCATAATTCAGTGCTATTTTGAATGTCATTAATTGAATCCTTAGCAGTGAATTTTTTCAGAACTTAATAGGAAATAATTTTCTAACCTACTCCTTTATACTTCACTGTAATTATGGGGTAGAGGAGAAATAGAAAGCCTAACTCAGAACACTACCACCATCTAGGGGCCTTTTACCTAATTGCAGTCTGATCCTGTTAAACCACAGAAATCTGCAGGTCAGAGCTCAACCTGCAGAGGTTAAATGATTTGCCTAAGGTCATACAGGTATGGCAGAGCCTAAAGCAAAACGTATCTACTGAGTCTTGATTCAGAACTTTTTATATTTGTTGTGCTAAAGTGATACATTTCTTTTTAGTAGTTAAACAAGTAGAATTGGTTTATTATAGAAAAGACTATAACTTCTTGAATATAATACTTATGGCTAGAATAAGTTACAGAGAGTAAAACCTTGAATTTATTTCTTTGAAGAAGGAATAAAGATTTGTGCTGGGCTTCTCAATTTTTATGTAGGCTATTTATATTGATGTTACCTAAAAACTCAAACATGGACTGATCCATGAATGGGGACTCCTTTTTCTGTGTAGTAGGAAGTATTTGAATGCCTGGAATGTCAGATCTTGAAAAGATCTGCGTCTGTAGGGCTGTGCTCTTGGCAATAGCAGAGCAGTCTTAAACTGAGATTTTTATATACATGGAGCGCAAAATGTTGTTTTAGTATTTTGGACTCTAATAGATCAACTCAATTGCTTATAAACGTATAATAAGTTTATATTTGAGTCTGGGCCACATTCTGGATTTATTTTTAAGGAATCTTAATTGTATGTATACCATGGATTATTTATCTTCAAATACTTAGGCAATAACTCAATGAAATTTTTTTCAAGAGAATAATTCAGATTCATTATTCAGAAAGGAGAATTACCCACTGGTTTTCTGTCCTGTTTTTAAAAAATTAATGTATGTATTTATCGGCTGGGCTGAGTCTTTGTTGCTGCCCACAGGCTTTCTCCAGTTGCAGCAAGCAGGGGCCACTCTTTGTTGAGGTGCCTGGGCTTCTCACTGCAGTGGCTTCTCTTGTTGTGGACTAGACTGCAGGCGCGTAGGCTCAGCGCTGGCTTCTCAGCAGCGCTGGCTCCCGGGCTCCGAGTGCGGGCTCAGCAGCGGTGGTGCAGGGGCCTAGTTGCCCCAAGGCATGTGGGTTCTTCCTTGGACCAGGGATCAAACCTGTGTCTCCTGCATTGGCAGGTGGATTCTTATTCACTGGAGCACCAAGGAAGCCTCTGTCTCTCTTTTTTTAGCAGGAATTGACTGACAATCTTAATGTATTGTAAGTCCTAGCCACAGCAATCAGAAATAAATAAATAAAAATAAATTTTAAAAAGACATAAAAGAAACCCAAATTAGAAAGGAAACAGTAAACCTGTCTGCAGATGACATGATGTTATATATGAAAAATCATTAAAAGACAACCAAAAATGTGTTAGGACTAATATATGAAATCAGTTAAGTTGCAGGATACAAAATTAATATTACAGAAATCTGTTGTATTTCAATACATGAATAATGAACTATCAGAGAAATTAAGAAAACAATACTATTTGCAGTTGCATCAAGAGGAATAAAATACCTAGGAATAAATCTAACCAAAGAGGTAAAAGACTTATAGTCTGGAAACTATAAGACATTGATGGCAGAAAATGATGACACAAATTGAAATATATACCATGCTCACAGATTGGAAGAATTCATATTGTTAAAATGATCATACAATCCAAGACAATCTGCAGGTTCAGCACATTCCCTATCAAAATACCAAAGGCATCTTTCACAGAGCTAGAAAAAAATAATTCTAAAATTTGTATGTAAACACAAAATACTCTAATCAAAACAATCTGGAGAAAGAAGAACAAAGCTAGAGGTTTAACACTGCCCAATTTCAAACTACTTTCAAAGCTATAGTCATCAAAACAGTATGGAATTGGCACAAAAACGGACACATAGGTCAATGGAACAGAATAGACAGCCCAGAAATAAACCCACACTTAAGTGGACAATTAATTTAAGTCAAAGTAAGCAACAATACAATGGGGAAAAGATAACGTCTTCAATAAATAGTGTCGGGAAACCTGGACAGCTAAATGCAAAACAACCTGGACTACGTTCTTACTCCGTATACAAAAATAAATTCAAAGTGGATTAAAGACCTAAATGTGAGACCTGACACCATAAAATTTCTCTTAGAGGAAAACAGTATGCTCTTTGATGTTGGTCTTAGCAGTATTTTTTTGGATGCATCTCCTCAAGCAAGCCAAAATAAATAGGACAACATCAATCTAAAAAGCTTTTGCACAGCAAAGGAAACCATGAACAAAACAAAAAGATAGCCTACTGAATAGGAAAATAATCCAAAATATCTGGTCCTTACCAGAAACAGTAAGGACCTAACAGAAGCAGAAGAGAATAAGAAGAGGTAGCAAGAATACACAGAACTATATAAAAAAGGTCTTAATGACTGGATAACCTGGCTTATCCCAGTCTAGTGGTCACTCATCTACAGCCAGACATTATGGAGTGCGAAGTCAAGTGGGCCTTAGGAAGCGTTACTACGAACAAAGCTAGTGAAGATGATGGAATTCCAACTGGGCTATTTCAAATCCTAAAAGATGATGCTGTGAAAGTGCTGCACTCAATATGCCAGCAAATTTGGAAAACTCCGCTGATGCCACAGGACTAGGAAAGGTCAGTTTTCATTCCAGTTCCAAAGAAGGGCATTGCCAAAGAATGTTCAAACTACCAGACAATTGCACTCATATTCCATGCTAGTAAGGTTATGCTCAAATTCTTTCAAGCAAGGTTTCAACAGTACATGTACCAAGAACTTTCAGATATACAAGCTGGATTTAGAAAAGGCAGAGGAACCAGAGATCAAATTGCCAACATTTGTTGGCTCATAGAGTAAGGAAATTCCAAAAAAAATCTACTGCTTCATTGACTGCACTAAAGCTTTTAACTGTGTGGATCACAACAAGCTATGGAAAATCCTTAAAGAGACGGGCATATCCCTGTCTCCTGAGAAACCTGTACGCATGTCAAGAAGCAACAGTTAGAACCTTACATGGAACAACAGACTTGTGCAAAATTGGGAAAGGAGTACAACAAGGTTGTATATTGTCACCGTTTTACATCATGCAAAATGCTAAGCTGGATGAATCACAAACTGGAATAAAGATTGCCAGGAGGAATATCAACTTCAGATGTGCAGATGATGCCACTTTAATGGCAGAAAGCAAAGGGGAACTAAACAGTCTCTTGATGAAGGTGAAAGAGGAGAGTGAAAAAGCTGGCTTGAAACTTAACGTTAAGAAAACTAAGATCATGGTATCTGATCACATCACTTCATAGCAAATAGGACAGAAAGTAGAAGCAGTGACAGATTTTCTTTTCTTGGGCTCTGAAATCACTGTGAACGGTGACTGCAGCCACGAAACTTGAAGACACTTGCTTCTTGGAAGGAAAACTATGACAAACCTAGACAGTGTATTAAGAAGCAGAGACACCCCTTTGCCAACAAATGTCTGTATAGTCAAAGCTATGTTTTTATCAGTAGTTGTGTATGGATGTGAGAGTTGGACCATAAAAAAGGCTGAACACTGATGAATTAATGCTTTCAAATTCTAGTGCTGGAGAAGACTCCTGAAAGTCCTGTAGACTTCCAAGGAGATAAAACCAATCAATCCTAAAGGAAGTCAACCCTGAATATTCATTGGAAGGACAGATGCTAAGCCTGAAGCTCCAATACTTTGGCTACCTGATGTGAAGAGCCAGCTTATTGGAAAAGACCCTGATGCTGGGAAAGATTGAAAGCAAAAGGAGAAAAGGGCGGCAGAGGATGAGATGGTTAGATAGCATCACCGACTCAATGGACATGAATTTGAGCAAACTCCAGGAGATAGTGGAGGACAGGGAAGCCTGGCATGTGACCATGGGGTTGCAAAGAGTTGGACACGACATAGCTACTGATGAACAACCGCATTCAAAATATATACAGAACTCATACAACACATCAAACAAATAAGCCAACTTTTAAATGGGCAGAGGATCTGAATAGACACTTTCCCAAAGAAGACATACAGATGGCCAACAGACACATGCAAAAATGCTCAGCATCACTAATTGTTCAGTTGAGTTCAGTCGCTCAGTTGTGTCCAACTCTTTGCAACTACATGGACTACAGCACGCCAGGCCTCCCTGTCCATCACCAATTCCCAGAGTTTACCCAAACTCATATCCATCAAGTCGGTGATGCCATCCAACCATCTCATCCTCTGTCCCCTTCCCCTCCTGCCCTCAATCTTTCCTAGCATCAGGGTCTTTTCAAATGAGTCAGCTCTTCGCATCAGGTGGCCAAAGTATTGGAATTTCAGTTTTAGCATCAGTCCTTCCAATGAACACCCAGGACCAATCTCCTTTAGGATGGACTGGATGGATCTCCTTGCAGTCCAAGGGACTCTCAAGAGTCTTCTCCAACACCACAGTTCAAAAGCATCAATTCTTCTGCATTCGGCTTTCTTTATAGTCCAACTCTCATATCCATACATGACTACTGGAAAAACAATAGCCTTGACTAGATGGGACCTTTGTTGGCAAAGCAATGTCTCTGCTTTTTAATATGCTATCTAGGTTGGTCATAACTTTCCTTCCAAGGAGTAAGCATCTTTTAATTTCATGGCTGCAGTCACCATCTGCAGTGATTTTGGAGCCCCCAAAACAAAGTCTGTCACTGTTTCCATTGTTTCTCCATCTATTTGCCATGAAGTGATGGGACCGAATGCCATGATCTTAGTTTTCTGAATGTTGAGCTTTGAGCCAACTTTTTCACTCTCCTCTTTCACTTTCATCAAGAGGCTCTTTAGTTCGTCTTCACTGTCTGCCATGAGAGTGGTGTCATCTGCATATCTGAGGTTATTGATATTTCTCCTAGCAATTTTGATTTCAGCTTGTGCTTCATCCAGCCCAGCGTTTCTCATGAAATGCTGTTAGGGAAATGCATATCAAAACCACACCTCACACCTGTCAGAATGGCTTTCATCAAAAAGACAAATAGGTTTTGGGAATGTGGAGAAAAGGAAACCCTCATGCATTGCTGGTAGGATTGTCAGTAGGTTCAGCCACTATGAAAACAGTATGAAGTTTCCTGAAGAATTTGAAAACAGAACTGCTGTATAATCCAGGTATTTACGAATTTGAAGAGATATATGTACCAGTGTTCATTGCAGCATTTTTACAATAGAGGACTGATAAAGAAGATGTGGTGTGTGTATGTGTGTGTGTGTGTGTGTATATAGTGGAATATTAGACATTAAAAAATCTTGCTATTTGTGGCAACATGGATGGATCTAGAGGGTATTATGCTAAGTGAAATAGAGAGAGAGAAACATATGGTTTTACTTTTAAGTGGAATATAAGAAACAAACCACAGAGAATTACAGACACAAACTAGTTTTCTGTGGTTTCCCAGGAGGGGTGGAGCAGAATAGGTGAAGGAGATTAAAGGGTACAAACCTCCAATTATAAAGTAGATAAACCAATGTAATATACAGCATAAGGAATATGGTCAATATTGTAATAATTTTGGGGGGATAGTAACTTATTGTGGTAATTTCATAATATATGCAAATATCAAATCACTATGTAATACCTTTTAAATGGGCAGAGGATCTGAATAGACATTTTCCCGAAGAAAATGTAATATTAAATATTTCCATTGTAAAAAAGCATGTGATCAGGCAGATTTAATCAAGATGGTGTTATTCTGGGTACATCTGTACATGTTTGCAGTTGGGAGCTACTGTTGATGGCACCAGGCACAGGACAACCATCTATATTAATTGTCCTGTTTATGACAAGCCCAGTGGCAAGTCAGATTGTTAGCTGCAACTGCCCCTTGATCCCAGGCGGTTCAGTGGGTGAAGAATCTGCTTGCAGTGCAGAAGATGCAGGAGATATGGGTTCGATCCCTGGGTCGGAAAGATCCCCTGGAGAAGGCAATGGCAACCGACTCCAGTATTTTTCCCTGGTAAATCTCATGGACAGAGGAGCCTGGCGGGCTACAGCCCATGGGGTCACAAAGAGTCAGACATGACTTAGCCACTGAGCAGGCACGCACTTGATCCAGATAGCAGTTTTAGATCAAGGGTGAGCAAGTGAAAGTGGCTCAGTCATGTCCGACTCTTTGGAACCCCATAGACTGTCCATGGAATTCTCCAGGCCAGAATGCTGGAGTGGGTAGCCTTTCCCTTCTCCAGGGGATTGTCCCAACCCAGGGGTCAAACCCAGGTCTCCCACACTGCAGGCGAATTCTTTACCAGCTGAGCCACCAGGGAAGCCCAAGAACACTGGAGTGGGTGGCCTATCCCCTCTCCAGGGGATCTTCCCGACTCAGGAATCGAACCGCGGTCTCCCACACTGCAGGCGGATTGTTTCCCAACTGAACAGTCAGGGAAGCCCGGATCTAGGGTAGTTGTTCTCAACTGTGGGAAATTGTGCCCCACAGGACATTTGACAGTGTCTGAAAACATTTCTGTCACAAATTGGGGAAAGATGCTCCTGGCATCTAGTGGGTATGGGCCAGCAGTACTGCTAAGCATCCCACACGGCACGGGACAGTCCCTCACAACTATGAACTATCCAGCCTGAAATATCGGTAGGCCCACAGCTGAGAAAGGATGATCTCCGGACGTGGTGCACTGATTACTCCCCTCCCCTCCCTCGTTTCCTTCCCAGGTGTCAAGGTTGGTGTCTTCCCTCCACTGCCACAAAATCTGTACCTATAATTTCATATTTTCTCCAGGTACTTTCACCCAGACTTTCTGATTATCACCCAGGAGGCAACCAAGATGAGATGATCCTTTTAGCGGCATTGCCATAGTCTATGACCCAGGTATGTAGGTATGTAGAACTGGAGGAGGGGAGTAGTCAAAAAGCTTTTTAATTCTTAGCTACGCTAAGCTTAGAGATACCAAGGGAACAATTTCATGCAAAGATGGGCTCGATAAAGGACAGAAATGGTATGGACCTAACAGAAGCAGCAGATATTAAGAAGAGGTGGCAAGAATACACAGAAGAGCTGTACAAAAAAGATCTTCACGACCAAGATAATCACGATGGTGTGATCCCTCACCTAGAGCCAGACATCCTGGAATGTGAAGTCAAGTGGGCCTTAGAAAGCATCACCACGAACAAAGCTAGTGGAGGTGATGGAATTCCAGTTGAGCTCTTTCAAATCCTAAAATATGATGCTGTGAAAGTGCTGCACTCAGTATGCCAGCAAATTTGGAAAACTCAGCAGTAGCTACAGGACTGGAAAAGGTCAGTTTTCATTCCAGTCCCAAAGAAAGGCAATCCCAAAGAATGCTCAAACTACCGCACAATTGCACTCATCTCACACACTAATAAAGTAATGCTCAAAATTCTCCAAGCCAGGCTTCAGCAATAGGTGAACCGTGAACTTCCAGAGGTTCAAGCTGGATTTAGAAAAGGCAGAGGAACCAGAGATCAAATTGCCAACATCCACTGGATCATCGAAAAAGGAAGAGAGTTCCAGAAAAACATCTATTTCTGCTTTATTGACTATGCCAAAGCTTCTGACTGTGTGGATCACAATAAACTGTGGAAAATTCTGAAAGAGATGGGAATACCAGACCACCTGACTTGCCTCTTGAGAAAGCTATATGCAGGTCAGGAAGCAACAGTTAGAACTGGACATGGAAAAACCGACTGGTTCCAAATAGGAAAAGGAGTACGTCAAGGCTGTATATTGTCACCCTGCTTATTTAACTTATATGCAGAGTACATCATGAGAAACACTGGGCTGGAGGAAGCACAAACTGGAATCAAGATTGCCGGGAGAAATATCAATAACCTCAGATATGCAGATGACACCACCCTTATGGCAGAAAGTGAAGAGGAACTAAAAAGCCTCTTGAGGAGAGTGAAAGTGGAGAGTGAAAAAGTTGGCTTAAAGCTCAACATTTAGAAAACGAAGATCATGACATCTGGTCCCATCACTTCATGGGAAATAGATGGGGAAACAGTGGAAACAGTGTCAGACTTTATTTTGGGGGGCTCCAAAATCACTGCAGATGGTGACTACAGCCTTGAAATTAAAAGATGCTTACTCCTTTGAAGAAAAGTTATGACCCACCTAGATAGTTTATTGAGAAGCAGAGACATTACTTTGCCAACAAAGGTCCCTCTAGTCAAGGCTATGGTTTTTCCTGTGGTCATGTATGGATGTGAGAGTTGGACTGTGAAGAAAGCTGAGTGCTGAGGAATTGATGCTTTTGAACTGTGGTGTTGGAGAAGACTCCTGAGAGTCCCTTGGACTGCAAGGAGATCCAACCAGTCCATTCTGAAGGAGATCAGCCCTGGGATTTCTTTGGAAGGAATGATGCTAAAGCTGCAACTCCAGTACTTTGGCCACCTCATGCGAAGAGTTGACTCATTGGAAAAGACTGATGCTGGAAGGGATTGGGGGCAGGAGGAAAGGGGGACGACAAGAGGATGAGACGGCTGGATGGCATCACTGACTTGATGGACAGGAGTTTGAGTGAACTCCGGGAGTTGGTGATGGACAGGGAAGCCAGGCGTGCTGTGATTCATTGGGTTGCAGAGTCGGACACGACTGAGCAACTGAACTGAACTGAACTGATGCTAAGCTATCCATGGAGAGCAGGCAGCTGTTAAATAAATATCAAATTTGCCAGGTGGCCTTTGCAACAGAAAGTGCCCCTTAGTGAGACTGTAAGTGGTCCAGAAAACTAGGCACTTGATCCATATGGCATTTTAGTTTCAAGTGCTGCAGCTGTGTGGCCAGTCAGCTGATTGGACTGAGACAGCAACACTGTAACCTAAAAGTGCCTCAGTAGTGCCGGGGCACCAGCAGCTGCCTGGAAAGGTGGCCAAAGGACTGGTGCAGCCTGTCAGGAGTCGGCCTGTGTGATGTGGCCCCTCAAGACACACCGACCAACCTGGCAGGAGTCACGAGCCTGTCGTGCATGAGGACGCACAGCCCGTGGCAGTGGACATGCAGCCGTGTACAAGGGCAGTCTGAGTGCTGGTGTTACTGGGCCCTATCAGAGAACTGGCCCTTTGCAGACATCTACCTGAGGAGGGTTTCCCTGGTGGCTCAGCTGGTAAAGAATTCGCCTGTAATGTGGAAGACTTGGGTTTGACCCCTGGGTTGGGAAGATCCCCTGGAGAAGGGAAGGCTACCCACTCCAGTATTCTGGCCTGGAGAACTCTGTGGACTGTTTATAATCCATGAGGTCGCAGAGTTGGACACAACTGAGCGACTTTCGCTTCACTACCTGAGTAACTCAGTCTAACCAGGAACCACAACTTGTTCCCACAACATACAGCCTTTAAGACAAGTGTTTTAATTGGTCTGAATAGTCTTTCAAGTGGCAAGCCAGATTGAGTATGCCATGAGCAAAAGCCCCAGTCAGCATAGGACTCTGCATGACCAGATCTGCTGAGCAGAGACCACATTCTCTTTGCCTCTGCATAGCTGGTGCTAAACAGCCACAGCAGCACAGTGCATACCACTACCTTTTAACTTAGCTGAGCTACCATGACTCGGGTCCAGGTAGTCAAGGGACTCTGAAGTGAGGGTCCCTTTGAAGCAGCAGCTATGCTTCAGATACTGGGGTGGGAAACAATTTTCCAAGAGTTTCTGCTGCTGACGCATCCCAGAGAACACTATTTTTACCTGACCAAGTAGGTCTCTTTACTGATGGATAAATTGTCTCCAGTTCCCAGAGCATCCATCAAGAAGTCAAGCCTCCTTTCAGGCAGTCGACCTCATGTTTAGTGGTATTAGTGTTAACCAGTTAACTGAGCGACTTTCACTTCCTTGCTATGTAAGCATTAGGAGAGGAAAATCTCTAAAACTTCTGTTAACGAAGTCCAACTATGATGCTCATTGAGTAGCTTTTTCTGTAATACAGATCCTTCTTTGTGGTGGGGTGTAATAGCCCACCTAATTAGGGTTGTTAGTGATCCTCCATCATTAAAAAGCAATTCACCTGGCAGCTTGCAGTCCAGGTTTCCAACTATTTCTTCACAATTTGAACACTTGATGGTTGTCCCTTTTATATGAAGTACTATTTTAAATAAAGGTTCATCTGTACATGCAAGAAAAAAAAATTGATTCACCTGTTACTATTGATTTGTAATTGAGATTTTATATACTGCCATCTTTGAAGAGGTTTTCTTATACGTGATAGGCGTGGCACTCAAATTGTGGAGCTGTAGGTCAGTCACTGCAATTGCAGCAGACTGCAAACTGAGGAGTACCATGCATGCTCCGCTGCACGTCAACTCTGCCGCTGTATGCAATACGCAGCAGCTGACAATACAGGAAGACAAGAACGTGAGCGGGTTCCAACAGAACGTTACTTATGGATGCTGGAATCTGGATTTCACATAATGTTCCCACATAGTGAAATATTTTCAGCCATACTAAAAACTGGAAGGCCATTCTTAGCTTGTAGGCTATTCAAAAACAGAAACTGGCCATATCTATACCATGGGGAGTAATTAGCCAACCCTTGTCTTACAGAAATACAGCCCAACACACAAGAACATGGAGCATGGATGGTTAAGAGACAACAGCTGCCAGAAAATTATAGACAAGTCCTGTTAAAAAAAAAAAAAAAAAGAAAGGAGAAATGCTAACAACTACTGTAGGCAGTTTATACTACAAAAATTCTTCTTGAAACTAGAGTGTAGAGAAACCATTCAGTTTGAGTGCACTTTGTGTCAAGCAGTTTAACCAGTGCCATTTTCCCAACATTTGATCATTTCCCACCTGTATCACTTTGGCAATTCTTGCAGTACTTCAAACCCTCTACCAGCAAGACAATGAATCACTAAAGATTCATATGATGTTCAGCATTTTTTAGCAATAAAGTATTTTTAATTAATGTATGCATTTTTTTTTAAGACAGGGCTATTGTACACTTAACAGATGATATAACTTTTACATGCACTGGGAAACCAAAAAATTCCCGAGACTCACTCTGTTGTATTATTCACTTTATTGAGGTGGTCTTGAACCAAACTCACAGTTATCTCCAAGGTATGCCTACGCTGCATACCTGAGACTATTCTATCAGACTATTACCAAGTATTTTATAAAATTATTTTGACTTTGAATAAACAAGAAATTATTCAGGCTTTTGGCCAAAACCAGAAAGTGACTTGCAAGGGAAAGAAAATTATCATCAGACTTGCATTAGCAATGTTTTATGCCAGAAGAAAATAGAAGTCATATAATTAAGATGCTCAAAGAGTAAGCTGAGGATTTTAGATCCAATACAAATGACTTTCAGATATAAAGCAAACGATAACTGTATTAACATACAAGAACTCAGAAAATGAACTTCCTGAGCAATCAACCAAAAAAGCACCTTCAACAAAAAAACTATAGAGCAGTCAGCTTAAGGATTGAAGTGGGCACTACGAACATACCCCTGTAGCACTGAGACCATGTAAGGACTGAGGGAAAAGCTCTGGCCATGTGCACAAGCAGTGTTTACACAGCACTATAGATGTGGTGGGCCGTGTGCTAGGAAGGTTTGAAACTGCTAAGTTGGTGGTCGTGGTATTTTGAGGCTTATGCATGCCATGTGGGATAACGGTGGGATATTCCCTCAGCCAGTGTGCCACTGAGAACCTCCTTGCCTTTCCCAACTGTGACAAGCCCTTCTCTTTCCTTGGCCCATGGCCCTTTCTCCATCCTCAGAGGATGGAGCAACACTGGGCAGTCCTCCCACTGTGTTACAACCACTTCTGCCTCAAACTTCTGCATTTAAGAACTTGTATAATTAGGCTCAGTCCAATAATCTAGCATACTCCCCTGGCAGTCTTCCCTGCTCTCAAGTTAACGGTGCTGCTCAACTGTACACATTAAAGCAAAAGCCAGTTTCAAATCAAGAGTTAGTTTTGCTATTTCAGTCATGCCCTGACATAAAGGTCTTTCAGTAACTTTTTGAAGATTCAAATGTATATCCCTGGTTACAAAACAGTTCTAGGTACAATCAAGCAGAGAAAGGCCATTTGTTAATATCTACATATCACATATATGATACTAAGTGAGAAACTTACAATCACCCCTTATAGTCTTTTTTATTATATGGATGTTAACCACCTTCATGGGAAGGTAACTTAAACACATTATCAGACCAAACCATTTTTTTAGAAAACATTATTTTTGGAAGCGTTTTCACATGAACCCTTCTAAATGAGAACCATGCCAAGCCCTACTCAAGAGATGTAGCAAACTGGAGCTTTGCTGGCCAAATCTTACTAGATGATGTCCAGCATGAAGCAGCAAGCCACCACTTCTCCATTCCTGGTCCCCACCTTGAATGATCACTCTATAGACTCAACTCCCAACTTCTACCTTGGAAAGGAAGCACCTGTCACTTCAGACCCAAATCTACAATTGTTTCCTACTGAAAACATGTGCTTCTTCAGTAAGGGAATGCCATTCATTCCTTTATTCAAATACTACTGAACTTCAAGGCACTGGAAAGTGTAGCAGTGAGCCAGACTCCATCTTCCTCCCCCCAAAAAAGCTGTCCACATGGAATTTTCCTAGCAGCCAGAAGTTTAAAAACTATAGGAAAACAACAGGGAAAGGACTAAAGGACGGGGTTTTTAATAGGATGAATGTATCAGCAGGATCTACTGATTAAGAGGTAAAAGCACATGTTTGAGGGCCATTTAAGTGTGGAATCCGAAATGCAGTACTTGGGTGCAATTTCAAAAACAACAGAATGATCTTTGTTTCCAAGGCAAACCATTCGATGTCACAGTAATTCAAGTCTATGTCCCAACCAATAATGCCAAAGAAGCTGAAGTTGAATGGTTCTATGCCTACAACACCTTCTAGAACACTGAAAACCTGTCCTTTTCATCATAGGGACTAGAATGCAAAAGTAGGAAGTCAAGAGATAACCTGGAGTAACAGGCAAGTTTGGCCTTGGAGTACAAAATGAAGCAGGGCAAGGGCTAACTCTCTTGGCAGAGAGTTTTGCCAAGAGAACACATGCATGGTCATAGCAAACATCCTCTTCCAACAACACAAGAGATGACTCTACACATGGACATCACCAGATGGTCAATACTGAAATCAGATTGATGATTATATTCTTTGCAGTCAAAGATGGAGAAGCTCTATAGTCAGAGCAAGACCAGGACCTGACTGACTCAGACCATGAATTCCTTATTGCAAAATTCAGACTTAAACTGAACAAAGTAGGGAAAACCACTAGATCATTCAGATATGACCTAAATCAAACCCCTTAGATTATACAGTGCAAGTGACAAATTTTTTTAAGGGATTAGATTCAACAGTCTTCCTAAGTGAACAATGCAAAGAAATAGAGGAAAACAATGTAAGACTAGAGATCTCTTCAATAAAGTTAGATACCAAGGGAACATGTCATGCAAAGAGGAGCACAGTAAAGGACAGAAATGGTATGGACCTGACAGAAGCAGAAGATATTAACAAGGTGGCAAGAATACACAGAACTATACAAAAAAATCTGAATGACCCAGATAACCACGATGGTGTGATCACTCACGAAGAGCCAGACATCCTGGACTGAGAAGAAATCAAGTGGGCCTTAGGAAGCATCACAAGGAACAAAACTAGTGGAGGCAATGGAATTCCACCTGAGCTATTTCAAATCCTGAAAGATGATGCTGTGAAAAGTGCTGCACTCAATATGCCAACAAATATGAAAAACTCAGCAGTGGCCACAGGACTGGAATGAAAAGGTCAGTTTTCATTCCAATCCCAAAGAAGGGCAATGCCAAAGACTGTTCAAACTACCGCACAATTGCACACGCTAGCGAATGCTCAAAATTCTCCAAGCCAGGCTTCAACAGTATGTGAAGCGTGAACTTCCAGATGTTCAAGCTGGTTTTAGAAAAGGCAGAGGAACCAGAGATCAAATTACCAACATCCGATAGATCATGGAAAAAGCAAGACTATTCCGGAAAAACATCACAATTTCTGCTTCACTGACTATGCTAAAGCCTTTGCCTGTATGGATCACAACAAACTGGAAAACTCTTCAAGAGACAGGAATACCAGACCACCTTACCTGTCTCCTGAGAAACCTTGTATGCAGGTCAAGTCAGAAACAGACATGGAACAGCAGACTGGTTCCAAATTGGGAAAGGAGTACGTCAAGGCTGTATATCGTCACCCTGCTTAACTTCCATGCAGAGTACATCATGTGACATCCCAGGCTGGAAGAGGCACAAGCTGGAAATCAACATTCCGGGGAGTATTATCAATACCCCCAGATATGTAGATGACACCACCCTAGTGGCAGAAAGCAAAGAGGAATTAAAGAGCCTCTTGATGAAAGTCAAAGAGAAGAGTGAAAATACTAGCTTAAAACCCAACATGCAAAAAACAAAGATCATGGCAACTGGTCCCATCACTTCATGGCAATCTATGGGTTAACAATTTTTCCATTGTTTCTTCTTTATTAAAAACTTGTATACTTGGTACTGAAAGCAGAGGCCTAACCACTGGATTGCCAGATTTCTTTTGAATGAACTGTGAATCATCAAAGATGACCAGAGGACTTCTAAAACAGGATGGGGGGACTTCCCTGCTTTTTCAGTGGTTAAGAATCCTCTGTGCAATGCAGGCAACCTGGGTTTGACCCTGGTTGGTAAACTAGGATCCCACATGCCATGGAGCAACTAAGTCCGTGCACCTCAATTACTGAGCCTGTATGCCATAACTAAGACCCGATGCAGCCAGGTATTTTACTTAGAAAATAAATTGTAAAAAGTAAAATCGGATGGGTGAAGTTGTCCAGAAATACAATTTTAGACATGTTAAATGCCTATTGACATTAAATCGGGAGTTGGAGGGACAAACCTGGAGTTCAAAAAAGGTCCAGACTAGAAGTAAAATTCTGAGTCAGTTTATTTAAAACCAAGAAATTGAGTAAGACTATTTTTAGAAAGAATATTGATAAACATAGAAGGACTAGGGCTCTCCAACACTGAGGCCTGAAACAAACTAGCAAATAGTAGCTAGCAACACTATTTGGAAAACTTTGAGCTCCAATTCCAGAATATAGTTAAGAAACACAGAAGAAAATCAGCTGTCAATTATCACTGTTACAGAAGTAAAATGAAAGCTAAGGATGAACCACTGGCTTAGCAATGACATGTTAATTCTAACAGCAACAGCTTCCTTAAAAGTGGGGTGTAAAAAAAAGTGTGAAAGAGAAAAAAGCCCAATTGCAATAGATTCAAACAAGAAAAGTAAAATTACATGCAAGAAATATGGCTAACTCTTGCAAGCTTTGCTATAAGCTTGAATAGGGATGTATGTGGAAGGGCAGAGGACTTGCTTGTATGCTGAGACTGGCAGAGGAATAACGAAAAAGGTGAGAACTGATGGAGCCAAGAACAGGGTAGAATCTGATGCTTCTGTGTGAGTCTGCGACCCCATGGACTGCAGCACACCAAGCATCTCTATCCTTCACTATCTTAAAGAGTTTGTGGATTCATGTCCATTGAGTCAGTGATGGGTGTCTATCTCATCCGCTGCTACCCCCTTTCTCCTTTTTGCCCTCAGTCTTTCCCAGCATGAGGCAGGGTGGAAGTAACAGCAAATTCTGAGGTTCTTACTCCCAAGGCCATAAGCTGAACTGAGACGAAAAATTAAGAGATTTGAGCGGAGAAGGTATAGAACAGAAAGGGTGACTAGTAAACACTGGATAGCAGACAAATGCCCACTTAATACCAATAGCCAGTTTCTCTACTTGTCTAGCCAACTTCAGCTTGACCATTTCAGGGGGGATTTACCTCTAGAGAACATAAGACAGCATTTATATTTTTAAAAGACAAACCCACGAAAACCTAGACGGCAATAAAGCTCTCTTCTTCCCACTGCACGGTTTAGGACAGTGGTTCACTAAGTATGGCTCTTTGTCACCAGCGTCTCCTGAAAATTTGCAAACTGCCAACTTGCAGACTTCATCCTGGATCTACAACATCAGAACTTCTGGGGGCAAGGCCCTGCAGTATTTTAATAAGCCTCTCAGAGATCTGAGACCCACCCTGGCTTCCCTGGTAGCTCAGATGATAAAGACTCTGCCTCCAATGCAGGAGACCTGGGCTCAATCCGGGGTTGGGATTATCCCTAAAGGTTATGGCAACCTACTCCAGTATTCTTGCCAAAGAGCCAGATACAACTGAGTGACTTTTGCTTTCAAAACTTCAACCATGTAAAGAAAGGGTTTCCTTTTCTTCACCATCTATAATACTTCCAGACCATCCCTGCTTAAGATAGATCTTACCCTTTCTTGGCTACTTAGTAACTAAATAAAATACACACAAAAGGTAAGAAAACTTCACCACAAATCAGAACATCTTAAATAAGCTGTCAGGTTATATGAAAAGAATGATCAGGAAAAAAATACCACAAATAAGATCTTTTATTTGTCACCATTAAGAGTCTGCATTTTAAACCGATTCTTGGACTGGTGGCTCATATCCATCAGCTCGTTCAACTTTAGCACCTGTCTCATCCCCAGTAGCTTTTCCAGAACTACTACCTTCACCATGTAGCTCCATGAGTTTTCCCACTAAAAAGAAGGGAAAAATTGTTAGTTACAGTCTACCATATCTTGAAACATGTTATCAGTACTCTATAATACTATACAAGGAAGACAGGAGAAAAAAAAGCAACACCTGGCCTCAAAAAAACAACACTTTTCTACACACACACACAAAAAAAACCTTTTCTACACAATTTTCTTTCAGAAATCCTGTGATTTCACTTACATTCAAATTTGGGCTTCTTCAGCATTTTCACTTTTCTAACGAAGACATCATGGAGCGGATAAATAGATTGGCAAGCCTTTTCTATGTCTTTTCCAATGCTATCTGGAATCCTGCAAACCAGAAATGGTAAGTTAGAATAAACCTACACTTCATTTAATCCACAATTATCCTCGTTCTGTTATTGCCCCTTCATAAGTGGTTTAATAATTTGAACTATACGGCTACTTAATAGCAAAATCAGCACTTCTGAATCCAAGCGTTATACACCTTTTCCAAACACAGGTCTAAACAACTGCATGGGAACATCAGAAAAATGTTAACTTTTATCATCAGACATCATATGGGACCGAAACATTTGTCATCATTTATTCCCATACTTAATTACAAAAGGTTTGTATTTCCTAAGGCAAAGATAAGTCCTGAGCTTCAAGTCTCACTAAATGCCCAAATGCAAAACCAGCAAGTAACATTTACTGAACACTTAACGCGTTTTCAAGAGATGCAGCTAAACAGTTTCAGATAATTTAAACACAGTTCTGACCACACCTTGTCTCACATGCTTTTCCTTATCTGAGGGTTGTATTGTAAGGAAAACACTTACAATTTATTGACCACCTCTTTCAAGTCATTTGTCTGCACCTCTCGGGTCATGATTTCCATCATCTTCTTGCGGATCTGGCGCACCTGCTGGTGCTGGGCATAAGAGGTCTTCCGAATCTGATTGTTGCGCTTTTTAGTAAAACCCACACAGAACAGACGAAGCAAGTAACCATCGGTAGTCTTGACGTCAACGTGAGCTTCAATCATGGTCTAGTGAAAAAAATGACAGTCAGTTATACCAGTCTTAAAGTTATCAATTTTCATCCCTCAAATTCCAATTTTAAAAAAGTGGAAGGTCAAGTATTCATTACACAATATCAAGTATAATATAAATGGGCTATTTAATTTATAGAGTTAATGTCCTTGAAGTGAGCTTACCAACAGTTATCTTGAATTCTTACTATCCTCCATATCTAATTTAAACAATGAGTCCTCTCGGCTGTCTTCCCCATCTCCTCCAGGTAGCTTCTCTATCCTCATTATCACTATCTGCAAAGAACTCCCTCTTTTACATACACATGCTAGCCTTTAACAATCAGCTCCTCCCCCAATCAATTTTTTAACTCTGCAAGTAAACAAAAAATGGGTTCTAAGAGACTTTACAATACTGACATCTAATGTAACAACACCAAACATATTTTAAAATGTCCTTTATGTTCCAAACCAAAGCCACAATAAGGATTAAATATTCCATTTCACGGCTAAAACATAATTTTAAAAAATCCATAGTCTTAACACTACCTAAATTCAGGAAGATTTGCCCTCTTTGCATTTTCTATATTTTATGCTTTACTTTAAAAAAACGAATATAATGCAATCATAGTGAAAAACCTTACAGAAATACTTACAGAAATATTATTAAAACCTTAGTTAGGGGAATGTCAGAAATGTAACGGTATAATCATTATGTCATTTGGGACCGAAACATTTTGTCATCATTCATTCCCACACATAAAACATTCCCAAATGGTATCTGAACCAATGTCATTATTTCCTGTAGTTCAAACTAACTTGTAGCAAATGCTTTCTGTTAACCTTCTACAAAGCATGTTTACATGGATCTTTTATCCTGATTCCATGAGCTAATGTTCTTACCTACATTTTACAGATTTAAAAAAAAACAAGGCTTAGCAAGCTGTAAGTTACTTTTTATAGCAATAAAGGTCCGTCTAGTCAAAGCTACGGTTTTTCCAGTAGTCATGTATGGATGTGAGAGCTGGACCACAAAGAAGGATGAACACCAAAGAACTGATGCTTTTAAACTGCGGTGTTGGGGAAAACTCTTTGAGAGTCCTCTGGACTGCAAGGAGATCCAACCAGTCCATCCTAAAGGAAATCAATCCTGAATATTCATTTGGAAGGACTGTGTTGAAGCTGAAACTCCAACACTTTGGCCACCTGATGTGAATAACTGACTCACTGGAAAAAAAGGGGACAGCAGAGGATGAGATGGTTGGATGGCATCATTGACTCAATGGACATGAGTTTGAGCAAGCTCCAGGAGTTGGTGATGGACAGGGAAGCCTGGTGTGCTGCAGTCCACGGGGTCACAAAGAGCTGGACAAGACTGAGACTGGAATGGACTGAACTAAACTAAAAAGTTACTTTTCAGAGACTATAACTGGGAAAAGGAAACAAAATTCCAATCTCACTCCAGAGGCTCTGCCTCTCCTACTGAACTGTACAACAGATAAAACTAACCCAATAGCCCCTTTTCAGGATACAATTCACAAGATTTTGAAGTTCAAAGGTGTTCTGAGGACAGGCAAAGCCTAAACTGCAAACCTGTTCTAATTCATGCAAACCTGTGCTAATTCATACAGCAAAAAAAACTTTGATGATAATCCAATATTAAATCCTGAACTCAGTTTAAGGGCTTCCTGGGTGGCTTACTGGTAAAGAATCCACCTGCAGTGCAGGAGACACAGGTTGGATCTCTGGTTGGGAGGATCCCCTGGAGAAAGAAATGGATACCCATTTCAATATTCTTGCCTGGGAAATCCCATGGACAGGAGCTTTTCCAGCTATAGTCCATGGGGTCACAAAAAGAGTGGGGACAACTGAGTAACTAAACACCACCACCACTGCTGTTACTCAAGTTCAAAAGTCCACACTCAATAGCAAGAAAATATCACAGACTTGAAAAGAAATCTAAACCTCAAAGGAACACGCTCCTTCCTGACATAAAATCATGGTATCTTTGGCCGTGCACACTACAGCACTATGCATGTTGTTCTCACCTGCCATTTTTTGACCATGGAGCACATTTTGTCACGGGTAAGATCCATACCATGAAAGTTAGTCAGGCAGTTTTTGCCCTGAACATCCTCAGTAATTAGCTTGAATTTTCTAAATGCTACTTCATCATTCTGCAGATCAGCAAGACTCACTTCAAAAACACGACCTTTGAGGCCATCAGATGCGATTTCTATAAAAGAATCAATTGTTAATATTAGGAACAACGTAAACAAAGCCAAGCCAGCTAAGTTAATGTTCAAGCATTAAGAAAATTATAAAGACCTTAACTTTTGTTAACCAAATCCATATGGTCACCAATAACTTTCTGACAGTGCTTATTAGAAGCTCAAAACTAACCACACACGTTTTACTGGTAATTCTTAAAAGTACCATCCTGCTTCCACAAGCACCTTAGGACAAACAGTCCCCAGTGGGGCCGAAGTCACAATCAAAAGCTGACATTTCCTTAAATATCCCACCACAGAACAGACAGTAGACCAAGATACACGCATGTCTCAAGGGAAGAAAAACACAAACGGAGAGTAAGATACTCACTGGTTCCTTGAGTTCTCGTGACCAATGTTTTCCCAATATTCCTTATATTGAACATAGCTGGTGCTTTCACATCATACCAATCTTTCTTAGAAAATGGGTCAACCCTGGATTTAAAAACATGCTTAAGTTTTAAAATCACGCAATTGTTTTGAACCTTCCTCATTCTAACTACTTTAAACGGCTAACTAAATTCCTCTCAGCGAGGTGAGGGACGCACAGGTAATCTAGCTCTTCTCACCAGGTCCTTGTGCAGACCTGGCACTCGAGTCAGTCAATTATGCCACGAACATAGACCCCCTCCCCACACCGCCGGTCCCGCCACCAAAACAACACTGCCTCCGTCAAGCAATGTCGCTTCACTTTCACTGTTTCGTGAGGACACACACCGGTAACCCGCACACTTTAGGACCTCGTGCTAGCTTACTGGAAACTTCCAGCTTCCCCCCGGCCCAAGCAGCGGAGAGACGCGGGGTCCTGAGGGAACCACAGAAGGCTTTCACATCTCCAGATCTTAGAGAGGTATTATCCGCGGGATTTAGGAAGCCCATGATCCCACAACTCCTGTCCGACTCGCGACAGAAATCTGACTCAAAAGGGGCGCGCATCTGGCCCAGAAGGCCAGGGGAAAAACAGTCAGCCCGCCTCAAAGCAGCACCGGCCTCCGCCGGGCCGCGGTTCGCAGTTTACCAACCACGCACGGCCATCGCAATCCAATTAGAATCCTCGCCATCCGGCTTACTCTGCGGCTCAGAAACCGCTCGCCGACTCCAGTAAGGGTCCCCCAAAGCGGAGGCCGCGACAGTTGCCACTTACACTTTCTTCTTGGCTCCCTTTTTGCCTCCTTTCGTAAGGCGCTTGTTCTTGCCGACCGCCATGGTGCCGCTCAGAGAGCCAAAAGGGCGGAAGTGTAATTCGCGCGAGAACTTAGGCGTGCGGGGCGGGACGCGCTGTCTACGTGACCTTCGACATTACGCTCTTCCGGCTTCAAGAATATCGCGACAACAGAGAGAGGCAAGCGTCCGACTGTGCCTGCGACAGCGCCCTCGTGTGTGTGGAGGCTGTGCAGAATGCCGCGGCCGCTGGTTGGGAGGCCGAGCTCCGGAAGTGCTGGCGCTGGTAATGTGAGGTGCGGACTCCTGGTAGTGAAGGTTCCCGAGGCTCTGAAGTCCGGAAGTAGGTTTCCTAGGAAGCGGACGCCCACTCAGCGTCGTTCAAAGCTAAACTCACCGTGTCACTTTCAAGCCTGTTTCTTCTCAGACCCCGAGCCTGTGGGATTCGGGGTTAGACAGCAGGTCCTAGGTTCTTACACTAGCTTGTCTGTACTTCCTTGTATTTGAGATGGAGGCGGTAGTGTGATCTACCTCATAGGATTAAGATTAAATAAGTGTAACATCGAAGATACTGGTTATGTTTTGCTTATTGTTGAAAGCTGCTGGTTGGTTAGTGGAATACGTTCGCCTTGTGAGCATCTGTACTTTTCTATGAATTTCTTATACTTTGACAAAAAGGTGTTTTGGGGACCATGGGTTATTTTTGAGGGGGAGGGGAGTTGTTTCTGTTTCAGTGGAGTGAGTTCTCATTGTTTTCCTGAGGGACTGTGGTTGCAGTGTTTCCAGATACCTTGATTTTTCGGGAAAAGTTTATTTCAGTTGCAGGGGATAAGGAAACTCCTCCTGGCTAGATGTGGTCTGCTAGCTTCCAATGTGTAATGAGTCCCTGAAAAGCTGGCCCATATAGGCTTGGTACTCAGCCAGTGGTATGTTGAGTTCCCCTCTGGCAAAAATCTCTGCTACCAAGCGAGAAACCTGGCTGGAGTCACGTGACTCCCACAGGCCTTCAAGTCCTTTCATTTCTTTCAGTCCTTCATCCCTTACCTCCTGTGACCCTTACTTTCTAAAACAGTCTTCCTAAATCTCCAGTCCTAGCCTGCTTAGTTCACAACAGTGTGATATACCTAACACTACTGAACTGTATACTCAAATATGGTTAAAATGATAACTTTTATATTGTGTTTTTATCACAATTATTTGTTTTAAAGTCCTTGTGGGTGTGTTAAGTCGATTCAGTCGTGTCTGACTCTTTGGGACCCTGTAGATTGTAGCCCACCAGGCTCCTCTGTCTATGGGATTCTTCAGGCAAGAATAATGAAATGGGTTGCTATGCCCTCCTCCAGGGGCTTTTCCTGACCCAGAGATCAAACCCACAACTCTTAAATCTCCTGTACTGGCAAGCGGGTTCTTTACTGTTAGCGTCAAAAAAGTCCTTAGCTGAACCTACAAAACCTCTTTTATCTTCACTTACCTCTGTTTTCATTCTCACCCTATCTTAGTCTTTAGTGGATACTCTAGCTCTGGACATCTAGAACTATTTAAAATTCCTTGCAGTAAGATTTCTCTTGCCTCCATTCCTTTTCCCTCATCAAATACCTGTGCATTTTCAAGGCATGTGAACATGCTCAGTCAGGAAATCGTGTCCAGCTCTTTGTGACTCCATGCACTGTAGCCTGCCAGGATGCTCTGGGGCAAGAATACTGGAGAGCGTTGCCATTTCCTTCCCCAGGGGATCTCTCTAACCCAGGGACCCGCTTCTCCTTTGTGGCAGGTAGATTCTTTACCCCTGAGCCACCAGGGAACCCTCATTTTCGAGCAGCTCAGGTTCATTTCTTCTTTCACTAAGAGATTAATTCCCCAGACAACAAGCCTTCCCTCACATCTGTTCCCAGAAGAACTAACACTACTTGTTAGTAACTACTAGTAAATGTGTCCCTTTCTTACTGTGAGCAGGAGGGCATGCAGTGCAATCATTTTCTTATTTGTGGCCATTTTTTAGCACATAGTGGGCCCTCATAATATTTGTTGGATGAATAAATAATAGTAGACAACATTAGTGATGGTCCCAGTCTTTTGAACTTTGAGGATCAATCTAGATTTTCAAAAGAATTTGGGGAATCAACAACAATTTAAAATTTTCACCAATCTGTGAAACAAAACCAAAAACAACTGCCATTTTCTATCAGCCTCATTTCACTTAAAAATTATATTTTGACCCCCAAAATAAAAAGAAAACACTCTAAAAATTCATAAAGAACCCATACTCTAAATTAGCTTTATGAAAAAGTCTACAGACCTTATTTTTCTTGTCTCATCACAGATTCAAGACTACTAGTGATCAGTGGAAATCAGTGAGTCCCTCCAAATATGCTACTGAGTGTAATAAACCATTAATTCTATATTTGACAGTTGCCTTGACTAAGTTTACTTCATAGGTGACACTTCGCTGGTTTAAAAATTTCCCAATGGAAAATTTTATCAACCCCCAAGTCAGAATAAAAATTGAACTTGCTTTCTTCCTAGACTGATTCCTCTTTCTGCCCAAGAGTGCAAGAGTCTCAGGGGAGTCATTAATGAAGTCAGCTGCGTCTAGTTTATTCTGGAGACACCAGCACCTGAGGGATTTGTCAGAGGTACAAATTTCAGTCCTCAACTTTGCCTTGTAATGAAAGCTTTTTAAAAATTGTATTTCTCTAACACTGTTGTCTTGTATGGTGCAATCATCAGTTTTAATTAAAATATATCCATTAAAAGATAGCATGAGAGGTGTGAATCAGTTTATTGGGTCTCAACTGTCTAGGAATTTCAAAATTGAGATGGAATAAAATGGAACAAAAACTGTGAATATAGGAAACCTAGTAAAGTCTCAACTAGTACAGGTACAAGAAGGAGGCCATAAAGAAGGCTGAGCACTGAAGAATTAGTATTTTTGAATTCTGGTGCTGGAGAAGACTCTTGAGAGTCCTTTGGACTGCAAGGAGTTCAAATCAGTCAATCCTAAAGGAAATAAATCCTGAATTTTCATTGTAAGGACTGGTGCTAAAGCTCCAGTACTTTGGCTACCTGAAGTGAAGAGCTGACTCATTGGAAAAGACCCTGATGCTGGGAAAGATTGAGGGCAGAAGGAGAAGAAGGCAACAGAAGATGAGATGGTTGGATGGCATCACCAACTCAATAGATATGAGTTTGAGCAAACTGGGAGATAGTGAAGGACAGGGAAGACTTGTGTGCTGGAGTCCATGAGTTTGCGAAGAGTTGGACACGACTTAGCAGCTGAACAGCAACAGTAAGGTGTCAATATTGCTTTTTTCTCTTTCCGTCTTTGACTAATCTGTTAAATCCATCCAGTGATTTTGTTTGAAGTTTGATTGCTATGTTTTTTATTTCTGAAATAAAAAGTGCTTTTTTCAGTTTATGTCACTATTTATTTTAAAGATTTCTTTCTTTCTTTTATTTTTCAGCTGTGGTGAGTCTTTGTTGCTGCCCCAGACTTTCTCTAGTTGTGGTTCGTGGGCTCTCTTCTTCCTTGCGATGCGCAGGCTTCTCTTTAGGTGGCTTCTCTTGTTGCAGAGCACAGGCCCTAGGCACGTGGGCTTGGTAGTTGTGGTACGCAGGATAAGTTGCTCTGCGGCTTGTGGGATCTTCCCATGCCAGAGATCAAACTGGGGTCCCTTGCATTGCAAGGCGGATTTTTAAACTCTGGAGCACTAGAGAAGCCCTATGTCACGTCTTTAAACTTTATTTTTTATTGAGGTTACATTGCTTTATAACATTATGCTTCATGTGTTCAATTTATATCACTTTGTTGTTCCTTATTCTTTCAGACATCTTCAATGTCAGATTTAAACCCAGTGAGCATAATTGTGATTGGCGTCTGAAGGGATGTTGGGAGTCTTGTAAGACTGAGTCGTTAACCTTTCCAGTTGTGAGTCAAGTTAAATTTAGGATATTCAGCTGGTGGCCAAGAGTTTTTTGTTGGTGTGGGAATGTCTCCCCTGACCATGTTCGAATGGGTTCCAGAATCGTAACATCATTTTCTCCCAATCTGTAAACACCCCTATCTCATTTCCCTTTCTTTTTAGCTGCAGCTCATGGTTGTTTCATGTGAACAACATACTTTTTCACCAAAACTCTGTACTTCCTCGAAGCCCTAGCCCTCTGACCCTGCCCAGAAAACCCTAAACCTACTTCAGTGTGCAATTTACCCTTCATGGTAGTATTTGCCCCTATTTTTTCACTCCTGCCTCTATCTATGACTGTGTGTTGTCCCCTCTCACACTGACTCTGGGCTTGATATTGTGACTTGCTTTCATCAAGGGACATTAGCAAGTTGGGCAATGACTTAAAAGATGCTGGCACACGTGGGCTCACTCTCTCTGCTCTTCAGAACACTGAGCTCACTTCCTGAAGAAGCCTGATCTAGCCTGCTGGAGAGGAGCCGTGATTTGAAGGGGAAAAAACAAGGCCCAGCTGAGGTCTCTCCAGAACAACCTGGCTACCAGCCATTAGGTGTTTTTTAAAAAGGCCATCCTAGACCGTGTAGTCCAAGTGAGCGCGCCCAGAACAGAAGACCCACCCAGCTGACGTGTAGAATCATGAGAAATAATAAATGTTTGTTGTTTTAAGTGTTGGAAGAGTTTGGGTTGCAGCAGAAAGTACCGTGCATTTTTCCACACCCTTACAATGACCCCTACGCTCATGGAGTGGTTAGAGAAAACTGCACATTTCAGACTGGAACTATTAGAAATCAATGATCTCAGTTGAGTCTTGGGCCCCTGACCACCCTTTTCCCTGTCAACAACCCTTTGCCTTCCTCTCAAAGTGTGACTATTCCAGTCGCTGACAATGCTGTTCCCATCCCCAGCTCAGCCTACCCCCGGTCATATTTAGAAAATGACCTTGTTGCCTACTTCAGATAAGGTGGGGCTTGCAGGCCACAGTAAGGACCTGATGTTTTCCTGTGTGGGATGAGAAACCATCGGAGGCCTTTGAGTAGCAGAGTGACGCTGCTGCGTGGAGAGTGCTGTGTGGTGAGCAGGAGACGTCAGGAGCTCCACGCAGGGGGACAGAGGAGGAAGTGCGCAGGGTGGAGAGCTGTGGTGGCAGGACCGCATTCAAGGAGACTAAAATGCAGATGGCATCCTCTGGGCTTCAAATGAGTGCAGTTGCCCTGGGTAGAAGGATGAAGTGAAAATTCTGGTTATGTTTTGAAGATGAGAGCCTAAAGAATATGCTGATTAACTGACGTGGGAAGAAAAAGAGGAAATCAGAGATAATCACATTTCACTGTAATGATTTTTTTTTTAATTGGTGCTTTCCTACCACTCCAGAATTCTTGCCTGGAGAGTTCCATGAAGTGAGAAACCTGGCAAGCCATGTTACTCTCACTACCTCATTCCCTCCTGGGAAGAAGGCAGAGAGTGTCCTAAATCTCTCTCTTTGTATATTAGTCTTGAATGAATGGATGAATGACTCAATGATGAATCCTGATTAATATTTTTACTTGACATCAGGCTACACATTTTCTTTTGAAACGTAGCTTTTCTCTTTCTTTTCTATTTACAAAGTGAAAATGGAGTAATGAGTTCTCATTGTAGAGGTGTTCCAAATGGAATTATGAAAATGCACTCTATTTTCTCCCAAAGCACAGTGATCAGAACAGTACAGGTCAACAAACTATGATCAGTTGGCAAAGAGAATGAAATCAATCCTGTCACTGAACACATTGTTCAGGTGAGGGTGTTTTTCCACGGTAGAGCTCCTCTCTTGAGGAAGTAGTAGGCTAATTTGCGTTCTGGCTTAAGCTCCTTATCTTGTTGCCAACTGGCACCTTTCATTGCCCTGTGACAAAAGATCAGCTGAATTCCCCAAGTGCTGCAGAATATTTTATTGGTCATGTCAAACACAGTAAGGCCTGGAAAATTTCTTAAGGTAACCAGATGCTCTTCAGAGTTATATAGAGGAGATAATGTATTTGAAAACAAAAAAAGACAGTTTTAACAAGTTTAAAGGCTTCAGGGTATAACTGAAAGAACATGGATTTTGAAGCCAGACCTGGTTTCAAACCATTGCTTTGTCACGTGGCACGGGACTTTGTATTAGAGTCTATTTTCTCACCGATTAAGTGGGAACAATACCTGAATCCTGTGGTTACTGAAAAGTTTAAATGACACAGTATACATTGGAAGCCTAACACAGGCGCATAGTAGACACTCAGTAACTGTTAACTCTCCTTTTCTCTTTCTCTCGCTCCAAAATGAATGTCAGAGTTACTGTCTTTTTCTCAGCTGCGCACTCACCAAGCCCCTCCCTGTCCTTAACCTTATTTAAAGGTCAAGTGTTGCTCTCCTTGGAGCAGCACTCAGCCAGGTGGTTTCTTGGGAACAGATGGGAAGGAGCTTGTCCAGGGAGGGAAGCAAGAGAATTAGGAAGGAAAGCTGACTTTACATCTGCACACGGTGATGCAGCGTCGTGACAGAGGTACAGCCGTACAATCAAATTGGATTCCTTAGTGCCATTGCTATCACAAAAACAGTACACGTCCCAGGCACGCTCACTTTTTTTCTGATACCCGTGCAGCCATTATTGCTGGTTTTAAGTGGGAATTGAAGCCACTTCCCTTACACTGTAAGGGGATAACTTGTTGCTGTTTTCAGTCACTTAGTTGTGTCTGACTCTTTGCAACCCCATGGACTGCAGCACATCAGGCTTCCCTGTCCTTCACCATCTCCTAGATCTCTAGTCTTTCCCGTTCTATTCTTTGCCTCTATCTTTGCATTGATCACTGAGGAAGGGTTTCTTATCTCTCCTTGCTACTCTTTGGAACTCTGCATTCAAATGGGTATATCTTTCCCTTTCTCCCTTGTCTTTAGCTTCTCTTCTTTTCTCAGCTATTTGTAAGGCCTCCTCAGAGAGACATTTTACCTTTTTGCATTTCTTCTTCTTGGGCTTGGTTTTGATTATTGCCTCCTGTACAGTTACGAACCTCTGTCCATACTTCGTCAGGCACTCTATCAGATCTAATCCCTTAAATCTATTTCTCACTTCCACTGTATAATCATAAGGGATTTAATTTAGGTCATACCTGAATGGCCTAGTGGTGTTCCCTGCTTTCTTCAATTTAAGTCTGAATTTTGCAATAAGTTCATGATCTGAGCCATGGTCAGCTCCAGGTCTTTTTTTTTGCTGACTGTATAGAGCGTCTATCTTTGACTCCAAATAATATAATCATCTGATTTCAGTATTGACCATGTCCATGGTGATGATGTCCATGGTGATGATATCCATGTGTAGTCTTCTCTCTTGAGCTATTGGAAGAGGGTGTTTGCTATGACCATGCGTTCTCTTGGCAAAACTCTTTGCCAAGAGAGTTAGCTTTTGCCCTGCTTTATTCTGTACTCCAAGGCCAAATTTGCCTGTTGCTCCAGGTATCTCTTGACTTCCTACTTTTGTATTCTAGTCCCCTTTGATGAAAAGGACATCTTTTTTTGGTGTTAGTTCTAGAAGGTCGTATAGGTCTTAGTGGAACCATTCAACTTCAGCTACTTCAGCATTAGTGGTTGGAGCATAGACTTGGATTACTGTGATATTGAATGGTTTGCCTTGGAAACGAACCAAGATCATTCTGTCGTTTTTGAGATTGCACCCAAGTACTGCATTTCAGACTCTTTTGTTGACTATGAGGGCTACTCCATTTCTTCTAAGGGGTTCCTCCCCACGTAGTAGATATAATAGTGTATCTACTACAAGTAATGGAACTTTTCTTCTGGATAACATTTCACAAAGTGAAAATTTAAGGTAGAACCTAGTGTTGTCACAACTTGGTATCATGTATATCTGAGTTCAGTCTCACCTTATCACTTAATAGTTTGACTTCAGAGAAGTTTTAAATCTTTCTGAGCTTGTCTTCACCTTACTCTGTTAGTCGGAAGGTGAGTTCAAAACTGCCAAGTCGCACAACTCCAGGGAGTGCCACTCACAGAGGTTGTACGAGGTGTTAAGCAAAACCTTGACTCAGAAACTATAGTGAGACTTCACTGATAGGCATGAACAACGTAGAAGTTATTTGTTGCTCATGCGGCAGTCCCATTGTATACAGTCCAGGGCTGACGTAGGCTCTGTGGTATTAGTGTTAGTCACTCAGTCACATCTGATTCTTTGTGACTCCGAGGACTGTAGCCCACCAAGCTCCTCTGTCCATAGAAGTGTCCCAGCAAGAATACTGCAGTGGGTAGCCATTCCCTTCTTAATCTTATTTAATTACTCTGCCATCCATAATGTGTTGCTTTCATCCACGTGGCCCAAGTTGAAAGTTAACATTTAGTTCAGCAGGGAGAGGAAAAAGCAAACAGGAGGGCATATTTCTTTCCTTGCAGAATACCATCTATAAGTCCTTTTTTATTTTTTTGGCCACGCTGTGCTGCTTGCAGGATCTTAGTTCCACCCAGACCCTCAGTAGTGAGAGCGCAGCATCCTAACCACTGGGTCACCTGGGAATTTGCACCATCTGCTAGTATCTACTCTGCAAATCACTGTGATGTGCTTACCTGTAAGAGAGGCTGGGGAATGTAGAGCTTATCTGTACAGTTAATGTGCCTACCAAAAATCCTGTTACTTTTCAAAGAAGAGAAGGATGGATATTTAGGAACAATTAGTCTCTGTCTGCCTTATTTGAATTTACTTTTGAAAATTAAATGCATGGAAAGTAACTGACACAAAGTAGATTTTCAAAAAACTTTCTTTTTTCCCATTTCCCTCTTTCTTTTACCCTGAAAGGGAAATTATTTCCAACACCATTTATTAGCAATACATTTACAAACATAAATAAGAATTTTTTTTTGCTTAACTGACTAATTAATAACTATTTAAATATGTAGCACTATAATGAATGCATGAAAGGTATTGAAGAAATAAACGCTTGGGAACATGGAGCACCAGAAAGAGCCTTGAAAGGGCTGATTTTGATCAGAAACTTGGTTCATAAGAACTGAGTAGGATAATGAAAGTGGTGGTAAGCCAATTTAGGTGAGCAGTTCAGGGTCCCAACACAGGGTCCGAATGACTGAGAGTCATTTTGAACTGTTACTTGGGGGATAAACCAGTGGTAGAGGGAAAAGAGGTTCTGGAAGAAATTTAGTCTGGGCTTAGGTGGAAATATTTTGTTAGTTTTTTTGGTTGTTTTAAATTTTATTGAGGTGTAGTTGATTTGCAATGTTGTGTTGATTTCTGCTATAGACAAAGTGGTTAGATTATACATATATCTACGTATTCTTTTTCCATGTTATTTTCCCTTATGGTTTTTTGATAAACAGTATATATGGTAGGACCTTGTTGTTTATCCAATTCTATACATAATAGTTAGCATTTACTAACCCTATACTCTCAGTCCATCGATCTCCCACACTCCATCCCCCTTGGCACCCACAACTTTGCTCTCTGTCTGCGAGTCTCTTTCTGTTGCAGACGTGAGTCCGTTTGTGCCATATTTTAGCTCCCACGTATGAGTGACATGTGGCACTTGTCTTTCTCTCTCTGGCTTGCTTTGCTTAGTATGATAATCTCTAGGTCCATCTCTGTTTCTGCAGTTGGCATTATTTCATTCTTTTCATGATACATATTCTGTTATATATTACGTACCACATCTTCTTTATTCGTTATTCTGTCAGTGGGCATCTAGGTTGTTTCCGTGTCTTGGCTACTGAGAATAGTGCTGCTTTGGACAAGGGTTGCATGTATCTTTCTGAATTATAGTTTTGTCCTGGTGTATGCCCAGGAGTGGGATTGCTGGATCACATGGTAATTATATTTTAATTTTTTGAGGACTCTCCATCCTGTTCTGCATAGTGGCCACATCAACTTATATTTCTTTTTTTTTTTTTTTCAACTGATATTTCTACCGACAGTGCAGCAGGGTTCTCTTTTCCACACCCACTCCAGCGTTTGTTATTTGTTGATTTTTTAATGATGGCCATTCTGACAAGCATGAGGTGATTAGGTGGAAATATTTTTGACCAGCAGGAGAGAATAGGTCTGTTTCTAACCTCTAAAGAGTCAGAAATAGAGAAAGGTGCTTTTGACAAGAGAGGAATAAACAAAGAATGATGTTAAAGGAAATACATTCACTTACAGACTCATGTATTGATTGATTCATTAGTGATATTCAAAATTTATTCATTTTGAATGATGATTCATTCAAAAACAGGGCTCTGCCCTCAAGAATCTTATGGTCTAGCATGCTAAGGAGATTGAGCAATGTGGTCTAGTAAACTTACACATGGCCTCATCTGTACATGGATTCTACTCAGTGACCCCTTCAAATGGTATAGTAGAACAATATATGTACCGCCTTAAACTCTGTGTATAGTCAATGCAAATTATGAAGACTTCAGAAATATTATGGCTCTTGTTCAAACTTTTAATCAGAACAAATATCCACATACACACTTCTTACCCTCAACTCCTGTATTACAAATACATGGATATTCTTTTAACTAGGATCTCTGCGATGATGTTCATCGTAACAAGATTTTTGCTTGTAAATCAGATATTTATTCATTCAATAGTACTGTTGAGATACATAGCATGACCTTTATCCTTTCCATATGACCTTTATTTTGAGAACTTCTCAAGTACTGTGATAAGTGTAATTTGCAATTAACCGACATGGCTTCAGTCCCAGCTTTCCCACCAAAAGTCACTTAATCCCTCTGAAATTTAGGTCCCTGCAAAATGGAGATAATAATGCCTGCCTAGTCTACCACACAGGATTATTGCTGTGCTCTCAGTAAAAGTTAAAAATGCAGAGAAATAGTGAGTTTTTTTAATTGCTGTAATTTCAGACCTTGAGCATGTATCAGCATCCAGAGTGATATTTAAACAGCCACCTCATTTTTCTGGCAGCTTGAGAGATGGGTTCAGACTGAACTCCTCTTTTTCTCTGCTAACCTACCACAAAGCCTCCTGGTTTCTGTTCCTGTTCCTGTTTCTGCACTTGTCCCTCTCAGTAATTGCTACAGTGAGAATTGGTTTAAGTAATTTAAGCTGCTGGTAGTTACACTGAAAATACAGAGAAAACTGGTAGAAGCTTTGTTATTTTGTTGCAGGGAGAGAGAAAATCAGGAGCAGTCCTAATCTGGTAGTAGTATTTATGTTATCTCACTTAGTCTCTTACAGCTTTCACAACCACTGTGTAAGACAGGATTATTAAAAGGCCCCATGCTTTAGTGAGTTCCCCCAAATCACACAGCTATAAATGTAGAGCTGGGACTCAAAACCAAGTTTGATTACAGAGATTAACTTTTTTCCGCTAACAAATTCCCACGTGATGCTGGGAATTACATATCCTGATCTTGCTCCGCATCTTAAGCACCACTGGGCAAGACTGCTGTATTCATCATCTAGTATTGATAATACTGTATGGAACATTGGGTTGAAAAACCAGCATATACTAGCTGGGAACAATTAAGATTGCCCCTCTTGAAACATATACAGTCCTTTTTGTGTGTTTTTGCACTAAAAAAATATAGGAAAAAAAAAAACACATGAGATATATAGCAAGCAAAAATGACAAATGTAAATGCAGTCCAGTAACCTGACATGTGAATGAATGAACCCATCCAGTCAAAACGCAGACACTGTCAAACTGGAGTTTTTAAAGGGATGCAACTATATATTGTCTACAGAAGAAGCTATTATAAAACTAGATACTTTATATTCAAAAATACAAATAAATAGAAAGTGAAGGAAAAGAAAAGGATATGTAATACAAACATCAAAAGAAATTAAAATGACTAATATGACAAAATGGAAAAGTCTATTAAAACGTTATTAGAGATGAAGAGGGCTATTTCATAATGAGAAAAGGGTCAGTCAGGAAGCTATGACAGCTGTAAACATACCTGCATCCAGCAGCAGACCATCAAGAATACATGAAGCAAAAGCTGACAAACGAAGGGAAAAGTAGATCTACGATAATCACGGGAGACTTCTCCATTTTCAAAAATGAACAATTAGGTACAAAACCAGTAAAGAAATTGATGACTTGAACAATGCTATAAGCCAGTTAGGCCTAATAGAGAGAGCACTCCACCCAACAGGAGCAGCAGTCAGTCCTCTCAAATACGCATGGAAGATTCTGTGGGATAGACCATATGCTAAGCCATAAGGTAAACTTCAGTACATTTAAGAGGATAGAAATAATACAAGATACGTTCTCAAACAAAGTGTCAAGAAAAATCAGTCAGTCTAAGAAAAGAAATGGAAATTTTTATTTGAGCATAATTTGAGGATCATAACCCAGAAAGAGTATCTCAGAAAGCTCTGAGAACTGTTCTGCCCATAAGAAGTCAATACACAGTTATATAGGAATTTTTTTGAGACAGAGGGCTGTACATCAAAAGATGTATTACTGACATTTTACATAGTCCACATCTGAGTGTGGCCCTATATCAAGAAAGAATGTTATCTATCTTAAGAAAGTGTCACTCAGTGTTTGAGAGGGAATTTCTGCCAGTGGGGAAGGTTTGGTTGATGCAAATATAGATACACAATGTACAGTAGGGGGAAAGAGGAAGAAAAAGGAAGAGAAAATTTTATTTACATTTTTTTGTCTTGCCATAAAATATGAATTTTGTTTCACAAAAGAATGAAATTAGAAATAAGTAACAGAAAGAATCTGGGGAAATTCATAAGTAAATTAAAAAACAGACTCCTAAGTACCCAAAGGGTCAAAAAAGAAAGCCAAAGTGAAATTAGAAAATACTTTGAGATGAATGAAAATGAAGCAGCATGCCAAAACTTACGGGATATAGGTAAAGCAACACTTAGAATGTAATTTATAGCCGAAAATGCCTAAATTAAAAGAAAGCTCTTTAATCTATAACTTAACCTTCTATCTTAAAACACTGGAAAAGCAGGAGCAAATTAAATCTTAGGCAAACAAGGAAGAAAATAATGAAGATTAGAGAGGAAATTAATGAAGCATAGAATAGAAAAACAATAGAGAAAATAAATGGAAACAAAAGCTTGTTCTTTGACTAGATCAACAAGACTGGCAAATCTCTCACTAGACTGGCCAAGAAAAAAGTTTTTAAAGACTCAAATTACTAGATCAGAAATGAAACAGGGGATATTCTTCTGGACTTACAGAAATAAAAAGGATTATAAATGAATACTATGAACAACTATATGCCAATAAATTAAATAAATTAGATAACAGGAGAAATGGACAGATTATTATAAAGACACTACCAAAACTAACTCAAGAAGAAATAGGTAATCTTAATAGACATATAATAAGCACATTGAATTGGTAATAAACAGTACCTGAAACTGCAATTCAGACTGGGACTTGAACCCACAATCTTTTAATTGAGATCACACACTTGTTCTCAGGACTTATTGAAGCTCAGATTCTTGATGTCTTGTCTCAGAATTCAACGAGAGAAAGAATGGCTTTATTTAGAGAGAAACACACCCACAGAATATGGGCCATCTCAGAAGGCGAGAGGCCCTGTCTTGGTGTGGTTAATTTTTATGGGCTGAGTAATTTCATGGGCTAAAGAGTGGGAGAATGATTCACTCTCAGGGGCCATCACCCGCTTTGTGACGTTTTATGGTTAGCTTCAGAACTGTCATGGCACTGGTGGCTGTGTTGTTTAGACGCTACTGTATTACAGTGAGTGTATAATGAGGCTCAAGTTTCGCTAGAAGTGCTGTCATCTTGGACCTAGATGGTTCTGACCAGTTTTTGTCATATCCTGTGACTATGTCATTCTTTTAAAGGCTGTGCCCTACCCCCTTTCCTTCTGTGTATACCCACAAAGAAAAGCCATATACCCCAGATGGCTTCCCTGATGAATTCTACCAAACATTTAAAGAAGAATTAGTACCAATTCATCACAAACACTTGCAAAACACAGAAGTTGAGGGAGCACTTGCAAGCTCATCCTATAAGGCTAGTATTACCCTGATTTAAAAAACTAGACAAAGCTATTCTAAAAAAGACAAGCAGTTACAAAAAGAAAACGAAAACCCAGTATCTCTTATGAATGTGGAAAATCCTCAACAAAATACTAGGATGGAATCCAATAACATATAAAAAGAATTATATACCATGACCAAGTGGGATATATTTCAGGAGTGTGAGATTGGCTTAATTCTCAAAATCAATAAATGTAATATACCATATCAATAAAATTAAAAGGAAAAATCAAAACAAAAAAAACAACCTATGCATTGGGAGAAAAAACTCACAGTGTTCATAGTAGCACTGCTTACAATAGCCAGGACATGGAAGCAACCTAAGTGTCCATTAACAGATGAATGGATGAAGAACGTGTGGTACATATATACCATGGCATATTACTGAGCCATAGAAAAGAATGCAATACCACTTAGAGCAACATGGATGGACCTCGAGATCACTGTACCAAGCAAATAAGACAGAGAATGACAAATATGATATCACATACACGTGGAATAAAAAAATAGTAAAAATGAACTTATTTACAAAATAGAAGCAGACTCACAGGCATAGAAAACAAACATGGTTACAAAAGGGAAAGAGGTTGTTGTTCAGTCGCTCAGTCATGTCCACCTCTTTGCGACCCCATGGACTGCGGCATACCAGGCTCCCCTGTCCTTCACCATCTCCTGCAGTCGGTGATGGCATCCAACCATCTCATCCTCTGTCATCCCCTTCTCCTCCTGCCCTTAATCTTTCCCAGCATTAGGGTCTTCTCTGATGAGTCGGGTCTTCTCTGATGAGTCAGCTCTTCACATCAGGTGGCCAAAATATTGGAGCCTCAGCTTCATCATCATTCCTTCCAATGAATATTCATGATTGAGTTTCTTGAAAGAGGGGAAAGGGATAAATTGGGAGTAGGGGGTTAGCATGTATACAACCATATATACAATATATAGTATATAAGCATTTACTGTATAGCACAAGGAAGTACAATATATTCAATATCTTGTAGAAAAAACTATAATAGAAAAGAATTTTTAAAAGAATGTAGATATCTACATATATATTTATAACTGAATCACTTTGCTGTACACCTGAAACTAACATTGTAAATCAACTTTGTGTGCATGCAAGCTAAGTAACGTCAGTCTTTGCAGTCCCATGGACCATAGCCTATGAGACTTCTCTGTCCATGGGATTTTCCAGACAAGAATCCTGGAGTGGATCAACTATACTTCAGTTTTTTTAAAAAGCAAAAACCACATGATCATCTCAATAGAAGCAGAAAAAGCATTAACAAAATCAACATCTTTTCGTGATAGAAACACTTAGCAAACTAATAAATAAAAAGGAACTTCCTCAACCTAATAAAAAGCACCTATGAAAAGCCTACAGCCAACAATACACTTAATAGTGAAAGACTATGATTTTCCTCTAAGATCAGAAATAAAACAAGGATAGCCACTCTTGCTACTTCTAGTCAACATTATACTAGAGGTTCTAACAGGAATTAAGCAAGAAAAAGAATTCAGATTGGAAAGGAAGAAGTAAAACCATATGCACAGATGACATGATCTTGTATGTAGGAAAAAAAAAAAAAAGCACCCCCCAAAAACCAAAAGTAGAGACTGTAAACTAGTACAATAAAATTGCAGGATGAAGGATTGATGTACAAAGTTCAAACGTATTTTTATACATTAACAATGAATTGTCAGAAAATGAAATTAAGATACAATTCTATTTATAATAACATCAAAAAGAATAAAATACTTAGGAGTAAATTAAATTGAAATAAACCAGTGTGTTTATGGTCAGCGTATTTTTAAAATGAGTACCAAGACCATTCAATGGGAAAAGAATAGTCTTTTCAGCAAATGATGCTGGGACAACTGATTAGCCATATGTGAAAGAATGAAGTTGGACCCTTACCTCACACTGTGTACAAAAATTAACTCCAAATGGATCAAGACCTAAATTTAATAGCTAAATTTATTAAGCATTAGAAAAAATAGAGGTAAATCTTCTTGACTTCAAGTTTGACAATTGATTCTTAGATGTGACACCAAAAGCACGAGCAAAAAAGAAAAACAGATAAGTTGGACCTCATCAAAATTAAATTTTTTTCTGCTTCAAATGAAACTATTAGTAAAGTGAAAAGATTATCCACAAGACAGGAGAAAACATTTGCAAATCATATATATGCTAAGAGTATTGTACCTGGAATTAGAAAACTCTTATCACCTCAATAATGAAAGACTGATAACCCAATTAAAAATGGGCAAAGGATCTGTGTAGACAGTTCTCCAAAGAACACATACAAATGACCAACAAGACCATGCAAAACTCAGTGATGTCAATAGTCATTAGAGATGACTAATAGTCATTAGAAATGCAAATCAAATTCACAATAAGGTGATACTTCACACCCACAAAGATGGTTATAATCAAAAAGTCAAATAGCAAATGTTTGTAAGGATGCTGAGAAATAACATTGCTGGTGGGAATGTAAAACAGTAGTCACTTTGCAAAGCAGATTGTCAGCTTTCCAAAATGTTAGACATGAGATCTGGCAATTCCACTACTGGCTATATAACCTAAAGAACTGAAAACAGGTATACAAACAAATATTCATAGCAGCACTATTCACAATAGCCAAAAAGTGGAAATACCCCAATCGTCCATCTTTTGTTTTGGAGAAACAAAAGATGGCATATCCATATGGTGAAAAATGAAAAGAGGGGTGCATGCTGCAACACAGAGGAATTCTGTAAACGTGATGCTGAGTGAAAGAACCCAGACACAAATGCCAAATGTTTTACGATTCATTTATTGAAATAACCAGAGTTGGCCGAGTCCTAAAAACATAAAACAGATTACTGATTTCCTAAGATTGGGAATGGGGGGAGGGAGAAACAAGAAGTGATTGTTTAATGGGTTCAGAATTTCTCTTCAGGATGGTGAAGATATTCAGGAACCAGATAGTGGTGATGGTTGTACAAACTGAATACACTGAATGTCACTAATGGTACGTTATTTTGTTGCATATAGTTTACCACAAGGATAATAATAAAAACAAAGCACTTATACCTACCATTGTTTAAGAAATAAAGCTTTTCAAATATAAAAAATCAAACTACAACAACAAAAATAAACACTTTATTGTTTAAAAAACATTGTGAATAATTAGTTGATTTAAGAAAGAAAAGGAAAATTTTACTCGAGCCAGTTTGAGGACTATCACCCGTGAACAACCTCTCAGAAAGCTCTGAGAAACGTCCTACTCCTTAGAGGTCCAAACCCAGTTATGCAGGTTATTTTGAGACAGAAGGCTGTACATTAAATGATGTGTTATTGGCAGTTTACACAATCCGGATCTGCAGGTACAAAGTGGTGGGTCATTGTGACCCCTTACAAGATCCAGAAGGGATGAATGCTATTATTCAAGGAGTCACATTGTTGCTGCCAGGAGAATGTTGCTCTCTGTGGTTGAGCAGGTATTTCTGCCGAAGGGAGGCTGTGGTTGATGCATGATGCAGACACAATGCACAGTAGAGGGGAGGGAGGAGGCCAGAGGGCAAAGACAGTGTTTTCTGCTTAAATTGTTCCTTTCTTGCATAAAATAAAACATGAATTTTATTTCACAAAACAAAAGCAAGTTAGACTCTTTTCCTTCATATTATACCCAATACCAAAATAATACGGTTCCAAGTTTCTTTGGTAGGTTGTGGGGAGCTACGGTCATTCATTGAGCAGTGAAATGACACAATCAGGGCTCTAGGAAATCCATCTGGCATCACACATTTGGTAGGCTGGAGGTGGACTGGAGGCACAGGCCTCTTGGAGTGGTCTCAGCCCCCAGGGGCACTAAACTGGGCATTTTTCTTTCTGTTCCTAGAAAGAAACATATGAAATCTGTGTTTACCCTTTTGTTTTCTTTTATATCCACTGCACTTACAATTAGACTTCTACTATAGCAGGAGAGCAGACCAGAATATAGATAGTGGTATCCTTCCAGATGGGGCTTCCCAGGGGGCTCAGTGGTAAAGAACCCACCTGCCAATGCTGGAGACACAGGAGGTGTGGGTTCGATTCCCGGTCAGGAAGATCCCATGGAGGTAGGCAGGCAACCCACTCCAGTATTCTTGCCTAAAGAATCCCATGGACGGAGGAGCCTGGTGGGCTATAGTCCTCAGGGTTGCAAAGAGTCGGACACGACTGAAGCAGCTGAACATTAGCACAGTCCTTCTAGATAACAGGCAAATTGAAAGCTTCCCAAAGGAAACATCAGACCAGGAAGTATCAAGCAACCTAAGATTTCTTTGTTAAACAAGACGTTTACAGTGTTTGCTTTCTTAGTCTATAGCCAACCAGCCTAATATAAGCAGCAGCTGCCATGTACTGATGATTAGCTAAATGAATCATACATGTTATCTAGTTAGCTCACTTAATTCTGTTTGACAAACTTGTGAGTATTATTTAGGTCCATCTATGGATGAATAAACTGGGATTCAGAGAGAACAAGAAACTTGTCCTTTAAGGTACAGTGAATTGGACTTCACAAGACTGTATTCTCAGGAAGGAAAAAAAAAAGTTAAAATTGGGAAGCATGATATTTCTGCTGCTCTAATGATGTCTATCCTACCTGAACTTATCACAGTACTCTTTCAGAAGGGCCAGAGTAAATGTGTCTACTTTCTGGAAATTTGAATGTATTTCTTTTAATCAGTCCTTCGAGAACTCACGAAAGACTTCTTTATGTACGTTATTGACTCAAAAGGATAAAGTCACAGGGCAAGGTCATCCTGCTGACATTAGGGGTGCGGGTCCCCCCTGGGGAGCGGGTCTTTACTGTGCTCAGTGTCAGAGAAGAGGTGAGAAAGAAATAGGAAACCAGAGACTAGAGAGCCAGGAGGGGGAACTTCAGGTTTTGGCTGGGAGTTACTCTGTTTTCTTGAGAATTCATTTCGGGTTCCTTCTGGAAGGGAAAAAGAGGATGACCTCTGCAACTGGGAGGCAGCCAGAACTAGCCACCAAAGCTGTAGATAAATGAGTCTTATCTTAACAAAAGATCTTCCAGGCTCATTTTATTCTTGTTTACTTTCCTCTTGTTATCCCTCAGCCTTGGGTAAAATCTTATTTAAATTAACTAGGCCACATAAAGTTAAGAGAAGAGCTTTGTTTTCCTTAGGCCAGAAGCTAAAAGGGAGAATGAAGCTGGGGACTCAGTCACCCTGCCGGCCACTTCTCACCATTGCCCACCGTGATCTCCTTCCCACCATTGTCTGTTATGGAGGAGCAGAGGCGTGATTTGCATTAAGGGACTTGGGTTCCTTATCCACTGACCTTAAAACAATGCTTGTCAAACTGCCAGTCAGATCCTGTAGTAGGTCATGGAATCAATTTAGTGTCGATCAGCACTTGCTTTTAAATGAAATGGAGTAGGGCTAGCATGGGCTTAGAAAGTTTACCTGTTGTGTTATGAGTCTTTGTTTCAGTTTTAGAAAATATAAAGTGATGTGTGGGTGTGGGTCACCATATCAAATGTATTTCTTACTGTGCCTTATGATCAGAAAAGTTTGAATACCACTGCTGTAAGTATCTAGTGAAATCAATTAGAGTTATCAAGGGAAAAATGAGGCTTTATATATTCTTAATTCAGTTTTATTGGAGTGTAGTTGATTAGTTTTGCAGTACAGCAGAGTGAATCAGTTACACATGTACACATACTCACTCTGTTTTAGATTCTTTTCCCATAGAGCTCACTAGAGAGCACTGAATAGAGTTCCTTGTGCCATACAGTAAGTTCTTATCAGTCATCTGTTTTATAAATAGTAGAGTGTATATGTCAATCCCAATTTATCCCTTCCCACATCTCCCCCTTGGTAACTATGTTTGTTTTCTACATATGTGACTGTTTCTGTTTTGTAAATAAGTTTTCATTTGTACCATTATCTTATATTCCACATATAAGCAATATAACATTTGTCTTTCTCTGTCTAATGTCACTCAGTATGACAATCTTTGGGTCCATCCATATTACTGCAAGTGACGTTATTTTGTTCTTTTTTATGGCTGAGTAATATTCCATCGTGTGTGTGTAAATATTATATATATATATATGTAGCACATCTTTATTCCTCTGTTGATGGACAAGGTGCATATATTTCATTGTATTTTTTTTTTCACTTTAGAATTTCAAAGATTCTCCCGTTTAACACATGTAAAAAGTAACCTCCCCAAATAAAACCTCTTTTGGGTGCTTTCAGGCGTTTTTACACTAATTAATAGTTCAAGCTCTGTCAGCACCTTGGTTGGCCTGTCAGGAATGGAGACACAAATCTGCCGGGGAGGTTAGGTGCCTGGAAATAGTGGTCTTTGGCAGGACTTGAACTTCTTGAACTTCTTTACTTCTTTTAAGAATGAAAGGTATAGGCCCTCCCCTGTTATATCTGTGGCACAATTAACCCAGGCCTGCTGATGGACAGGCACACTGTAACCCGTAACCTGAAATTGCTGCTCATCACCCCTCAATTGCTTGGTCCTTGTAGTCTTCATTGTGATGCTGGATAAATGTCATTGCATAATTTAACCATCTGTCTTTCTGGAATCAGGACAGGTCACACCGTCTCCTCTCACACCCCCTACTCCCTTGAGTTCAACAGTAAGTACTTATTCCTTTCATCCTAAACCTTAATCATACTGACTTACCTGTGGTTAAACTGTTTCACATGTGCATGGCATAGGTAGTGTGAATTTATTTCTCTCCCAGACATTTTCATCACTTTATAAGTTTGACTTACAAGCTAAGTATTCAGATATCTGTTTCCTTCTAGGTCATCACAGAAGGACAGTAGTACCTCAGTTCTGGTTCATGGCATGGGAGAAGAAAAAAAGCTCTTTTACCAAAACAGATGAGCAAAAAGATTATGCAGTATCTCCTTTGTGATATCAGCCAATAATTATGACATTATAACTTACAATTTAAGGGGAAACTGAGGAAGTCTCAACAAAAGCAAAATCTTAGTTTAAATAGTTGACTCTGACATTTAATACACCTCTGATGACCAGTCTAAACTAATTATAATTATTCTATTTTCTTTTCAGCAATTGGTTCCAAATTAGGAGTGTGACCACTTGTGCCAGGGTTCTTAGAAATACTTCCTCATTCCTAAGAGTGGTCTTCTTTCTCTGGATAGTGGCATGTTTGGATTGTGATGCCAAGGTTTTTTGCTATCATCTGTCTCTTGCCCAAGGATGAAGCTGTTCTCTGAAGGATGAAGCTCTGTCTGAAGGATGATAGAGTAAAGATTGGAGGAGCCTTGGATCCTTCATGACATTGTTGTGCAACAGCATCTATCAACCTTGCCCTCCCTCTGAACTTCCTTGTTATATGATATAATAAATTTCCCAATTGTTTGAGTATTAGTCACAATGTGAATGGGTTTTATTATTAGCGGCTAAAACATTCTGTTTACCAAGTGCCACTTGGTAACACTGATTTTCCACAAATGCTGGAAAATGCTCACTTCAACTCATCCCACACTCTCCAGCATAGTTAGAGAACCCTCTGGAGAATATACATGGCTCCAGATTTTTTAGAAACTCTCCCAGGTACGCAGACCTCAGTCCTGTCAGGGTTAGTCTATGTCAGAAACTCCTATTCTCTCCATTTCAGCCAAGTACTCCACTGACCTTCATTGCAGACTCAGGCCAGGTTTGAGAATGTAATTCTTTCTTAACTGGAAGCATGTAAGAGTTACCAGGAGTCAAGATGCCAAAGGCTATTTGTCCCTGTATCTGTTATTGAGTTGCCCCAAAAGTTTGTTTGGGTTTTGCTGTAAACTGTAACAAACTCGAATGAACTTTTTGACCAACCCAATATTTAAAGTCTGCTTAAGTTCCAGACTCTTTTGACTAGTCTGCTTGACTGGGTTTCTGACTTCATGCTGTCTTTCTTCTTGCCTGTGTTACTGGCACATGTTGAAGAGACTACTTCCAACTTTACCTTCACCCAGTCCTGTTATTTAAATCTCACCTGACCACCTGAATTCCTTATTCATTCCTTCTGTGTCTTACAGCATCTTCATGTTTCTTTAAAGAATGGTAAAATGTGTTTACAAGAAGGAAACGAATGGCCCAAAGTACATTAGAGAAGTCTTGGAGCAAGAGTGACTGCAATAGTGTCTCATAGCTCTTACGCCCACTATTCTTTTCTTGCCCTAAGGAGAATTTATAAGCTGTTACCTCTGAATGCTCTATATTAACTGTTGTAAAAGTTTCATGTGTATATTGAGTATAGTTTTTTTAAATACCAAAGATTCCAAAGAGAGAGGAGAAATTAACCAGAAAGGTTTATTTCAAAAGCAGCTTTTGTTAATTATCGTAAAATATTGTTAGCGATAGTTCAGCATATAAAGTTAGTAACTTCTTTAATATAGTCATTTGTCGTTTATAGACAACTACCCATTAACCTGAGTAATCAACTCTGTTTCTGCTTCAATTCCACTTAGTAGGTTTAGGGATAAGCACAGATTTTTCTCTGGCTTGTGTGTGTGTGTAAGGACAGGGAGGCTTGGCATGCTGCAATTCATGGGGTCACAAAGAGTCGGACACGACTGAGCGACTAAATTGAACTGAACTGAACTGTGTGTGTAAAATAACTTATTGCAATCTGCTTTATGTGCATTTACACATATGAAAAAGAAGTTAAATATGTTAGAGTCTTTATTCTCATATATTAGCTATGTGACATTTAATTTCCTACCCATCAAAATATCTTTTAATTAATTATCAATTAGCTTCTCTTGTTCTTCTTGTAATACACTCTTGAATTACTTTTCTACCTGCTATATAATTCTATGAAACTTTTATTATGTGTTAGGAAAACATTATGCTGGATCCAGATCTCCAAAGGTCTTTTAAAAATGTAATTCATCATTGCTTTTTATTAAAAAAATTTTGTACTTCAAAGGACACTATCAAGAAAGTAAAAAGACAATCCAAAAATGAGAGGAAATATTTGTAAATCATATATCTGATAAAGAATTTGTATCCAGGATATATAAAGAGCTCTTACATTTAACAATAAAAAGACAAATAACCCAACTAAAAATGGACAAAGAATTCATATTGACATTTCTCTAAAGAAGACATACAAATGATACAACATTATAGATCAACTGTACTCTAAGAAAAAAATTTTCTTTAATGTCTGAGAGCACTAGAAAAAAAGAAAAAAAGAAAAATGACAATAAGCCTGTGAAAACACACTCAACATTAGTCATTAGGGAAGTACAAATCAAAACCACAATGAGATATTACTTCACACCCACTAGGATGGATAGTTATAATAAAAAAGACAGACAATAATAAGTATTGGTGAAGATTTGGAGAAATCAGAGTCCTAATATGTCGCTGGTACAGTAACAAATGTATATATAAACAATATATTTATATGTATCTAAAATGGTACAGCCAGTGAGAAATCAGATTGGCAGTTCCTTAAATGGTTAAACATAAAGTTATTATATGAGCTAGAAATTCCATGCCTAGGTGTATACCCAAGAGAACTGAAAGCATGCATTCACACAAAATTTGTATACAAGTGTTCATAGTAACATTACTCATAATAGCCAAAAAGTGGAAACAACCTAAATGCCTGTCAACTAATGAAATGATAAACAAAATGGTATTCTATACAATGGAATATTATTGGGTCATGTTATGGACTAAATATTTTGTCTCCCGCCCACCCAAAGTCATGTGTGAAGCTCTTACCCCAGTGTGATGATTTTAGATGGGGCCTTTGGGAGGTAATTAGGTTTAGATGAGGTCTTGAGAATGTAGCCCTCATGATGGGATTAATGCCCTTTCAAGGAAACAGAAACTAGCGCATCCTCTTTTTAGTAAAGGTGACTGCTAGCCAAGCGGAGGCTTCTCTCTAAGACCCAAATCCTCCAGTACCTTGCTCTTGGACTTCACATTCTCCAGAACCAAAAGAAATAAGTGTCTGCTGTTTAAGCCACCCAGTCTATGGTATTCTGTTAAAGCACCTGAAGTGACTAAGACACGCTATGAAATGAACTGATATATGGGACACATACATGAACCTGGAAAGCATTTTGTTAAGTGAAAGAAGCCAGACACAAAAGGCAACCAGTTGTATGATTCTATTTTTATGGCATTTCCAGAATAGGCAAATTCATAGAGTTGACAAATAGTTTAGTGGTTGCCAGGGGTTGTGGTGAGACAGAGGAATGAGGAGTGACTGCTAATGGATATGGGGCTTTTTAATAGGGTGGTAAAGTGTTCTCAAGTGGGCTTACCAGGTAGGTCATCTGGTAAAGAATCCGCCTGCAATGCAGGCAGATTAATTGAGACTCCAGTTCAATTCCTGGGTCGGGAAGTTCCCCTGAAGAAGGGATAGGTTACCTACTCCAGTATTCTTGGGCTTCCCTGGTGCTCTGATGGTAAAGAATCTGCTCACAATGTGGGAGACCTGGGTTTGATCCCTGGGTTGGGAAGATCCCCTGGAAGAGAGCATGGCAACCTACTCCAATATTCTTGTCTGGAGAACCCCCAGGGACAGAGGAGCCTGGCAGGCTATAGTCCATAGAGTTGCAAAGAGTCGGACATGACTAAGCATAGCACAAAATGTTCTCTAAGTAGATAATGGTGATGGTACATAACTCTGAATATACTAAAATTTACTGAAGTGTATGATATGTGAATTACATCTCAATAAAAAAGCAATTCAGTTTTCTGTCTAAATAGAAATAGGTTCTGTTACTGTAACAAAACTTTAATTCTAGAAATATATTTGGGCTCATCGTAAGAAATAGATAGAAAAATATAAATAATCAACAATGAAGAATCATATCCGAATCCACATTTTACTCTTTCAAATATTTTCCTCGTGATTTACACACACATTTGTTTTTCCTGAAGTACTGCTCTCTGCATTGAAATAGCAACTTAACTACCTCTAGAGATCTCTCCAGATGTCCTTGAGGAGGTTAAGGGTACAATTAAGGTGATAACATATCTGTTGTCACTTTTGGGGGGTGGAGTCAGAATTAGCACTCATATTTAATCGCTCCAGCCAATTTGTTTTCAAACTGTTTAAAGAGATTTCAGAAAGGAGCATAGTCCACTGAAAGTTTATTCATAATAATGAAAATTGGAAACAACCCAGTAATCTGTTAAAAGGGCAATAGAAAACCATGTAGTATTTCAAGATTCCTTGTTAGATGAAAAAAGACAGTGGCTTGAATTGTATGTATTGGATGAAATGCAATTGCATTTCTCTAAGTTAATATTTATATGATTTTTAAAATAATCTGAGTACATAACAGGTGCTCATTAAATATTTAGGTTAGGTTAGAATTAAGATATAAGTTAAAATGCACATTTAAAATCTAGAGGTTTGTGCAAAAAACTATCAGATTTCTTCTAAGAGTGGTTAGGTTTATTTTCATTTCAGAAATGTTATATTTCTAAAATATTTGAATTTCCCACAAAGATTATACATTTTATAATTTAAAAGATTAATTTAATTTAAAAATCTTTCAAGTTTAAATTTAAAATTAAAAAATTAATCTTTAAAATATTAATGATTTTAGGGCAATGAAAATACATGATATTATAATGATAGATACATTATTATACTTTGGTCCAAACTTACAGACTGTTCAAAACCAAGATTAAACCCTCAGGTAAACCGTAGACTTTAGGTGATTACAATGTGTCAGTGTAGGTTCATCTGTAGTAAAAAATATATCATCTACCAGTGGCATTGATACTAGGAGAGGCTCTGCAGGTATGGGGGTGAGGGGCATATGGGAAATCTCTGTATCTTCCTCTCAATTTTACTGCAAACCTAAAACCGCTTAAATTTTTTTTTGTTAAAAAAGATGAATTAAAATGGGGAAACAGTAGAAATAGTGACAGACTTTATTTTGGGGGGCTCCAAAATCACTGCAGATGGTGACTGCAGCCATGAAATTAAAAGACTCTTGCTCCTTGGAAGAAAAGTTATGACCAACCTAGATAAAAAAGCGGAGACGTTACTTTGCCAACAAAGGTCCATCTTGTCAAAGTTATGGTTTTTCCAGTGGTCATGTATGGATGTGAGAATTGGACTACAAAGAAAGCTGAGTGCCAAAGAATTGATGCTTTTGAACTCTGGTGTTGGAGAAGACTCTTGAAAGTTCCTTGGACTGCCAGGAGATCCAACCAGTCCATCTTAAAGAAAATCAATCCTGAATATTCATTGGAAGGACTGATGCTGAAGCTGAAACTCCAATACTTTGGCTACCTGATGCAAAGAACTGACTCATTGGAAAAGACCCTGATGCTGGGGAAGATTGAAGATGGGAGGAGAAGGAGACGACAGAGGATGAGATGGTTAGATGGCATCACTGACTCGATGGACATGGGTTTGAGTAAACTCTGGGAGTTGGTGATAGACAGGGAGGCCAGGTGCTGCTGTCCATGGGGTTGCAAAGAGTTGGACACAACTGAGTGATTGAGCTGAACTGAAGCACCCAGATGCATACTTAATTTGCCTGCGCTTCTCTTCTCTACAATTTCTTACAATTTTAAATTGAAATTATCAGAGAAGAGACTGGGAACTATAGGAAATTCGTAGAATCAGAAGCTTTGAAAGCTGAAAGAAACCTCGATCCAACCATTTCCTTTCATCGACCAGTAACCAGGGTATCGAGGAACTGATGACTGATGTAAGGTCATACCATAGAGGCAGTGCTATACAGAGCCTGGATCTTCTGATCTGAATAAGATGGTTCTTCTTGTTGAAAGGAAAGAAACAAATTTGAAACCTCTTTTTCTCCACTAGCTCATTTGGTAAAGAATCCACCTGCAATTCAGGAGACCCCAGTTCAATTCCTGGGTCGGGAAGATCGGCTGGAGAAGGGATAGGCTACCCACTCCAGTATTCTTGAGCTTCCCCGGTGGCTCAGCTGATAAAGAATCCAGCTGCACTGAGGGAGACCTGGGTTTGATCCCTGGGTTGGGAAGATCCCCTGGAAAAGGAAAAGGCTACCTACTCCAGTATTCTGGCCTGGAGAATCCCATAGACTGTAAGTAGCAAAGAGTCGGACACGACTAAGCAACTTTCACTTTCATTTTCTCCACTAGTCAAAAACATATGATTTTACTTGATGGGATTTCTGAACCAGGTCAGTGATTTTTAACTCGAATTACACTTCCTTAGTTTATAGTACATAACTGTACTATGCTGCTAAAAATAGCCATTCAAAAGATGCTTATTTCATATTTTGCAAAACTAGTACGACACATCTACAACATTAAGAAATGTCATTTTATTCATATTTATTTTTTAGGTGTTTTTTACTCTACAAAAGGAAAAGGAATTATTTAGAAACTGGAGGCAAGATTTATAACACTAGATACATTTTTTATACTAAAGATTCTTAAAATGTAATGTGCTGTGTCTCAGTACTTAACTGTGCCATTTTAAATTTGTGTATTTATTTTGTACACTAAAACTCTTTAATTAGAAAGCAGAAGAGTAGAAGAAAATCTCTAAGTGGGGACTAATCTAATATTAATTTTATTTTAGCTGGATTAGAAAAATAATATTTTTAAATCTTAAATAATAGTAAGTTTAAGTAACTCAAAGAAACAGAAAGTAGAACAGACCTGAATTCCTATTCAGTTCCTGCAAGGCTTGGTTAGTCAAAGGTTGAAAAGGCCTGGAAGACCAACACAGATATAGTAGTTTATTTATGGCCATCCTCTATTACGGCTCCCACGGTAAAGCGTCTGCCTGCAGTGCGGGAGACTGGGTTGGGAAGATCCCCTGGAGAAGGAAATGGCAGTCCACTTCAGCACTGTTGCCTGGAAAATCCCACAGACGGAGGAGCCTGATAGGCTACAGTCCATGGGGTCGCAAAGAGTCAGACATGACTGAGCGACTTCACTTCTATTAATTTAATAAAGAATGTTTGTCAACTTTTATAAGAGAAATCTGAGGCTTAATGAGATATTGCATTTACTCAAAATACTACTTTAACCCCCCTAACCCTCAGGAGACACCATAAGAGTGACTGAAAGTACACTGGTCGACATCTGGAAAAATGTGTTTTAGCAGCCTTCTGCTTCTCTAATAGGGATTTAAATTATAATATATGGGAAGTAACTTTAAAAAATATGTATTAGAGACAAATTAAACATCAGAGATAAGTCCTGCCCTTAGGTTTAAAGGATTAAGTACAAAATCAATGGCTTTGTAAAGCAAACAGAGAGAAACTTGAGTTTCAGTTGATGAGATCAGCAGGAACGTTTGACACAAAACCATCATGAGATCTTGGGCTGCATTTGTAGAAAGATGGTGTTCACAGCTGAAACAGGCAGCCTCTAGGATAGCCGCAGCACCTCCTGGCCCGATGGTCAATGTCTGTGTGTAACTCTATGGGCCGGACCCTGGTGACTTAATTCTAGCAAGTGAATATGGCAGAAGTGATGGAATACTCCCTCTGAGATTATTTTATAAAGAAGGGCAAGGAACTGGTCAGTTTTGTTCATTTAATATCCCACGTGCCTAGAGAACTGTCTGATACATTTCAAATAACCAATAAAGATCTTTGAATAAAAAAGAAGAAAGAAAGAGTGGCCTCTCTCTCTTTCCCCCCTTCCTCTCTGTCTCTCTCTCCCCTTCCCTACAGTCACTTGCTCTGGGGTGAGTGAACTGTCATGGTGCGTCATGATGTAAGCAGTTCTTTGGAGAGCCCCGCATGATGTGATGAGAAATTGAGGCTCTCTATTCAGTATCCTGTGAGAAAGGTAAACCTGCCAACTACTTGAGTGAGTCTCAAAGAGATCCTTCGGTTGAGTCAGCTAAACCCTTTCTGAATTCCTGACCCGTGGGTTCATGTTTCTTGCTGTTTAAACCTGTTCAATTTGGGGGCAACTGGTTATGTGGGGATAGGTAACCACTACAAGGACAGTGGCGTACTAGTAACATGGAACTCAGTACCACACTGAGTGATATTCTCCAGAATATCACTTGCTTTTTTTTTTCAGTTCTGGGTGTTACCTTTAGGCATGTTGGTAATCTGGAGCTTATCCAAGGAGGGATGATAAGGATTGTGAAGGAGCTAAAAACTGTCATACAAGGAATCTTGGCGTGAACTCCAGTCATTAGGGTGGAATAAACATGAATTTAGGGAGGAGTGCTATCTGAGGTATCCTAAGATTCTGTGCAGGAGCTACTGGAAGGAACTTAAGAGCTAGAAAAGATCCATCCCTTCATTTTATAGATCAGATGGTGTGATGAGCTCTGAGTGATTGATTCTGTCCTAACTTCACATGGCTAGTTACTGGCTGACCTGAAAAGAAAAGTCCCTTGTGCTTTTTGTAGTTCCAGGGATTAATGAATAGAGAATGTAGGAAGGCCAACTTTAACTACTTGTGAAAAAGAGATTTTTGGCAGTTAGAGCTCTTCAGAATGGCAGTGGGCTGCTATGTAGTATAGTGGGCTCTCTGATACTGGAAATGCTTAAAATAAATGGCCAAGGTGCCTGCTTAATTAGACATCAAGTCAAATTGGATTATTTTTGATAAGTGCTAACATGTGATTCTATATTAATTTTAAGGTTAAAAAGAATGTAAAACAAGGCAATATTTACCATGACAGTAAAATCAGAATTCTAGAATCTTCAAAGCAAAACTCACTTTATAGAAATAAACAATAAATGTCCATTAAAGAATACTAGAATAAAATTCAGACATGGTAGTCATTGTCAAGAGTGATGCCCTGAAAACAAAGAATTTTATTTTCAAGAAATAAAAATAAGAGAGAAGAGTGTACATTTTTAGATTTGGACTATCTGTCAAAATGAAAATGGACACCACTGTGAAATAGACCCTATGAAGTGGCTGCTACTGCTGCTAAGTCACTTCAGTCATGTCCGACTCTTAGCGACCCCATGGACTGTAGCCCACCAGGCTCCTCCGTCCATGGGATTTTCCAGGCAAGAGTGCTGGAGTGGGTGAAGTGGAGTGGAGGACACATTCTCATCCTATTTCCATCATAATGAACAGTTTTTGGAGTTACCAGAGTAGGACAGTGGGTAATCATTGTGGAAATTCTATACTTTTCTTTAGAGATAATTAAAAATCAGGCGATGGATAGGCTAAGAGATAATTCCTACAATTAAAGTGCTATAGAGTCAATACCAGCACTTACTTCAACACCCACAGTGAGACACAAAGACTCAAGCAGCTTAACTAGAGCAAAGATTGCAAGTTACAGTTAACAATTATATAAGAAGTGCTGTTTTTAAAGAACAATTGTGAATGTTTCTTTCATTTACCAGATCCTCAGGAATAAAAAAGGTCACATTCTAATTCAAGTTGTTTTTTGATAACTAATGAAACGTTTTTTAGAAATAAATTCACAACGTTTCTAAACTCAGGTGTGCGTATTCATGATAGAATGTGACCTTCCTCATCTCAGTAATGGCAGCTGAATTCCTCCAGCAGTTCACCTTAGAATTAGCTTCAGCCCTTTTTTTTTTTTATATTCCACATCTAAAACCTATCAGCTCTATCTTCAAAATAAATTCAGAATCTGACTACTTCTTACCATTTCTACTGTTGGTCAAAGCCATCATCATATCTTGCCTGCATTCTTCTCCCTACCTGGCTTTTAGCCCTGCCTCCAGCCTATTCTGAATTCTACAGCCAGCGGGACTCTTGTCACAACACGTGGCTTTCAGGATCTCAGTTCCCTGAGTAGGGAATGAACTTGAGCCATACAGTGAAAGCAGTGAATCCTAACTACTAGACTGTCAGGGAACTCCCCAGAAGGACTGTATAAAAATAAATGCCAAGGCTTTCCTGGGGGCTCAGTGGTAGAGTCCGCCTGCCAGTGCAGGAGACACAGGTTCAGTCCCTGATCCGGGAAGATACTACATGTTCCGAGCCCGCGCCCTGCAGCCCTCGTGGTGCAGCTACTGAAGCCGAGGGCCCTAGAGTCCGTACTCCACAAGGGTAGCCACCGCAATGAGATGCCTCTGAACCACGACCAGACAAAAGCCTGCCCAGCAATGGGGACTCAGCACAGCCAAAAACGAGTAAATAAACACCAACTTCTCATCACAAAGAAAAGGTTTTCTTCTATTTCTTCCATTTTGTATCTTTCAGATGATGAAATAAGTTCGCTAAACTTATTGTGATAATTTCATGATGAATACGAGTCAAATCGCTGTACACCTTAAACTTATACAAGTGCTATATGTCAATTATATCTCAGTAAAACTGGAAGAAAAAGTTTAAATAAATAAAAACTAAAAGAAATTGAAGTAATGATTTTTTTCATTCATGTGCTCAACAGCAACAACAAAGATGCCCACCATATCCAACCTCCAGTGGCTTTCCATCACACTCCTCACTGTGGCCTACAAGGCCATACATGATCCGGGCCCTCGTTTTTCTGATCTCATCTACAACAGTCTTCATTCATTCCACTCCAGGCGCACTGACCTTCTTGTTTTCCCGCAAACATACTGGACATACTCCCACCTCAGGGCTTTATCCTTGCTGTTGTCTCTGCCTAAAATGCAATCCTTCCAGATAACCTCAGCTCTCATGTCTCTATCACCTAACTTTGCTCAAATACCACTTTTTCAGTGAGGTCTTCCTTAACCATGCCATTTCATGCCGTTTGAAACTGCAGTTGTGGGCTTCCCTGGTATCCAGTGGTTAAGAACTTGCTTTGCAATGCAGGGGACATGGGTTCAACCCCTGGTCCAGGAAGACCGCACGTGTCACAGAGCAGCTAAGCCCGTGAGCGGCAGCTCCTGAAGCCTGCTTGCCTTAGACCTCGTGCTCTGCAAAAAGAGAAGGTACATCTAGAGAACAGACCCTGCTCGCTGCAAATAGAGAGAGCCCATGGCAACAAAGACCTAGCACAGCGCCCCCTACCCCCCCAAAAAACTGCATTTGTCAGGACACACATGTTTCCTGTCTACTGTGTTTTCCTCTACATTCCCTCTTACCTTACTATATTATGCCATATAATGTACCTGTACTTTTTATCATCAGCCCCCCGCACTAGCATATAAGCTCCCATGGTCAGAGATATTTCTCTGTTTTATCTGCTGTACCCAGTACAGTGTTTTACTGCTTCTAATGTACTGAGTACAGTACTTCACATGTAGTAAGTACTAATAAAATTCTGTTTAATTAAGTAGTTAATTAGCAAGACCTCACTTTTTAAAGTAAGAACTTTTATATGGATAGTACTGAGGCTACTCATAACTAGAGCAAATGACTTAGCTTTAGTTTTAGATCGACAACTGCTTACAATTGTAGCACATTTTATTTTTGTAATTAATTAGTTTTACCTGGAGGGTAATTACTTTACAGCATTGTGGTGGTTTTTGCCATACATCGACATGAATCAGCCATGGGTGCACATGTGTCCCCCATCCTGAACCCCCTCCCACCTCCCTCCCCACCCCATCCGTCTAGGTTGTCCCAGGGCACCAGCTTTGAGTGTCCTGCGTCATGCATGGAACTTGCTCTGCCGATCTGTTTCACATATGGTAAATACATGCTTCAGTGCTAGTCTCTCAAATCATCCCAGCCTCGCCTTCTCCCACAGAGTCCAAAGGTCTGTTCTTTACTTCTCTGTCTCTTGCTGCCTTGCATATAGAATCATCGTTATCTTACAATTGTAGTATATTTTAGAAAAAAAATATATAATTAGCAATTTTCAGGTAGAGGGTAAATTGCAATTTTAATGAGCAATGAGAACCTCTGGGCATAGGTAAAAGTAGATATTTGCCTGAGGCAGTGTGTCCAGAAGAAAATTAGAATCTTCTTAACTGTAGTTTATATTTAGCCAAACTAGAAAAATATTTGTGTTTTATAAACCTGTGTAAAAATTCCTTTACCTGACCTCAGCAATATTCAGAGATTGAAAATAAACCAAAATAGGGACATCAAAATATCACTGTACCTCACCAGCTAGTCTCAAAACCAAAGGTAAGCAAATTCACTTTAGATTACCACAATTGATTTAATAAGTAAATATGAACACTGTGTTTTAAGAAGGGTAAATAGTACTTGAGATTGGTCAACTAGTGGCAACATTAGATCTTCTGGTTTTTAATATACTTTAAATATATTATCTAATTAAATATTATTATTAAATATGTATTATATTTGAATTGCTTATAGAGTTAGTATAAACATTGAGAAAATATTCCTAATTTTTTATACTTATAAAATTACCAAGTAAATTGACGTCAGGGGCCAAGAAAATTTACACAGTGCAAAAGCATGTTGCATTATGCTTATTTGAAAGGAAATTGCTCTCTGTTTTCTACATAGCAGCAGTATTATTTTATATGACTTCCTTTTGAATGGAATATTCCATGAGTATAGGAGAGATGAGGGTTGTTTTTTCTAAATGTTTTTATTTGAAGCAAATAATTGCACTGAGAGAGATGTTTTATAAACACTTCGAATTTGATTAGATCTGAAATCAAAGTTGGTAATAAAATAGAAGCACCTTTCATTAAATGCAGTTAAATAACTTTTATTAAAATGCCTATTTCATTTATTTGGAACACTGTATAAACCTCATATAGGCATAGTTTTAAATACTCATGATAAATTGTGGACCCACCACCTGGGTGAAGAAAGAGCTTACTAGTACCAGTACTCTGCATGCCCGTGCCCATCCATCTCCCGCTTTCTCCTCAGAGACAACTATCATTCTGATTTTGTCTCCACCATTCATTTGTTTTCCCCAAAGCCCCATCATTTGTATATCTATCCCTGAAGAATACATTATTTAGGGAATTCCCTGGAAGTCCAGGGTTAGGACTCCATGCTTTCACTGCCAAGTTCCCGGGTTCAATCCCTAGTCAGGGAATTAAGATCCCACAAACTGTGTGGCACAGCAAAAATAAAAATTACCATATATATATATTATAAAATTTAGTTTTGAAAACCAGAGTAGCAATCACACACCTAATTGCATAAAGAAATGGCAGTATTCTCATCACTTGTTGAAGAATATCAGGCAAAACATTGAACGGAGTCTCTGTATCATAGTCTAGCTTCAGCTCTTCTGAAGGTTTATAAGAGACTTCCTCTGTCTGTAGAAAATTCCTGGAAAACAGATAGCTTAATACAATTCACCCATCTGACACGGATGCGGTATGGACCAGATACTGGTCGTAGAGCTAAAGTTTGGCCTGACAGGAAGTGTTTCTCTGTAGTTTCTACTTGTAACTCCTATAGCCTACTTAAGAGACATCCAGATAAGACAGATAAGAGCCGGGGTCAGGCTCACACAGGCATCCTCAGGCTAACAGAGGGTGTAAGGGCAGAGGATGGTGGTGGTGCTGACTGCGCTGATCTGGAGGCATACTGCCCTGCCTGGACTGGTTGTCCCCGTGTGTGGGACACAGCTAACCTGAGATTCCCTGTATTACATGTCTTTCTCTTTCTTGGTTAATTCTCGCATGTTGGTGAAGCATATCTTCCAGTAGCATCTTAAGGAAAGATAAATGGGAAATAAATTGAGACCTTGAATGTCTGAAAATACCATTTTCAATCCACATTCTTGATTGATAATTTCTGAGGATAGGATTTTCAGTTGGAAATCTTTTTGTACAAAATTTTGAATGTATTTCTTTTTAAAGATTTTTATTTTTAATTGAAGGATTATTGCTTTACAATATTGTTGGCTTCTAAGAGTTTTGAATGTATTTCTCTTGCTTATTGATACCCTGTCTTCTTGCTTTCAGTGCTGCTGTGAAGGAGTCCAAAGTTGTTGCTTTCCTTTATCCTTTGTGTGTAATCAGCCTGTTTATTTTTTTCCCTGAGAGCTACGGGAATTGTTTCCTTGTCCAGGTGTTCTGAAATTTCACAAGTGGCTTGTTATGAAGATTGATTCAAGATTCTATCCTCAACAGATTCTATCTTCAACTGTTTTTATTGGGTTCTTTTAATCTAGAAATGTAAGTCCTTACATTCTCATAATTTTTCTTGAATAATTTTGATGATTTTCTTTGTTCTATTTTTTCTGTTTCTGCAATTTTATTATCTTTTTTTCTCTTATTTTGTATCCTCTCCCCTTCTTCTGTTCTACCTTTACGGATGCTTTCTTCAACTTTATCCTCTAAGCCAAACTTTAAGGTTTTTATTTATTTATTTTTTTACCTTCTATCAAGCTTTTAATTCCCAAGGATTCTTTGTTTATTCTCTGAGAATTCCTGTCACGTCATCCTGCTCTTGTTTCACAGATGCTCAGCCAGTACAGAATCCACCTGCCGATGCAGGAGACACAGGAAACGCTGGTTCAGTCCCTGGGTCAGGAAGATTCCCCTGGAGGAGGATGTGGCTACCCACTCCAGTATTCTTGCCTGGGAAATCCCATGGACAGAGGACCCTAGCAGAATGCAGTCTATGGGGTCACAAAGAGTGGGACACGACTAAGCACACAGCACATAATTTTTAAAAATTAACTCTAAAAGATATTAGTGACTTTTTTTCCTTTTTAAAGGTTTTGTCTCCTTGTATAGTCTTTAATTCCCACAGACTGTGGGGATTTGTTGTTGTTGTATTTGTCTGTATCTTTCACATTAGATTTCATCAATGACTGGTATTCCTTGACATTGTAACCCCATGATTAAGCATGAGGGACTGAAAGAACTCATTGAATATGCTAAATGTTGGGCTAGGTGACTACAGTTCTCTGTAGGGCGACCTTCTGAGCAAGTCTAACTCAGGTTCGATCCACCTGGAAAGAGAGGTGGAATCTCATGCCAGGTGGCTGAGCGCCTGGTTGCTAAAGTTCTCCGCACTAAGGGAGGGAAGAGGCCTGGGGGGCCTCTGCAGTCAGCATTCAATTCGCATACAAACGATAAGTCCACTTGTCGGGGTACCAGACCTATCCCCTCAACTGCACCAGGAACTTTCACAGCCTAAAGACCTTACGTTTTTACTGTTTTCAGAGAATAAATGTCTGATCCATCACCTGGCTTGAGGAGGAACAATTGTTCCCCAGCAGGAAAGGGAAAGTCAAACTGCCTTTTTTCTTCCTTTTGTAAAGATTTCGTTATTTATGGCTGCGCCATGTCTTCACTGTTTGCTCCCGGGCTGTCTCCAGCTGTGGCCAATGGAGGGCTGTGCTTTCCTCACCGTGAGCAGGCTTCTGGTTGCGGTGGCTTCTCTCGCGGGGGCACAGATCTGGGCACATGGTCCTCAGTAGTTGTGGTTCATGGGCTCCAGAGCCCTGGCTGGGTAGTTGCGGTGCGCAGGCTTCATTGCCCCACAGCATGTGAGATCTTCCTGTCCCAGGGATGGAGCTCGTGTCCCCTGCACTGGCAGGTGGATTCCCAACCACTGGACCAACAGGGAAGCCCCAAACTGCTCTTATCTTCAGCTTCCTGTCTGCAAGTTTCAGAGGCTCTTGACGCTGCTACTTCCATGTCTTTTGAAGATCCTGTAAAGTAAATTGAGTTGGTTTTCAACTGATGTTCTGGGATTCAGGGTTCTTGGATCTAAGTCAGTACCAATGGTCTATTTTGTTTTCAGCTTCCAAAATTTTGATGCTTCAGTCTGTTTTTTCTATACTTCTTTACCTGTGCTGTTATTTGGGAAGGAGAGTGAAATAAATGCCTTTGATCTGCTACCCTAACTCAGAAATTTAGGAAATATTTTCTTAACTTATTTATAAGACAATACTGTAATATACCTTAGATCTGAGCTAAATTTTTGCCTCTTTCATGCTTTAGGTGTGAACTTTGGGATTTGTCTTTTAGAATCATCATCCCTTATATGTGTGAGGTTTGACTGACACTATTCGCCTAATTTCTTTACCTCTTTTCCAACTCAATGTTGCTATTCCTCAGGATCAAAACTAGCTAATGAGAAAGATGGTGGAGTAGTCATTCCTGGATACTTTGATATATCAGAAGGTGGGTATTTTTTCTCTAGCAGAACTTGCTCTCAATTAAAAAAATAGCTGTTAAGGGGATTCCCTGGCAGTCCACTGGCCAGGGCTCTTCACTTCCACTGCCAGGGCCGTGGATTCAATCCCTGTAGGGAAGCAACGATTCTGCACGCCACACAACACAGCCAAAAACAGAGAGGAAGAGAGGGAGAAAAACTAGCACTATGTGTGCCATTTTTCAGGAGCCATGGTTTCCTCTGCATGACATGAGGAGGAATGAATTTACAGAGCAAATTGACAGAGTGACTTACAGTTCAAATGTTAACATGCTAAGAAAACCGTTAACGACTGATCCCACTGTCGGCTTTTTAGATGTGGAAGACCACTGATGGGGAGATGATTTTGGTCATACCACTTATGTGTAGACTCAGGATGTATTAGGATTCAGTAAAATGTTCTCATTTGTCAACATATCCCCAAATTTCACAAAGATGAACTGAGAACAGTTTTTCCTTTATTATATTTTATCCATACATTATATATAAATTGTTTAAACAATCATGGGTAAATTTACTTTGATTATATGACATATGAAAAAATGGTACCAATGTTTTTGCCATCCCTCACCACATGAAAATTCATTATTTTTTAAAAAGTGAAAGTGATTAATTTTACAAACTGGTACTCTCATGATATATAAGAAACAGTAACTGACATGCTTACTGAAACCCACACTTAGAGGCAAAGACAAATGCTTCTGCAAGGTGGCTTCTAAATTTATACATGGGCTACATAGTCATTAGTGACTGAGCAAGTTCAGTCCAGCTGGAGCTAATGAGGGAAAAGGGCAGGAGCTAAGTAGACATTTGTACATTTCACATTTGGATTTTACGTGTCTATTTCTGGATCCCTCAGGAAGGAAGCATTGTGAGATAGGACCCTTTTTGTGCTTAACACATTTGAGATATTGAAAAATGTGTATCTTTTTTTTCTTTGACTTACTATTAGCATAAAATTTCATCCCTCTGAAGAACAAATCTCAAGCCTAAAGTAAATGCTACAGTTTAACATCATAAATTTACATTAAGAGTTTCCCATTATATTTCTCTTCTTTTTTTCATTTTTTATTTTTAATTGGAGGACAGTTGCTCTACAGTATTGTGTTAGTTTCTGCCATATATCAACATGAATCAGCCTTGGGAAGCTCAACACATTTAAAAAAATTTATTCATCTTTAATTGAAGGATAATTACAATGTTGTGTTGGTTTCTGCCATACATCAACATGGGTCAGCCACCGTGCACATCTGTCCTCTCCCTTTTGAGCCTCCCTCCCACCTCCCACCCCATCCCACCCCAAGGTTGTCACAGGGCCCCAGTTTGAGTTCCCCGAGTCACACACCAAATCCTCAGTGGCTATGCATTTTGTATACTTTAGTGTATATGTTTGCATACGATTCTCTCCATTTGCCTGCCCTCTCCATCTTGCTGGCCCTACCCCGTGTCCATAAGTCTGGTCTCCATGTCTGCATCTCCACTGCATCTCCATAGACATATTTGGTTTTCTCTTCCTGACTTACTTCACTCTATATAATAGGCCCCAGGTTCATCCACCTCATTAGCACTGACTCAAATGCATTCCTGTTTACGGCTGAGTCATACTCCCTTGTGTATTTGTACCACAGCTTTTTCATCCATTCGTCTGTTGATGGGCATCTCGGTTGCTTCCATCTCCGGCTGCTGCTGCTGCTAAGTCGCTTCAGTCATGTCCGACTCTGTGTGACCCCATAGACGGCAGCCCACCAGGCTCCGCCGTCCCTGGGATTCTCCAGGCAAGAGCACTGGAGTGGGTTGCCATTTCCTTCTCCAAGGCATGTCGCTCAGTCGTGTCTGACTCTTCTAGCTATTGCAAACAGTGCTGCAATGAACACTGGCTCTTTTTCAATTATGGTTTTCTCAGGGTGTATGCCCAGTACTGGGATTCTTGGATCATATGGTAGCTTTATTCCTAGTTTTTTAAGGAATCTCCATAATGTCTTCCATGGTGTCTGTATCAATTTACATTCCTACCAACAGTGTAAGAGGGTTCTCTTTTTCTCCACACCTTCTCCAGCATTTATTGCTTGTAGATTATTTGATGATGGCCATTCTAACTGGTGTGAGGTGATAATCTCATTGTAGTTTTGATTTGCATTTTGGAGAAGGAAATGGCAACCCACTCCAGTATTCTTGCCTGGAGAATCCCAGCGATGGGGAAGCCTGGTGGGCTGCCATCTATGGGGTCACACAGAGTCAGACACGACTGAAGTGACTTAGCAGCAGCAGCAGCAGCAGCAGCAGCAGCAGCAGTAATGAGCTATGTTGAGCATTTTTCATATGTTTATTAGTCATTTGTATGTCTTCTTTGAGGAAATGTCTGTTTAGGTCTTTTGCCCATGTTTTGATTGGATTGTTTGTTTATCGAGTAGCATAAGCTGGTTGTATATTTTGGAAATTAATCCTTTGTCAGTTGTTTCATTTGCTATTATTTTCTCCCATTCTGAGTCTTATCTTTTCACCTTGTTTATAGTTTCCTTTGTTGTGCAAAAGCTTTTGAGTTTAATTAGGCCAAACTTGCTTATTTTTGTTTTTATTTCCATTACTCTAGGAGGTGGGTCACGGAGGATCTTGCTGTGATTTATGTCAGAGAGTGTTCTGCCTATGTTTTCCTCTAAGAGTTTTTTAGTTTCTGGTCTTACATTTAGGTCTTTAATCCATTTTGAGTTTATTTTTGTGTATGGTGTCAGAAAGTGTTCTAGTTTCATTCTTTTACATGTAGCTGTTCAGTTTTCCCAGCACCACTTACTGAAGAGACTCTTTTCTCCGTTGTATATTGCTGCTTTCTTTGTCAAAGATGAGCTGCCCATAGGTGCTTGGATTTATCTCTGGGCTTTCTATCTTGCTCCATTGGTCTATATTTCTGCTTTTCTGCCAGTGCCATCCCCAATGCTTTCATCCGTATGTCCCCTCCCTCTTGAAACTTCCCCCCACCTAGCACCCCATAGTTATTTCTGCCTCAATTTTTTTTTCATTCTGTAAGATGAATGTCTGAAGAAACTGAGAAATCAAATATTATTATTTTTATTCTATTTGAACTTAAAGAAAGTAGGCTTATGTAAAAGTACCCTTGGCATGACTGGAAGAGGGTCTGGTGTACAAGCGGGTAGGGGCAGAAGGGAGGAGGCCAGGGTGGGAAGACATGGCTGCTGGACAACAGAAGATTCAGTCTCAGAAAACTGCCAAAAACCAATCTGGACAAAAGAAACAAACAAGGACATGAGCAAAAGGCTGCCAAAAGCTGCCTTAGTGTATACCTGCACTGTCTGTAGGACACAAATGCCAAACCCTAGGACCTTCAAGCAGCCCTTTGAGAGCAAGCATCCTGACTCCACTTCTCTAGAATTAGCTGCTAGATGTTACATTAGATGTTCAGGCATAAAGTTGTTTATAGTGAATTTGTGACACCTTTGACTCTTCTATGATCTCAGCCCTTCGGTAACAAACCTGCAGCTTTTTTCTAACAAATTGTTGATCAGCAAAAATAAGGGGGGGGCTACAGAAATGCTCATTTTTATGATATTCCTTTTGGGGCTTTGAGCAAAGACACTTCTGTGTAAATGTACAGTTGGGTCTGATTTGGAAATCTGAAAATCATTCCATCCTTGTTATAAAAATTTTTTTTACAACTGTAATTATACTGATGTTCATATTGTGTAAAATAACTCATTTAATAAAGTAGTACATTGATTTTACCAAAAAAAAAAAAAAAAAGTACACTTGTGTTAGTTGCTCAGTTGTGTCTGATTCTCTGTGACCGCTTGGACTATAGCCCTCCAGGCTCAGACTCCTCTGTCCATGGACTTCTCCAGGCAAGAATACTGGAGTGGGTAGCCATTCCCTTTACCAGGAGATCTTCCTGACCCAGGGGTCAAACCTGCGTCTCCTACATTGCAGGCAGATTCTTTACTGCCTGAGCCACCAGGCAAGCCCCTAACACCGGATTTTACCAAAAAAAGAGTACCATTATTTGTGTGTACCAGTCATATGTATACTGATGATCAGTAGCCAAAACAAAATACAGATTTCTCTCCTAATATTTTATAAGTAAAAACTCCCTGTAATAATGAGGGAAGCTGATATTCAAGTTACTCCAAAGAATAGAAACGGTGAAAACTTAAAAGAATTACTAATTATCTATAAAATTGGGTTTATTTATACTTTCATACTTTATTTTGATGTTCAGACATTTACAGAAAACCTTCTAAAACAAAGTGTATGTCAGGTGCCAAACACAAAGTTAATCAATTAATAAATATTTTTAGTTAAAAACATTTTATTTTATTGTTGGCTGTGCTGGATCTTGGTTGCTGTGTGAGGGCCTTCTTCAGCTCCGAGAGTGGAGGCTGCCCTCCCGCGGGGGCGCGAAGACCTCTAACTGCAGCAGTCTCTCCCGCTGTGGGACTCTGGGTGTGTGCACCTCAGTGGTGTGGCTCACCGACTCTAGGGGGCTGGCTTAGCAGCTGCGGTGCACGGGCTTAGTTGTTCCATGGCATGCGGGATCTTCCTGGACCAGGGATCAAACCTGTGTCCCTGCATTGGTAAGTGGATCCTTTACCACTGAGCCACCAGGGAAGCTCAATAAATGCTTTTAATTTTTATGAGACAGGTACTTTTCTAGAAGCTGGGAATTCACGGGATCAAGAGGGAGGCCGTAATCTCCAGGAAATTCCCTTCTTATGAGGGAAGGCAGAGTTCTTTAGAATTTAATCTAGAAGCCATTTACTGAGCACCTACTGTTGTCAGACCCAGTATATGCCCTGGGGAGCCAGGATTAAAGACAAATTCCTGGGCTTCAGGGAGCTCACTCCTTGAGTCAGAATCATAATAGTCTCAGTTCCGTCAGTTCAGCCTCTCAGTTGCGTCTGACTCTTTGCAACCCATGGACTGCAGCACGCCAGGCTTCCTTGTCCATCACCAACTCCCAGAGCTTTAAAGACCTTTGAAAATCTCCAGATCCTCTAATTTTACTTGAACTTTTCATCAAACTCTTCATCTGTAAAACGGGGATGACAGGACTTCACTTAGAGATTTGCTGTGCACATAAAAAAACATTATGTGGCAAGGTGGACCCGGGGCAGTCAGGCCCCTGACTGGTCAGTGACTCCAATCCTATTGCATGCCTCGGCAGACTGACAGATCACTACATGTCCTGGAGATGCACGGCTGCTAGAGATATTTAAACCTCAAGTGCTAGGCTTGGGGATGCTGCGCCCACCTGCAAGTGCTGTGTTTGGGGTAAAAACAGGCTGTCAGAAGAGTATATACAGAGCCCATCTGAATGCTAAGCTGCTTTATGTTAAAACGTGACAGGAACCACTGGCTTACAAGTGCTTTGATAGGAAAGACCAGATCACGTTTGGTGTGAAATAATCTAACCTTTCAGAAGCTCTTGAACTTTTGCCAGATTTCTCTAGCTTCTAAGGTCCTTGGTAATATTACAGAATTACTTAGAAACAGTTAACACATTTATCTTAAATATTAATCTCAAGTACCAGTGGAAGCTAACTAGAAGTTCTGGATTCCTTTAACTGTGCTTTTTGTTGACCCAACAATCTCAAATGTACGTTTTTAAAAATTGCCTTCTTGTGATCCCAGTAGTACAGAATCCAACAGGATTTCTTATCAAGGAATAAATGATGTTTTGTTTTTTTTTAAGTATATAGAAGGGGCGCTTGATTGGAGAAGGGAGGGTAGGTGCAGGGAGTCCTGAGGTAAAATCTGAAGGGAGTTAGTCTGAGAGTGGAGAAAAGAACCAGCTTTTAAACGAGAAGAGATTGGGCAAGTAGGTCAAGGTCAGGGAGAGGAGCCTGGTGCTTCAGTCAAAGGTGTTTCAGTAGAACTAGACCCTGATCAGGGATTTTAAGCCTTTTCTGTGCCACAGCTCATTTTGTCCATTGGTAAAGCCAGTGAACCCTTCTCAAGAGTAATATTTTAAATGTATAAAGAAGGAAGCTGTTAAATTACAGTGCAGTTATCAGAATACTTAAAAATGAAAGTGCGACATGTATTTCTTTATTAACCTATTAATAATAAGTTGTAGCAGTGGGTGTAATAACTACTATAATTTCATAGTAGCAATGAGGATAAATAAAGTCTGCGATAGCTGCAGTAACAGGAATGTATTGTGAAAATATCTGATTTCTATCAGTTTTAGAAGCACATATATTTAATAGGACTGTGGTTTATTGCCCACATTTATAACTGATGGTGGTTTAGTCGCAAAGTTGTGTCCGACTCTGCGATCCCATGGACTGCAGCCCGCCAGGCTCCTCTGTCCGTGGGGATTCTCCAGGCAAGAACACTGGAGTGGGTTGCCATGCCCTCCCAAACCAGGGATATAACCTGGTCTCCTGCATTGCAGGCAGGCTGTTTACTACTCAGCCACCAGGGAAGGCCCCCCCAAAATATGGAACGCTTCATGGATTTGTGTGAGGGATTCCTAAATTTCAGTAAACACTAAGTAAAAATAAAGATGTATTTTCCTACCCAACTTCAACCTACTATTGACCACAGATAATGAGCCCCTAGTTTTAGGTTGTATCATCTAAACAAATTTCCCTGCCTTCAGTCAGATCCTGCCTCTTATCCAGTGTCTGTTTTAGGAATGCACAAATCTCATAAAGCCACTCTTTCCTTAAAACTCTTCCTTTGTTCTCCTGGCCTTTAGGGTTAAATCCAAAGCCTTTCTTGAAACTCATAAATCTCTCCAGGATGAGTGTCTCTCCACTTACTCCTGTTCTCTTTCCTAGACAAATAGAACAGGTCAAACACAATTCTCTCTTGCCTTCTCATTTACTCTTTGCTCTGATGGGAATCTTCTTCCTTGACTGCACCCCTTCGCTGCTTGGGTACACTTCTCAGTGATCACCTCCTTCCTAAATCTCATTTATCTTAGTCTGTATGGTTCCTGGCCTCACAGGATTTACATCATACTAGGGAAGGCACTCCAGTGCTCTTGCCTGGGAAATCCCATGGACGGAGGAGCCTGGTAGGCTGCAGTCCATGGGGTCGCTAAGAGTCAGACACGACTGAGCAACTTCACTTTCACTTTTCACTTTCCTGCATTGGAGAAGGAAATGGCAACCCACTCCAGTGTTCTTGCCTGGAGAGTCCCAGGGACAGGGGAGCCTGGTGGGCTGCCGTCTATGGGGTTGCACAGAGTCGGACACGACTGAAGCAACTTAGCAGCAGCAGCAGGGGAGCCAGATAACTACATTTCTAATTGTAACACAATGCCTTGTTTTCTCTTTTACCTCCAAGGCTTACAAACTGCCTGAAGCAGAACCTGCTTAGTGCCTAAGTGTCCGCAACTGACAATCTTCAATTCACTGTACTCTGTGTGAATGGATCCTTCTGGAGTTGTGTGTCTGTCTATCAGCCCTGGTCTGATAGCATTTTATTGATGAATAAACAAATGTGTGAGTGGCCTCAGCTGAGTGAGGAACAGTCCTGCAGAGACTGAAAATCGGGCAAGCTTCATTCTTAGACTACATGTAATTGGTTGTTTTTAATGATCTAAAATTTTTTATAATTTCTAATTATAGTCTAGAAGAGCTGCTTGTCCTGATTATAAAAGTATTACAGGGACCTCCCTGGTGGTCTGGTGGTGACAACTCCCTGCTCCCAATGCAGGGGGCACCCAGTTTGATCCCTGGTCCCTGATAGGTCAGTTGGTAAAGAATCCGCCTGCAATGCGGGAGACCTGTGTTCGATCCCTGAGTTGGGAAGAAAACCTGGAGAAGGAAAAGGCTACCCACTCCAGTATTCTGGCCTGGAAAATTCCATGGACTGTACAGTCCACGGGGTGGAAAATAGTTGGACACAGTTGAGTGAATTTCACTTTCACTTTCAGGGAACTAGATCCCACATGCCACAACTAAAAGACCCTGCAGGCCTCAGAGAAAATCCAAGATGGTGCCTGCAGCAGCTAAGATCATGCAACCAAATAAGGGACTCCCCCGTGACCCAGCAGTAAAGAATCTACTTGCAATGAAGGAGACACAGCAGACAAAGGTTCGAACCCTGGGTCTATAAGATCCCCTGCAGAAGGGAATGGCAGAGGAGACTGGCAGGCTACGGTCCATAGGGTTGCAATGAGTTAGACAGGACTGAAGCAACTTAGCATGCATGCAGTCAAATAATATTTTTAAAACATAAATATTTAAAAAGTATTACAAGTTCATCTGTAGGAAACTTGAAAAATGTGGCAAAATATGCAAAAATAAAATTAGATGTTATAAGCAATATCATGACTGGATGGAATGCTCTTGGAGTGTTTATATCAGTGATATTTGAAATGGATTATAAACCATCAATCAGATCAGTTCAGTTGCTTAGTTGTGTTCTACTATTTGAGACCCCAAGGATTGCAGCACGCCAGGCTTCCCTGTCCATCACGAACTCCTGGAGCTTGCTCAAACTCATGTCCATCGAGTCAGTGATGCCATCTAACCATCTCATCCTCTGTCATCCCCTTCTCCTCCTGTCTTCAATCTTTCCCAGCATCAGGGTCTTTTCCAATGAGTCAGTTCCTTGCATCAGGTGGCCAAAGTATTGGAGTTTCAACTTCAGTATCAGTCCTTCCAATGAATATTCAGGACTGATTTCCTTTAGGATGGACTGGTTGGATCTCCTTGCAGTCCACGAGACTCTCAAGAGTCTTCTCCAACACCACAGTTCAAAAGTATCAATTCTTCGGTACTCAGCTTTCTTTATAGTCCAACTCTCAAATTCATACATGACTACTGGAAAAACCATAGCTTTGACTAGATGGACCTTTGTTGACAAAGTAATGTCTCTGCTTTTTAATATGCTGTCTAGGTTGGTCATAGCTTTTCTTCCAAGGAGGAAGTGTCTTTTAATTTCATGGCTGCAGCCATCATCTGTAGTGATTTTGAAGCCCAAGAAAATAAAGTCTCTCACTGTTTCCATATGGTTTCCAAACCATATATATGGTTTTATATATTTATAAACCATATTGAATATATATTTGGACACTGATTTCTTGATTCCAAAGAAATGTAAATTATGTAAACCATAAACAATATATGGTTATCATTGAGATGCCGTTTTCCCTTTGTTAATCATTTCATTCAGCATATATTTTCTGAACGTAAAACATGACTAAGGTGCTGGGCTTGAACCTCTGAAGAATATAAAGTTACATTGTGTACTGATCCCATGAGTCCAGTATTTACAAATTGCTAGAGATCAGACACATTTGGAACCTTAATACAAGGCAGTGAGGATGTGTGACTTAAGAAAGCTGCAGTTAGCCATAGTGAACTTTTAAAGGTAAATTAGGTCATATCACGTGAAAGTGTTAGTCGCTCAGTTGTGTCTGACTCTTTGTGACCCCATGGACTCTAGCCTGCCAGGCTTCTCTATCCATGGAACTCTCCAGGCAAGAATACCCCATTTCCTTCTCTAGGGGATCTTCCCGAGCCAAGCATCGAGCCTGAGTCTCCCACATTGCAGGTGAATTCTGAGCCACCAGGGAAACCACCAGGTCGTATCATGTTCTTACTTAAAACCTTCACTGGATTCTTATTGAATTTATTTTTATTAAAGAATTTCTTATTGAGATGTTCACATATCACACAATTTTCACTTTTTGAAGTATACAACTCACAGAGTTGTGCAGACATCTCTCATTGAGTTTTTAAAGAAAATTCAATCCTTTAACAATGGCCTATAGCCTTGTGTAATATGGCTATTGCCTGCACCTCTCCGATTTATTTCATGACACATTTGCAATCAATGTTTCCTTAACTTAAAATCCTGGGATCCTTTTCCTACTGGTTTTTAACTCCGCTGGCTGATCTTGAGGGTCTCAACTGAAATAACACCTCTGCAGAGAAGGTTTTTTCTGAACACAATCTCCAAAATAGGCTCCCATCTACCCAACTACTCATTGTCATGTCACATTTATTTTCTTCACTGACTTTTCTTATAATCTGTAAAAGGTTGTATATTACTTATTTGTTGGGATGTAGATTTTGTGGAACAGGTATTTTTGTTTATTTGTTTTAGCTCTCTTTCTTAAAAAAAATTTCCCAAATTTCTATTTAAAAAATTTCAAACCTAAAGGGTAGTTAAAAGAATAGTACAATGAACACCTAAATATCCTTCACCTGATCTTCAATTGTTAGCATTCTATCACATTTGCTCTACTTCCGTCTTTATATTTGTATGTTTATATTTTTCTGAACTATTTGAAAGTTGCAGATATCATACTTCACCCCTAAGTAATTCAACTTGAATCTCCTAAGAACAAGAAATCTTTCTTTCATAACAATACCATTATCACTCTAAAATATTTTAAGTTGCCATAATACTATTTGTATATAATCTATGTTCAATTTTTTCCAATTGTTTCCTATTTTAAAATTTAAGTATAGTTGATTTACAATACTATATGTCAGGTGTATAGCATAGTGATTCAGTATTTTCGCAGATTACCCTTCATCATAAGTTATCACAAGATAATGGCTATAATTCCCTATTCTATACAAAAATCCTTGTTGCTTATGTATTTTTCACATAGCAGTTTATATTTATAAATCTCATACTCCTATTTTATCCCTCCCTACCTCTCTCTCCCCTTTATTAACCACAGGTTTGTTTTTTGTATCAGAGTCTTTTCTGATTTGCATATACATTCACTTGTATTATTTTCTATATCATAAAATATTTTTCTTTCTCTGTCCGACTTATTTCACTCAGCATAATATTCTCCAGGTCCATCTACATTGCTATAAATAGTAAAAGTGCATTCTTCTTTATAGCTGAGTAATATTCCATTGATTCCATTGTGTGTGTATATATATAAAATATATATATATACACACATATACATATATATACCTCATCTTCTTTATCCATTTGTCTGTAATGGACACTTGGGTTGTTCCCCTGTGTTTGCTATTGTAAATAGCACTGCTATGTGTATTGAGGTGCATATATACTTTCCAATTAATGTTTTTGTTTTCTCTGGATATTTATCTAGGAGTGAAATTGCTAGTTCTTGAGCTTCCCCGGTGGATCAGCAGTAAAGAATCTGCCTGCGATACAGGAGCCACAGGAAACACAGGCTCAACCCTTGGTCAGGAAGATCCCCTGGAGAAGGAAATGGCAATCCACTCCAGTATTCTTGCCTGGAGAATCCCACAGACCTGGTGGTTCATAGGGTTGCAAAGAGTAGCACAACTGCAATGACTTACATGCATGCAGGAGGTAGTTCTATTTTTAGTTCTTTTGAGGAACTTCATGCTGTTTGCCATAGTGCCTGGACCAATTTATATTCCCACTAACAATGGACAAGGGTTCGCTTTTCTTCACATCCTTTCCAACATTTGTCATTTGCAGACATTATGATGATAACCATTCTGGCAGATGTGAAGTGATGTCTCTTCTTTTGATTTGCATTTTTCTAATTATCAGGGATGTTGAGCATCTTTTCATGTGCCTATTAGTCATCTGTATGTCTTCTCTGGAGAAATATCTTTTCAGATTTTGTACCCATTTTTTGACTAGGTTGTTCGTTTTCTTGATTTTGAGTCGTATGAGCTGTTTATATATTTTAATATTGCCTCTTTGTTAGTCACATCATTTGCAAATATTTTCTCTCATTCTATAGGTTGTCTTTTTATTTTGTGAATGGTTTCTTTTGCTATGCAAAAGCTTTTAAGTTTTATTTTTAAAAAATAGGTCTCATTTTTAAATTTTTGCTTTTATTTTACTTATTTGCCTAAGGAAACTGGTCCAAGAAAATATTGTTATGATTTACATTGAAAGTGTTCCACTTATGTTCTCTTCTAAGAGTTTTATGGTTTCAGGTCTCACATTTGTATCTTTAGACTATTTTACGTTTATTTTTGTGTATGGTGTGAGGGAATGTTCTAATCTCATTTTTTTTACAAACAGCTGTCAAGTTTTCCCAATACCAAGTGTTGAAGAGTCTGTCTTTTGTCCATTCCTTGTGTATTCTTGCCTTCCTTGTCATAGATTAATTGATTATATGTGCCTGAGTTTAACTCTGGGCTCTTGGTTCTGTTCTGTTGATCTGTGTGTCTGCTTTTGTGCTGGTAAGTGTTTTGATTGTTGTGACTTTGTAGTATAGGCTGAGGTCTGGGACTTCCAGTTTTTTTTTTTTTCCTCAAGATTACTTCAGTAATTTAAGGTCTTTTGTGATTCTATATGAATTTTAGGATTATTTTTCAGTGAAAAATATCACGAGCATTTTGATAGGGATTTCATTAAATCTGTAGATTGCTTTGGGTAGTATGGAAATTTTAACAATATTAATTCTTCTAATCCAACAGCATGGGATATCTTTCCATTTTCAATTTCCTTCATCAGTGCTTAATAGTTTTCAGAGTATAGCTCTTTTACCTCCTTGATTAAGTTTATGCTAAGACATTTTATTCTTTTTTTTTTTTTTACACCTCACTGCATGGTTTGCAGAATCGAAATGTCGGGACCAAACCTAGGGCCGAGGCAGTGAAAATGCCGAATCCTAAGCACTGGACCACCAGGGAATGCTCAGGCTCCTTGTCTTGTAGAATCTTTTCTGATCTATTTTTGGCAAGAATATTAATGTGATGTGCTAAGTAGCTTCAGTTGCGTCTGACTCTTTGTGACCCTGTGGACTGTAGCCCACCAGGCTCCTCTGTCCGTGGGATTCTCCAGGTAAGAATACGGCGGTGGGTTGGCATGCCTTTCTCCAGAGGATCTTCCTGACCCAGGGATCAAATCCGCCTCTCTTGCCTCTCCTGCACTGGCAAGCGGGCTCTTTACCACTAGCGCCACCTGGGGGCTTCCCTTGTGGCTCAGCTGGGAAAGAATTTGCCTGCAATGCGGGAGACCTGGGTTCGATCCCTGGGTTGGGAAGATTCCCTGGAGAAGGGAAAGTTTACCCATTCCAGTATTCTGGCCTAGAGAATTCCATAGACTATACAGTCCACGGGGTCTGACTGAGGATACGACTGAGCTACTTTCACTCACTCACTCAGCGCCACCTGGGAAGCCCGTATAGCGATGAGGTACTTATTGCATCAGATCAGGAGACCTAATGTTAGTCTGTGCTATTGGTGATGCTGTTGGGTCATTTGGTTAAGATGGGGTCTATCAGATTGTTTCCCCCTAAAAACACCTTTACTGAACAACGGGCAAAATAAGAACTGCTTCTATCGGACTGTAAACTCCTCCAAGGCATGAACTGTGTCTTTTCTCCCTAAATCCAGACTTTTAAAGTGCGACATAATGTACAAATTAGGGATCAAGTGAACATTAAATAGAAAGCCGTCCCATATGAAAAAAATACCTTTACCACTTGATAGTTAATATCGATATTTTGAAAACGAATTAGTGTCCTTTGATAATTCTTGAATTATTTTACAACGGTAGCTGACAGTGATTTTTTTTTTTTTTTTTTTTTTTCTGAAAACAGTCCTCTTTTCTGACCTCCTCACAGTTGTGTCCTCAGTTCCTGGCATAGTGCTGAGAATGAGGTAGGCACGGAATAAACATTCTGTGAATAAGTGCACGAAACTCTAAGTCAGTAGCGTAAGTTAGTCACATGCGTGCATACTCAGTCACTCAGTCGTGTCCGACTTGCTGTGACACGGTGGACTGTAGCCAGGCAGGCTGCTCTGCACATGGGATTCTCCAGGCAAGAATATTGGAGTGGGGTGCTGTTTTCTCTTCCAGGGGATCTTCCCGACCCAGGGCTCAAACCTACGTCTCCTCTACTCCTGCACTAGTAGGCAGGTTTTACCACTGACCACCCGGGGAAGTCACAAGTCAGTCACAAATCCTGTCAAAACAGCAGCAAAATAATAGATTGTTTTAGTATTAAGAATAGAACTTCAAAGTTACTTCTGTTGTTGAACCTAATTTTGTATGCCTGATGCACAGTGAGGCCAAACAAACTGAAATATTGGAATTTGGAGGAGAGGAAGTTTTATGCCATGGCCAAGCCAGAACAGGTGACTTGTGCTCAAAACACTTGAACTCCACGATGATTATAAAGGCTACATATGGGATGAGGCCTACAGAGTGCCTGACTCTCTTCTGATTGGTTGGTGTGAGCTAATTGGGGAGTGAAATCTCAGTCATTAACCCTCTGGTTCTGACCCATCTGGGCATGGAAATACCATCCTCTACTTGGGTTAGGGGCCTGTTTTTTAAAACATCAAAAGAAGTATAATGTATCATAACATATGAAAATTTTATGAAATTCAAATTTCAGGGTTCATAAATAAAATTTTATTGGAATACAGCCATTCTCATTGGTTTAAACAGTATCTATTGTTGCTTCCTTATTGCAGTGACAGAGTTAAATAGTTGAGACAGAGACCATATGGTCTGTAAAGTCTAAGATATTTACTGAATACTTATTTTAAAAAGTTTGCAGACTAATGCATTAGATCTTAAACTCCTTGATGGCACAATGTTTTGCACACAAAAGATATTCAGTACATGTTTGTTGGATTAAAATGAAACTATAAAAGTCTAGATTTAATTTTTCTGACTTAAAATTCCTTGTCTGAATCTACTTAAGACAATTATAACACCCATTATATAGTATCCAATATGAATAAGTAGTATCTTAACATGATGAAAAGATTTAGTATTTGTTAAAGTCTGTTTATCCCTTACAGACTAATAAGGGATACATTTACCTAACTCTAATACTAGGCTGAATGTATTTAATGCCATCAGAAATCTTACATGTAACTGAGACTTCTCTGGTGGTCCAGTGGCTTAGACCACTCCCAATGCAAGGGGAGCTTTTGAGCTGTGGTGCTAGAGAAGGCTCTTGAGAGTCCCTTGGACTGAAAGGAGACTGAACTAGTCAATCCTAAAGGAAATCAACCCTGAATATTCGTTTCTAATTTTGGCTACCTGATGCGAAGAGCTGACTCAGTAGAGAAGACCCTGATGCTGGGAAAGGTTGAAGGCAAAAGAAGGGGACAGGAGAGGATGAGATGGTTAGATAGCATCACTGACTCAATGGACATGAGTTTGAGCAAACTCTGGCAGATAGCGAAGGACAAGGAAGGCTGGTGTGCTGCAGTCCATAGGGCCACAAAGAGTCAGATACAACTTAGTAACTGAACAACAACAGCAGCGCAGGAGCCCGGGCTTGACCCTTGGTCAGGGAGCTAGATCCCACATGCCGCAACTGAAGACCCATGTGCTGGGCTTCCCTGACGTTCCAGTGCTTCAGAAACTACCTGACCCCGTTCAGTCCCTTGTTGGGAAAAATTTCACATGCTGCAGGGCAACTAAGCCTAGGTGCCAAACTACTGAAGCTTGTGTGCCTAGAGCCTGTGGGGGCGGGGGGGGAATCAAACCATGTGCCACAATTAAGACCTGGTGCGGCCAATTAAATAAATAATTTCTTAAAAAATAAAGCTTGCATGTTATCAATTTCAGGGCAAAACAGAACATATTAAGTTGGAGCAATTGAGAAAAGACTTCTGAGTTTCAGGGTACTTGACATTGGAGCCTCAGGTCATCTGGGGAGGCCAAGAAGGAAATCCTGCGGATGGGACATCACTATGTGTAAAAAAGCAGCTGTGATATGGCTGGCGTGGCTGGAGAGTAGACTTGTGGAGGGCACGGATGTGTCATCCTGGACCTGAGCTCAATCCCGAAGCAGAAATAGTCTATAACCTGTACTGTCTTCCAGCTAGTTATCACCACCCACTCACTTTTAAGGCTTTTGAGGCTTCCCTTGTAGCTCATTTGGTAAAGAATCTGCCTGCAATGCAGGAGATCTGGGTTCGATCCCTGGGTCAGGAAGACCCCTTGGAGAAGGAAATGGCAACCCACTCCAGTACTCTTGCCTAGAGAATCCCATGCACAGAGGAGCCTGGCAGGCCACAGTCCATGAGGTTGCAAGAGTCGGACACGACTTAGTAACTAAACCACTACCACTCACTTTTAAGCCTACAGTAAACTGGCTTTTCCTTATCACTTACTGAGACCGTTCTAGCTCGACTGAAGGTCATCCCTAACCACCAGGAAAACCAATGGACCTTTATCAGCCCTCATCCTTCCCTAGCTATCTGCATTTAACAATTTAATCTTCTGTCTTTCTTAAAAGGCTGTCCTTACCAACTCATTTTGATGGTAGCTGTACTCCCTCCCCTGGTCCATTTCCCACTGACAGAGAATTAAAAAAGAGCTCCAGTCAGGACATGACTGCCAATGGGAAACAGCGAGATCCTATAACAGGTTCTATGTTCAGCTTCTATCATTTCAATGCAGGCTTTTATGGAAAATGTACTATATCCAAGACATCATGCCAGAGGTTGTAAGAGGGGAAAGACTCAAAGAATTCAGTCTTGTGGAGGAAAGAGATTGGTAAGCAAGTGAAAGTGAAAGTGTTAGTCTCTCAGTCCTGTCCAGCTCTCATGGACTATAGACCGCCAGTCTCCTCTGTCCATGGGATTTTCCAGGCAAGAATACTGGAGTGGGTTGCCATTCCCCTCTCTAGGGTATCTTCCCCACCCAGGAGTTGAACCCCGGTCTGCCGCATTGCAGGCAGATTCTTTACTGTCTGAGCCACCAGGATAAGCAAGTAATTAAACTCAAAGCAGAATAAGGTGAGTGTTGGTAAGAAGCATAAGCAGTATTTTGTGGATGTGAAAAGGAGGGGTAACTAAAGGTGACCTTGAAGCTAAGATTTGTTCATATCTTTCCACAGAAGAGGGTGTCTATTACCAATGTTTCATTGGTAATAAGAAAGGAACTAAGTTATAAAGTTCGTGTGATTCTCAAAGAAAAATTGGTTTTCCAATTATTTGTTCATTAGAAAGTGAAAGTGAAGTTGCTCAGTCGTGTCCGACTCTTTGTGATCATGGACTGTAGCCCACCAGGCTTCTCTGTCCATGGGATTTTCCAGGTAAGAATACTGGAGTAGGGTGCCAGTTCCTTCTCCAGGGGGTCTTCCTGACCCAGGGATCAAACCCAGGTCTCCCGCATCTCAGGCAGACGCTTTACCCTCTGAGCCACCAGGGAAGCCCATTTGTTCATTATGTTATATATATATAAAAACTTTCTTTTAAAAGTGATTACCATATCTAGTGGTAATTGTTTTCTTGCTTGATCCTTGGAACAATCCATTTCATAGGTTTTATTCGTCCTGTTTTATAGATGAAGAAAATGAGACTCAGAGAAATTAAATAAGAATATACAAAATGGACTCCAAATAGAATTAAACTCTCCTTTCCTCATTATTTGAAATGAATTCTTCAGGCAACTTGAATGAGAATATTTATTTAAATGTATTCCTTCCTTTCATTTCTACTAAATCAGGAAGCTAAATGCCATCATTGACACGGAATGGATTCAGGGGTCCTTAGATTCAGTACCTTTTATTTAACCCAGGGGACTCATTTTCTTCATTGTCAAAGTGGCCCAGCAACTGGTTAGGTTCTTGGAGACCTAACTCTTCCATTCTGAGAGGGTATAATAGAGTCTGCACTATTTGTAAGAACAATGCAACTCTCTAGAGCTCTGTCAACTTGGCAGTCCTAAAATGGTTTAAATAAAAAAAAAAAAGTGTATTAGTGGTCATTCACAGGCCTCAAATTCAGTTTCTGCACTGAGAAATCCAAACAGTGAGGTTATTTTGTCGTTTCCATTTTTTGCTAAAACTGGGGTAACCAGCCATCTTCAAGCAGTCAAACCAGTTTGATGGGTACCTCACCCCTTGACTTCCCCTGTCGGAAACTGGCTTCAGAGTCGGATCGACAGGTGCAGCCATGAAAAAAAAGGGGGGGTGGGGGAGGAAGAAACAAAACAAACAACCAACTTCGCAAACTCCGCAGAGAGATTTTGTAAACAGAAATGCAGGCTGTGTAAACATAGTACCTGTAATTTTTCTAGTTGGCACGCTAGGAACGCAGTAGAAAGAGATCATGGTAGATAACCCACAGTCCACAAAATAAGAGTTTTATTCAAGGAGGTGGAGGTGGAGTAGGAAGGCTGTCTGGTTGCTCCTGCATTTTTCCAAAAAATAAAAATAAAACTATCCAAAATTTTGACTCAAATGCTTCATGAGTAGGAACCCTGAAGCATTTTCAGTGATTAAAAAAGGGACCAAGAGGTGAGTGAGAACTCAGCTTACTCCACAAGAAGTCAGGATAATTCTTTCTTAATGGAGGAGCAAAAGGATCTGGCAAGGTTGAACCCTGGTGCAGGGCATAGTCTGTGAGCTGCTGGGGAGGTGCTGGAGGCGAGTGCAGCTGCTGTTTCAGGCAGAGCAGAATTCAGGAGCTTCTCGGTGCCGGTGAACTTTGCTCGGCCTTCTTGCCTCTCACTCCCTACGGAGAGCAGTGTAGAGGAAGCAAGCAGCTTTGGCAGCCTAGCGGGCAGGGCAGGAGTCTCGATTCTTGTTGATATATTTTATCAGATAAGCACTGTTCATGTGCTTAGCACTGTTAAGCACTGTTCATTTGTGATTTGAAATTTTCTGAAAAAGATCAGTTAAATAGTTTGGCTTTATGGATGCCTAATTGTCTAAGTAGGAGAAGGCAATGGCAACCCACTCCAGTACTCTTGCCTGAAGAACCTGAGGGACGGGGGAACCTGGTGGGCTGCCGTCTATGGGGTCGCACAGAGTCGGACACGACTGAAGCAACTTGGAAGCAGCAGCAGCAGCAGCAGCAATGGTCTAAGTGAACAAAGAAAAACCCATTGTCAAGAGTTACCTCTTTGGGTACAAGAAACTAATGAAATTTGTGATTGAATCAAAAATTATATGAAGGGTCCGAATGCCAGAGTATGTGGTACATGGAACAGTAGATAGCTTTATTGATGAGAAAGTGTTTATAATAATTTCAAAAAATTAAAAGTACAGTCAATTAACAACATGCGCTTTAATTATTGTTATAACGGCTTACATTTACTGAGCACTAATTGCTTTTAGGGTACCATTTGTTGTTATTCAGTTACTTAGTCATGTCTGACTCTTTGCAACCCTATGAGCTGCAGCATGCCAGGCTTCCCTGTTCTTCCCTGTCTCCGGGAGTTTGCTCAAATTCATGTCTAATGAGTTGGTGACACTATCTAACCACTTCATCCTCTGCTGCCCTCTTCTCCTTTAGCATTCCGTTGTGCCAGACTCTTGTGATTGTAGCCCACCAGTCTCCTCTGTCCATGAGCTTTCTCAGGCAAGAATACGGGAGTGGGTTGCCATTTCCTCCTCTTGCAGGGTATCTTCCCAACTCAGGAATGGAACCTGAGTCTCCTGCACTGGTAGGCCTATTTTTTTTGACCATTGAACGCCTGAAAAGTCAAATAAAGTAATAATATACAGCTATTTTTAAGGTCATATTTAAAAGACTAGTGACACAGAAAATGTTAGTGATACATTTCTAAGTGAAAAAAAGAAGGCTACAAGCAGTATGTTTCACCTGATCTCACTTTTATAATAATCATTTATTTATGGGGCTACATTTGTACACCAAGGGCCAAAGATGTATGAGTGTTGCAATAAGAGTGTAGTTCTTTTTTGTTTAGACTTATTTTTTTCTACACTTTCCCAAACTTTCTTCAACTGACATGCATTATTTTTGTTTTGTTTTCTTGTTCTTTTCTTCTTTTTGGCATATGCATTACTTTTTAATGTAAGACCCTTCAGTGTTGTTTAAAGTAGAAGAGAAAAATACCATAAGAGGAATAATAAATGTACCATCATCACTTTTGTCACAGATAACGACATTTTGCGGGGAGCAAGGGCGGGGTGAACTGAACGTACGAATGTAGCTGTGACACAAAAGCCCATTCTTGCACAGGTGCAGCCACCGGTACAGAGATGTCTCAGAATTTTCCATGAGCCAATATCATATTAAGCAGGGTCATGAGTAAGCACAATCGTGCCCTCATTCTCCTCCTTGTTGACTTGCTTCCCTCCCTGGCTTCTGTGACTCCCCACTCCTGTTTTTCATCTACCTTGTCAGCCTTCCCTTTCTCAATCTCCTTCATTAGTTCCTTCTCTTCTCACTTCCCTTTACATTTCAGAGAGCTCCAGGCTTGATCTGGGGTTTCCTCTTCACCATCCACTTAGAGAGGAAAAAAAAAAAAAATTAAAATGCCTTCCGGAGCTATGGTAGTAACAAGTGAGTGAAGCAAGTCCTTGATTACACTGCCAACTTTTCTCCCAACCCACCTCCAGTCACCCCCACCTCAGGCAATTGCATATCCACAAATTGCTCCAGGCAAGAAGTAGAAGCCACTTTTCATTGCTCCTTTTCTTTCATCTTTGCCCACAAATATCCAATACATCAGAGAAGGAAATGGCATCTCCTTCCAGTATTTTTGGCTGGTGAATCCCACGGACAGAGGAGCCTGGCAGGCTATAGTCCATGCGGTTCCTAAGAGAGGAACGTGAGTACGATGCATCAGCAAATCCTGGTAGTTCTATTTTAAAAATATACCTTAAATTCTTTCTTTTCCCCTTTCTGCCTCCATCCTGTGTAGGCTACGTAAGTGTTATCCTCAATGGTCTCTTTGCTTTTACTCACGGCCACCGAAAGTTCTTCACACACACCCAGACGTACTAACAATCTCTGGATTTGGGATGAAAACTCAGTAGATGTCTCTGGTCTTCTTTTATTCTTCCTATTGAAAAGTTAAGATTTACCTACCTTGACTGAGTTATCACAATTCAGAATTAACTAATAGTACAAAAAAAAGTGAATTCACTTTGCTTTTTTGGCAGTCAAATATTTAGGAACCTGAGGGGAAAAAAACACAAAATTTATTTGCTCAGTTGTTCTGCTCCTTTTGTACTCTACCGCCTTGTTTAACAATGGTTGAGGGAGAATTAAAAAAAATTATTTTCTATTCTTAATTCTCATCCATCTGTAAAGAACAAAACAGAAGGCTGACATAAATGTGTATTACAGGCTGGGGGTGGCTTACCATACTTGTTTCCACTGAAGTTCATCTTACCTCATTTTTCCAGGACTTCAGTAGTTTCTTTCTTTGCCTTTTAAGCTTCTACAACTATGACTCACGGAACTAGTCCTATCTCAGCACTGGTTTGTGTTACTTTCTGTATGAGATTTTTCTCAAGTGGTTAAAATGACATAAGCAAAATACATTTTGTTTTTCTAAAGCTTAAAGACATAAATGTTGAACTATCATTTAACTATCATTCTTTAACTTTCCATTAAAAGAAACTGAATTTAGCAGAGGAATAAAGACTTTTTAATTTTACTTTACAACATAAAAGAATTTCCCTCAGCTATTTCTTCCATAGTTGTTGATCACAGACTTTTAGTAATCTCATGTTTAGATCTTGGAAACTGCGTTTTCCTAAATGCTAATTTCTTACTACATTTTTCTTTAGAAATAAATTATTTTGAAGTCGACACTATTTCTGTCTTGCTTTTAATATGAAATCTAGCAACTCCCTGTCATTTTCTATTTACACAGAGCTCTCAGTTGTTCTCCCTCTGATTTAGAAGACTGTTGTTTTGGGGCTAGAAATACATGACCCAGATTGTCTAGATTTAGAGACTTTCCAGGTGGTTTCTAATAATCTGCTGCTAAGTTGCTTCAGTCGTGTCTGACTCAGTGCGACCCCATAGACGCAGCCCACCAGGCTCCCCCGTCCCTGGGATTCTCCAGGCAAGAACACTGGAGTGGGTTGCCATTTCCTTCTCCAATGCATGAAAGTGAAAAGTCAAAGAGAAGTCGGTCAGTTGTGTCCGACTCCTAGCGACCCCATGGACTGCAGCCCACCAGGCTCCTCCGTCCATGGGATTCTCCAGGCAAGAGTCCTGGAGTGGGATGCCAGTGCCTTCTCTGTCTAATAATCTGAATGACACTAAAATCTTTATATTAATACAGCTTATTTTTAATTAACATAAACATATTTCATTATATATATATATATACACATATGTCATCACAGAAGTCATGAGTAAGCACAATCATATGCTAATCAAATAAAAATTAGTTCAGGGAATTCCCTGGCAGTTCAGTGGTTAGGACTCTTATACCTTCCCTGCTGGCTCAGAGGTTAAAGCGTCTGCCTGCAATGTGGGAGACCTGGGTTCGATCCCTGGGTTGGGAAGATCCCCTGGAGAAGGAAATGGCAACCCACTCCAATATTCTTGCCTGGAGAATCCCATGGACGGAGGAGCCTGGTGGGCTACAGTCCACGGAGTTGCAAGAGTCAGACACGACTGAGCGATTTCACTCACTCAAGGCCGGAAAAAAAAAAAAAGTTCAGTGGTTTTAAACTAGGCCTTATATTGTAATTACCTGGGAAGCTGTAAAAACTATTGATACCTGGGTCCTACTCAAGATTCTGATTTAATTGGCAGGGGCACTGGGATTTATAAAACGTGATTCTTGAGAATGGTCAATGGTAAGAACCACAGAATTAGGCAGTTATGGCTTCAAAATGTCATTTTCTATATTTGAGCCTAGCTGCATATATGAAGAAGGTGGCAATATACTTACCTTTTTATAAAAAAAAAATATGGCTTAAAACAATACAAATTCATCTTACATTTTTAGAGGTCAGAATTCCAAAATGGGTTTCACTAAAATAAAGGCATTGGTGGGGCTGTGTTCCTTCTGGAGATTGTAGGTGAAAATCTGTTTTGTTACCTTTTCAGCTTCTAGACACTTCCTGAATTCCTTGGCCTGTGGCCTCTTCCTCCATCTTCAAAGCCATCAAGGTGGCGTCTTCAAATCTCTCACTGACTCTGTACTTTTGGCCTTTCTTTTTCACATATGGGGATCTTTGTTATTATAGTGGGCTGAAATATTTAATGCAGGATAATATCCCATCTCAAGATCTTTTAATATAATCATCTGTAAAGTCTTTTTTCCATGTGAATTAATATATTCACATGGTTCCAGGGATTGTTATGTTGGTGCAAAAGTAATTGAGGTTTTCTATTGTTGCTCTTTGCCATTTGATATTGGAATATATTCTTAAATGAATGTGGTTATATTATACATCATTTTAATTTAATTTCTTGCATTCTTTATATATATATATGTTTTGCTAATGACTTATTACTTGATGTTTATTTTATAGTTATTTTAGACTAGGGAAGTGATGTTAAACAAAAAGCAAATTCGAGTGATTTTCTTATTCAAGTTCAAAATGGGTCGTAAAGCAGTGGAGACAACTTGCAACATCAGCAACGCATTTGGTCCAGGAACTGCTAACAAATGCACAATGCAGTAGTGGTTCAAGAAGTTTTGCAAAGGAGAAGAGAGCCTTGAAGATGAAGAGTGCAGTGGCTGACTGCTGGAAGCTGACAACCACCAACTGAGAGGATGATCCTGCTGCTGCTGCTGCTAAGTTGCTTCAGTCGGGTCTGACTCTGTGCGACCCCAGAGACGGCAGCCCACCAGGCTCCCCCGTCCCTGGGATTCTCCAGGCGAGAACACTGGAGTGGGTTGCCATTTCCCTCTCCAATGCAGGAAAGTGAAAAGTGAAAGTGAAGTTGCTCAGTCGTGTCCGACTCCTAGCGACCCTCCTACAACTACACAAGAAGTTGCTGAAGAACTCAGTGTCAACCAGTCTATAGTCGTTTGTCATTTGAAGCAAATTGGAAGGGGGAAAAATCTTGATCAGTGGATGCTCATGAGCTAACACCACCCTAATGGCAGAAAGCAAAGAGGAACTAAAGAGCCTCTTGATGAAGGTGAAAGAGGAGAGTGAAAAAGCTGGCTTAAAACTCAATGTTCAAAAACTAAGATCATGGCATCTGGTCCCATCACTTCATGGGAAATAGATGGGGAAACAATGGAAACAGTGACAGACATTATTTTCTTGGGCTCCAAACTCAGTGCAGATGGTGACTGCAACCATGAAATTAAAAGTACTCCTTGGAAGAAAAGCTATGACAAACCTAAATAGCATATTAAAAAGCAAAGACATTACTTGGCCAACAAAGGTCTGTAAAAGTCAAAGCTATGGTTTTTCCGGTAGTTATGTATGGATGTGAAAGCTGGACCATAAAGAAGGCTGAGCACTGAAGAATTGATGTTTTTGAATTGTGGTGTTGGAGAAGATTCTTGAGAGTCCCTTGGACAGCAAGAACATCAAACCAGTCAATCCTAAAGGAAATCAACCCTGAATATTTATTGGAAGGACTGAAGCTGAATTCTGGGAGATAGTGAAGGACAGAGAAGCCTGGCGTGGTGTGGTCTATGGGGTCGCAAAGAGTTATACACGACTGAGTGAGTGAACAGCAGCAACATGAGCTGATGGCAAATCAAAAAAATAGTCATTTTGAAGTGTCTTCTCTTACAACAACAGTGAACCATTTCTTGATCAGATGGTGACATGGATTTTATACAACAACTGGCGACGGCCAGCTCAGTGGTTGGACTCAGAAGCTCCAAAGCACTTGCCAAAGCCAAACTTGCACCAAAAAAAGATCATGGTCACTCACTGTTTGTTGGTCTGCTGCCTGTCAGATCCACTATAGCTTCTGAATCTCAGCAAAACCATTACATCTGAAAAGTATGCTCAGCAAATTGATGAGATCCACCAAAACTTGCAATGCCTGCAGCTAGCATCTGTCAATGGCACCCGACTCCAGTACTCTTGTCTGGAAAATCTCGTGGATGGAAGAGCCTGGTACGCTGCAGTCCAAGGGGTAGTGAAGAGTTGGACACGACTGAGCAGCTTCACTTTCATTTTTCACTTTCATGCATCGGAGAATGCAATGGCAACCCACTCCAGTACTCTTGCCTGGAGAATCCCAGGGACAGTGGAGCCTGGTAGGCTGCCATCTATGGGGTCGTACAGAGTCGGACACGACTGATGCAACTTAGCAGCAGCAGCAGCAGCAGCATCTGTCAACAGAAAGGGTCCACTTCTTATGCATGACAACTCCTGACTGCATGTCACACAACCAACACTTCAAAAGTTGAATGAATTGGTCTACGAACTTTTGGCTCACCAGCCATATTCACGTGACCTCTTGCCAACTGACTACCATTTCTTCAAGCATCTCGACAACTTTTTGCAGGAAAAATGCCTCCACAGCCAACAGGAGGCAGAAAATGCTTTCCAAGAGTTCGTCCAAACCTAAACAAGGATTTTTATGCTATAGGAATAAACAAACTTATTTCTCACTGGCAAAAAAGTGCTGATTTTAATGATTTCTATTTTTATTAATAAAGATATGTTTGAGCATTGTTATAATGATTTAAAATTCACAGTCCAAAACTGAAATTAGGTTTGCACCAACCTAATAGAATGTGGATATCCTTATGGGACATTCTGTTATCTTTCACAAGCCCCATACTCTGTAGCTGTGTTCCTCTTCATTTTACACACTCTCCCTGATGATCTTTCTCATCTCAGTAGATGATCTTACATTACTTATTCATTGGATATAGCCCCTGTGTGGTTCTGTAGGCCCTAGAACCTATACTTTTCCTAACCTTTAGGTCTTGACAGTCTTTGCTATCTTGGTTTGAACACTTCAGAAAAATTGCCTTCTTTCAAGTCATACTATCTTCTTTGTTCTAGACTCAAGGCATTTCATTCTCCAGGAAGTTTTTTTTTTTAATTGAGATATAATTGATATATAACATCATGTAAGTTTAAGATGTGAGAAGGGATGACAGAAGATGAGATATTTGGATGGCAAGACCAACTCGATGGACAGTTTGAGCAAGCTCTGGGAGTGGGTGAAGGACAGGGAGGCCTGGCGTGCAGCAGTCCATGGGGTCGCAAAGAGTCAGACACAACTGAGCGATTGAACTGAAGTTTAAGATATACAGCATGTTGATTTGACATATTGTCAATATTGTAATATGATTACCACCGTTGGTTTGCTAACACCTCTACCACATCACTTTCTTTTTTGTAGTGGGGACAATTAAGATCTAGACTCTTAGCAACTCTGAAGTTCATAATATAGTATTGTTGACTATAATTACTATGCTGTGCATTAGATCTACAGGACTTATTTTTCTCTTAGTTGTTCTGGTTCTCAAACAACATCCCCCCAATTCTCCCACCCTTCCCCCCAGCCTCTGGTTATCACCAGTCTACTCTGTTTTTATGAGTTTTGCCTTTTTTTTTAGATTCCACATATAAGTGATATCTAGTAGTAGCCTTTCTTTGTCTGATTTATCTCACTTAGCATAATCCTCTTATGGTCTATCCATATTATCACAAATGGCCCTATGTTCTTCTTTCTGTTGGCTGAGTAATAGTCCAGTGTATATACCCCATCTTCTTTATCCATTCATCCACTTATGGACACCTAAGTTGTTTCCATATTGTGGTGTTGGAGAAGACGCTTGAGAGGCCCTTGGACTGAAAGGAGATCAAACCAGTCCATCCTAAAGGAAATCAAACTTGAATATTCATTGGAAGGACTGATGCTGAAGCTGAAGGTCCAATCCTCTGGCCACTTGATGCAAAGAGATGACTGACTGGAAAAGACCCTGATGCTGGGAAAGTGTGAGGGCAAGAGGACAAGGGGGTGACAGAGGATGAGATGGTTCGATGGCATCACCGACTCAACGGGCATGGGTTTGAGCAAATTCCAGGAGACAGTGGAGAATAGGGGACCCTGGCGCACTGCAGTCCATAGGGTCACAAAGAGTTGGCCACGACCTAGAGACTGAACAGCAACAAAACTGTTATTTCCGTATCTTGGCCCCTGTGAATAATACGGCCATAAAAATGGGAGTGCAGATACATTTATAATTTCAATATCCTACTTTCATTCCCTTTGGATATATACTCAGAAGTGGAATGGTTGGATCATATGGTAGTTCTATCTTCAATTTTTGAGGAACCGCCATACCATTTTCCATAGTGGCTGAACAAATTTACATTCCTACCAGCAATGTACAAGGGTTCCCTTTTCTGCACATAATTTCCAATGCTTTTCATCTCTTTTCTTCTTTTTTTAAATATTTATTTATTTTTGGCTGTGCCGGGTCTTCATTGCTGCTTGGGCTTTTCTCTAGTTGTGACGAGCAGGGGGCCACTCTCTGGGCTTCTCATCGAGGTGGCTTCTCTTGTTACAGAGCCCGGGCTCTATGGCGTGCAGGCTTCAGGAGATGCAGTACGCAGCTCTGTAGCTGTGGTTGCTGGGCTCTAGAGCACAGGCTCAATAGTTGTGGTGTGTGGGCTTAGTTGCTCTGAGGCATGTGGGATCTTCCCAGACCAGGGATCGAACCGCTGTTCCCTGCATTGGCAGGCAGATTTTTTTTTACCACTAAGCCACCAGGGAAGCCCCCTATTGTCTTCTTGGTGATAGACATTTTAATAAGTGTGAGGTGATACCTCAATGTGGTTTTGGTTTGCATTTTCCTAATGATTGACAGGGTAAATAATATTTATAAACTTCTGAGCTCCTCAGTAAAGATGGTGCGATATCTACCAATGGGAAGATTAAGACTTTTTTTTTTTGGCTGAGTTGTGAGGCATGAGAGATCCTAGTTCCCTGACCAGGTATTGAACCTGCACCCCTTGAACTGAAAGCGTGGAGTACTAATATTGGACTGCTAGGGAAGCCCCTGGAGAAGGAAATGGCAGCCGACTCCAGTATTCTTGCCTAGAGAATCCTGTGGACAGAGGAGCCTGGTGGGCTGCTGTCCATGGGGTTACACAGAGTCAGACATGACTGAAGCACCTTAGCATGTATGCATGCATTGGAGAAGGACAGTGTTCTTGCCTGGAGAATCCCAGGAACAGCGGAGCCTGGTGGGCTGCCATCTATGGGGTCACACAGAGTCAGACACAACTGAAGCGACTTAGCAGCAGCAGGGAAGCCCCAGAGAAGCCATTTTAACTTTACTTTCAGTTTCTCAACATTTTGAGGAAAAAGACTAAACCTAAGCACCCTCCTACAATGAATGTGTTAATCTCATTATTCCACACAGCTGCACACCTCTATAAATGCAAATTATTGTAAACTAATATAAACACTGCATCCCACCACTACTATACAATGGGTGATTCTACCCAAATATGTATTGGGATTGGGTAGTTGCTAGTGGTTTTAGGAGTCTAGTGAAATCCTATCACTAGATAGGGTTTGACATCCCTAAAGGCAGCAGGTTGCCTTCAGGGTAGAATCCAGGCATTAGCCTGGTTTGCTCTGGTCCCCTCAGCCTCTGTAGCCTCTGTAGCTTCCTCTTTTGTCAACAATCGGCCTGCCATCCCATACTCATCATTTTTATATAACAATTATAGTTTAGCCATGGGTTCTTGATTATGCTAACATAATTTTCACCCATAATAAAGCCAAGAATGGAGCTTAATCTATTCAGTGTTTTCCCTTCTGCAGACTATTTTATAAACACAGACTCAATTCCAGTTCCCTCTTTGTGCAGGGATAATAAAAGCTATAATGACATTTTAAACAATCAGAATACTATTTAACTTCATGGGATGAGAGTTTCCCACACTTAGGTTCCTCATAAATAAACAGAATCACACAGGATCCAAATGGGGGTGGTAAGAGCTGGTTTTCAATATATGTGTTAACAGTATATGCATATATATTTTTTTACTGCTCTATAGCTCTATCCATAATAAATATATAATTATTTAAGAATAACAGTTTGATTCAGCTGCCTCCTAAGAGTTAAATGTCCAACCATTCTGGAGACTTTTTAAAAATTGAAGTATAGTTGATTTACAATATTGTGTTACTTTCAGGTGTACAGCAAAGTGACTCAGTTATACATGTCTATATTTTTGTTATTGTTTCTACTATAGGTTATTGCAAGATATTGAATGTAGTCCCCTGTGCTATATAGCAGGACCTTGCTGTTTACATATATACAGGAGCATATATCTGTTACTTCCATACCTTTAATTTACCCCTCCTTCCCCCATCTTTCCTCTTTGGTAATCATAAGTTTGTTTTCTATGTAAGTGAGTCTGTTTCTGTTTCATAAATAAGTTCATTTGTATTTTTTTAGATTCCACATATAAGTGATATATAATATTTGTCTTTCTTTGTCTGACTTCACTCAGTATAATAATTTCCAGGGTCGCAAATGTTGCTGCAAATGGCAATATTTCAATTTTTTTATGGTTGGGTAATATTCCATTTTGTGTATATATATCACATCTTCTTTATCCATTTATCTGTTGATTGCTACTTAGGTTGCTTTCATATCCTGGCTATTGTAAATAGTGCTGCTATGAATACTGGGGAGCATATATCTTTCTGAATTAGAGTTTTCATCTTTTCCAGATATGTTCCCAAGAGTAGGACTTCTGGCTCATAAATAACTCTATTTTTAGTTTTCTAAGGAAGCTCTGTACTGTTTTCCATAGTGGCTACACCAATTTACATCCCATCAACAGTGTAGGAGGGTTCCCTTTTCTCCTAACCCTCTGGAGATTTTTCATATCATGGTATTACCTTCCCTGACTTTTTCATCAGGGCTGTTCTATTTATTTTTTTAATACTATTTATTTTGTAATCTTTCTTGGAAGTCTCCCTATTAGGTTTTTATAGGGTTAATATATTGCATTGTCATATCTGTCTCAATGATTAGACTGTGAGTTCTCAAGATGGGCTAGATTTTTCTCTTCTAGCCTAAATGTCTAATGTAATGTCTAACATATAATTTTAATGTCTGGTGTACTGCTTAACACTCAGGAAATATTTTTTGGAAAGATTTGAATTAGTAAGTGAAGTCCCTCCTGCTTTAAATATTTTTTATTTCTGTTTGGTACCATATCATTAGTGGTACCTGACTCAAAAAGGCAGAGTCCCTTGATTTACTATATAATGAAAATTTTGTATGTCCATTTACTATCTTCAATGCCATTTTTAATGGCTTCAAAGAATCCCACAGTGTGGAAGAACCACAGTTTATCTAACCAACTTTTTTTTTCTGGTGTATGTTAGATACGTACATTGATTCTAAATGTTTGAAATTATAAATAATACTGACATAACCATGGTTTTAACTCTACCTCTGGGCTACTTGATTATGCTTAGGATATATTCTTAAGAGTCGATGAGCCGTATACTACAAGACTCTTTCTCAGTGATGTTATATATTTGCAGTAAATAAGAGTACACATTATTCCTGTGCCAACACTGAGTACTATAAATATTTGGAATGAGAGAGATAAAATGTGTTATCTCAATATTATTTTAATTCATGTTTCTTTGATTAGTAGTAGAATTGAACATTTTATTCCTGTGTTTTTATTTATTTTTTGAGGCATGTGGTATCCCTGACCAGGGATCCAACCAGAGCTTCGTGTAGTGGAAGCGCAGAGTGTTAACCACTGGACCACATGGAAGTCTCTAGTATTTTTTTCCCCCTTCCTGTATTTTTAATACAGGTATGTGTATGAATGGTGGTTGTAACATTTCTCAGCAGAGAAATAATTTGGGGTGATGTCTGTAAGGAAATGGGTACTTTTAAAAATCAAATTAAACCTAAGTCTTCTCAGTTAATAACAAAGAGAAAACCTCCCTAGAAAATTTCTTGTGAACTTTATAACCCCAAATGTGATTATAACACAAAATCCCTCTTTCCCCTTGTGGTTCTCTAGCTAAATACGTTACTACCACCTTCTTTAACGTACAGGCCCTCTTCGTTATAGCATAGCTGTGACCAGGCTGGAATATTTTTTAAAGTTTATACACTGGACCAACAAAAGTAACATGGTTAGGGAGAGTAATCCAAAGTTAAATAATCTGTTTTATCTGATATTTTAGTTTTCTATCTATTGCCATATAACAAAAAATTCCAAAATTCAGTGGCTTTATTCAACAAGTATTTATAACTTCTTACAATTCCTATGTGGGTTAACTGGACCCAACAGTGCAATTTATATCATGTGGTAGGGCTGCAGTCTTCTGAAGGCTCAACCTGGCCGGAATATCCACAATGGCTCACTCTCGTGGAGGACAGACGTTGTCTGATGGCTGGGAACTCAGCTGGGGCTACTGACTGAAGGCCTTTGATTGTTCTCCACAGTTTCTCCATGTGGCTTGGGTCCACGACGGAATACTCTAAGTGTGCCTCTGTATGACAGAAGTCACCTTGTGGAGTGAAAGTGAAGTGAAAGTGTTAGCCACTCAGTCACATCCAATTCTTTGTGATCCCATGGACTGTAGCCTGCCAGGTTCCTTTGTCCATGGAATTCTCCAGGCAAGAATACAGGAGTGGGTAGCCATTCCCTTCTCCAGGGGATCGAATATTAGCAAGCATTTCAAAGTTCAAACCCCAGAGAATGAGGGCTGGAAAAAGGAATTTCCTCTCCTGTCTGCTCAGAAACAATCTCCTGTTCGTCTCATTACCTATATGAACCATCACTTATATCTTGGTGGCTGAAATGGTAACCTACCACTTTCAGGGGACACACTGGCTTCTCAGAGACCTCACCTAGATAAGCAATTCAGAATTGAGGGAACAGTGCCAAGAGTCACTCCAGGGATATGCACTTATATAGATTGCAAAGGAGGGGGGAGTAGGGTGGTGGTACATTTCATTGCAGTCTCATGACAATTACTATCTTGTAATTATCTCTCATTGTAAGAGGGATACATTTTGAGAGCTACTTTAGCTCTCATTGTAAGAGAACACTGTAAACAGGCAACCTATTTATACACTATTTAAGAACAAAATTGACGTGGGAAAATAAAAGAGACAAATCAACCAATCTGGTGTATGTCTATGTCAACTACATTAATATTTTATGCCTTAAAATGTATGTCTTGGCTAGCATACTTGCCCTTTTCAAAGTCTCTATCCCTGTGTGACATACACAAGGAAAACAAGAATTTAAAAATGCTCCAAATGTAATTAACTTGATGTGGATCATTTTGAACTTCTAGATGTTGAATAATTGCATAAATTTTTAATCTTAAATGTTTGATTTTCCAACTATAAGGGTAAGCAAATGTCTTTTCCTCTTAAATTGCAATTGTTCCAAGGGGCTAAAGCCCAATAAAGATGTCATTCGAAGTTTTCCTTAACGTTTGTAAGATTTAATGAATAGTAAAAGCAATGCGTGCCTTTCTCATGAGGAGGGTGCTGCAAGCCAAGGCCATGAATTTCCAGGCTGTGATATAAGTTACACTGAATAATAATTTGAAGAAAACTACAAATCCAGCAATACACATTTAGGTGTGTAGTAAGTCATGTAAATGGTACCTTTTCTCTAAATTATAATCTAATTATACTCAAGCAAAATGCCAAGAAGTTATAGTGGACTGGGTGTACTTTCTGGTAGAAACAAAGAAAAATTCCATCCTATTTTTATTATCAAAATTTTCTTTTCTTTGCATATAGTGAAGGCTTATAGATCAAGTCTTTTTAATTTCACCTTGGAATTACATTCTCTTTGCTTCAATTTGAGTTATGCACAAGGCCTCTTGTTCTAAATCCACTGCTTTTTTCTTCTCTGCTATGATTTCGATGTACACTAAAGGCAAGTAAAATTATGAAAACCCTTAGCCCTTAATTCTGTGAAGGTGGTGATGTCAGAGACAGATATATGTTAGATGGTGATGAAAAATTTAAGTCTGACTTTACAGAAAGTAGTCTTTTTTTTCCCCCATTCCTTCCTTTCCCTTTTGTTTGAAAAGCAAATTTTTTCATCTTTATTCCCCAAATTTGGGTGTATTTGCCCCTCAGAATTTCAATACCTTTTTTCCTCTCTGCTAAACAAGACTTGTGATGATCTGTTTTCCCTTTCATCTTAAAACATTTTGCTTTTATCTTTCTTTACGTGATACATTTGGGCTTCCCTGGTGGCTCAGACAGTAAATAATCTGCCTGTAATGCAGATTACCCTGCGTTCGATCCCTGGGTCAGGGAGATCTCCTGAAGAAGGAAAATGGCAATCCACTCCAGGATTTTTGCCTAGGAAATCCCATGGACTGAGGAGCCTGGTGGGCAATAGTCCCTGGAGTCACAAAGAGTTGGACATGACTGAGCAACTAACGCTGATGATGATGTGAAATAGAAATTCAAATGATTGCTTTAGTTTTGTTTCTGTTGAAACAATCACACTGTGTTTAGGGCATGTAGCATCATCTGCTTCTTCTCAATGAGGGCATTTATTCTTACAAATACTCTACTAGCACTTATAGGCCAGATATATTAAAGTACTCAAGATTAGACTCTGCCCAAATCGGAGGGAGCAAATGCTATGAGAAGACTTTCATGGTTTAAATGCCGCCTTGTCTCCTTCCACAGGTGTTAACAGTGAAGTGAAAGTTGTCTCTGTCCTGCTGGCACACCCACTTCTCCTCCAGATTTATTCACTTAAGGATTTAAAATGTAAACCTGAGGTGTTAGAAGTTTTCAGGAATAGCAAGTTCTTGATAACTGCCTCTTAATCTGGTCATGCACAAGTCATCATTTCAGATCATGAGAAAACTGTCTGCCTCATCTTTGGAATATTAAACCCACTGATAGAAAACAAACATTTGCAACCATGAGCTGAGGAACAGCTGAATTCACTTTAGTGTTTTAAAAAGGTGTAAACCTTTAAAACCAAGACACTCCTGTGCTTCTGGTCTTTTCTCATGTTGCTCCCCTCCTTTCTAAATTTCCATGTGATGGTTGAAATCAAATTCATTTTTCAAGCCCATCTCAAATAACCCTTTCTGTAGGAAAGGATTTCCTCTCTCAAGCCAATATAATTTTCCTCCTGATTCCTCCGTAGTACTTCCTAACTTTGACACCACTTTTGTTTCACTTTTGACTGCTAGTATTTTAAACATTATATATATATTTAAGGCCTTAAGGCTTCTAATAGTAAGTACCCTAAGGGTGAAAAGCCACTTTCTTCTCTAATGTGTGTTTGTTTTCCACTAATGCATCCCTGGTGGCTTAGACGGTAAAGCGTCTGCCTACAATGTGGGAGACCCGTGTTTGATCCCTGGGTTGGGAAGATCCTCTGGAGAAGGAAATGGCAACCCACTCCAGTACTCTTGCCTGGAAAATCCCATGGACGGAGGGGCCTGGTAGGCTACAATTTATGGGGTCACAAAGAGTCGGACACGACTGAGCGACTTCACCAATGCGTCAGGAAGAACACTGTTGATGGGGGGCAGGGGGGAAGGACACAGATGATCCGAGTTGTTTCTAATCCTAATATACTTGATCTCATAAACTAATCTGAGAATGAGGCGAAACTAAGTTTCACATTGGAAAATCCCGAGAGGAAAACACCCTTCAGAGATCTACAGGCAGAATGAACCCGCCTCCACGCTGTTTAGAGCAGCTGTCTCAGGAACCCTCCCTTCCTTAGAATGTGGGAGAGGTTCGGTGGGGCGGCAGCTGCAAGGAATCTTCCCCGTTCCTCGTGCAAATGATCTTCCCGCCCCACACTCCCTTCCGAGGGGAAGGTGGCAGCTGTCAGAGCATCCCAGTGGTAATCTCTTCCCGAGTCTGCCGAGCGCGGCGGGCGGGCAGCAGCTGAAAGCTGTCAGAGGTGGGGACTCTGTGCTCCCCTTAGACAAGGGCAGCAGCCTTGCTGGCTCCGGCGCTGCCACCTCTCTGGCTCGTAGCGGTCCCTCAGGTGTCCTTCTCCGAGTCCAAGAAGACACCTTGGCAACGAGGGGCGTGTTCCCTCCGCGCCGGAGATCCTGTGGTAACTTAACAACAGAAGGAGCCTTAGAATCGCCGCCTGGGCACTCGCCAAAGCACCTTCACAGATCGGGGAGTGGAAGGCGGGGGAAGAGTGGGCTCCTGCAAAGAGAGGTCTTTTCTGGCCGGGCTAGGGAGACACCTGGAGCTACCTGCGTGGCGCGCCCGCCCGGCCTCGCAGGCGGTCCTGGAGCCAGCCCGCGCCCGGCGCCCCTGCCCCGCCGGCCCCCGGGGGCCGCCCTCGCTTCCCCTCCCCGCCGCGCGGTCGCCTCCGCCGTCGCGCCCGCCCCCCCGCCCCGCGCGCTCACGCACGCGCACGCCGCGCCCGGCCGCCCTCGGCGCTGTCATGGCGGCGGGGAGCAGCTTCAGCGGGCTCAGGGACAGCCGCGCCAGCGGTGGCGGGGCGAGCTGTGGCAGTAGCATCCTCACCGCCCGCGGCGGCCTCCGCAGCCGCGCCCGCAGCGCCGGCAGCGGCTGTTCTTGCAAAGGCTGAGCGCAGGGGTGGGGCGGGCCAGGAAGCCATGGAGTTCTGTGCAGCCTCGGACTCCCGGGGAGCGGACTAGGGAAACTTGGAGGCTGCGGCCAGGTGCGCTGACCTCTCTCTCCTCCCTCCTGCCCTCGCCGTGGCCGCCGGGCCTCCCCCTCCCTCCTGGCCACTGCACACCTTCCCGCCTCTCCCCGACGAACCTCAGGTGCCTGCGAGGTGCTCCACTCCTCCCCCTGGGCCGAGCGTTGAGAGTCATCACCGCCCCCTTCCCCCGCCCTTTCCTGCCCTGGATCCGCCGCCACCTCCGTCTCGCGGCTGCCGGGCGGGGGGGCGAGGACGAGCCCGGAGTGTCTGGGTGAGGGGAACTTCCCACCTCGAGGGGAGCGCTGGGACCCCTGCTTTCCTCCGGCGCCCCCTTCCCCGGCGACGCTTCTCTTCCCGTGCACCTGTGAGGAGAGGCTGCCCTGCGCCTGGAACCTGCGAGGGTGTGGGGGAGGAGGGAACCTGGTCCCGGCCTCCGGCTCCCGCCTGCGCTCGGGACCCCGCGCCTCGAGCCGCGGGGAAGCGGGCGCCTGGCAGCGGGGTGCTCGTGGGATCTGACTTGACGGACAGCAGCTACTCCCCTCGCTCCCCGAAAACCCTACAACAAAACCGAGCCCCTTTAACATCGATCTGATCTTCCAATAGGGTTTGGCGTTATTGTCAGCCTCCGGGAGAGAGATTGGACAAACATTCTCCAGAATCAGCAGGGCGACGCCAAGGACTTTCCACACCAACTGCTCTTGGGGTTTCTCCACAGCTCGGAAGAGTGACCCTTTCCGTTTTGCGTGGCCTCCGTGTGCTTATTACTAGCGCGGCGACCGGCTCCCGGCGTGACTCTCGAGTTGTCCTTTCCCGTGAACTCGCCATGGCTAGTGAAGACAATACTGTCCCATCCCCGCCACCAACAGGTGATGCCGGGGGAGGCGGAGGGAAAGGAGGAGAAGCCCCTGCCGAAGGGGGTGCCTTGTCCCTGGCGCCAGGACTCCCCATCAGGGGTATCAGAATGAAATTTGCCGTGCTGACAGGCTTGGTTGAAGTTGGAGAAGTATCCAATAGGGATATTGTAGAAACTATCTTTAACCTGGTAAGTAGATCTCTGTTTTACCAGTGTTACCTTCTCAGTGGGTTAGAGAACAAGACCTTAGCGCCGAAGCCATGTGCTTCACTCAGGCTGGTGATAGAAACAAAATTCTGCTGACCTAAGTTAATCACTTTCTGATATTTTCAGCTTAAGGGGAATTATGTAAACTTACACCCTCCAGGTTTTGTGAAAGTGAGCAGATCCTTTGGTCCTAAGAAAATAATTGTTACCATGGAAGTATTATGGAGGACTGCTATGGAGGAGTTTTATTCTATAATTTTTTTTTCTCCCCTTGGGATGTATATCTAAGTGTGCATTTCTCTTTGACATTTTAAATAAGTTCTTGTGCCCTTTTTTTGGAGTTGAGAAATAATGTAAAGGGTAGTTCTGCCTACTCCTTTTTGAGTAAGTTACGTTTTGCCCTAAATTTTGAACAGAAAATTCTTGGTCACAGGGCTGATGAAAGATTAATTTGCTGCAAAGTTAGCATTTATATTTAATTTCGATTATTTTTATTTTTAGACATAAGGAACAAAAGTCAAATTTTGGAATGAAATTTAGGGTTACATCTTTTGAAAACTGAATGGCAGTTTAAAAAGAGGATTGCAGCAGCAGTAGTATGATTTTTATTTCTCTTGTGAATTCATGTCTATCAGCAAAGGATGTTTGGACATTGGAAGTTGCTGGTTATACTACTGTGAGCTACGAATGTTATTTGTAAAAGGTGGATATGCCATACTTCCCTTTTCCTGTAGTCATAGAAATAGTTTTCATTACTAATGGGGACTTTTTAGATTTCTTTATTTCAAGCTGTTGCCTGTCAGTGTACGATAAATTTGGCTTTTATATTTCTCCTTCTTCCACCTACTCACCTGTGTTACAAGATAATAGAAGGGAAGAAGTATGAATGTGCAGTAGTTGAATAACTGTTTAGCCCCTTTCCCCTTTGCCTCTATTTTTTCAAGGTTAGGCTTGTTTTATTCAGGACAGTTAATTATTTCCTTCACTAGACCTTTACTAATAGACTGGTTACCTGTGGTACAATTTCTAGAATGAGAAAGTAGCTAGATGAAATTCACTTACCTATGGAATATGAAAATTTTGAACCATAGAGTATTTCTCTAGCAGTTTGTTGTATTGGGAGTTTATATGCAAAGACATACACACTTTAAAGTAGGTATATTGTGGAAATATTGAGATGTACACAAAATAGAACAGTGTAATAAGCTCTAGTGTCTATTATCCAGTTTCAACAGTTAAAAACATTTTGGGAATCTTGCATGTATGTGGACTTTCACAGTTTGTGAATCTGAGGAAGATAAATGGCAAATTGATGTATTCCTTTATCTCAAGATAGATTTGAAAACTGCTTGTCAATTTTCCTTTTTTTCTTTTTCTAAACCTCATGTTTCTTGGATGTTAAAGAAAAATCTGCAGTAGTGATATAGTCCATCATTAATTGTGTGTGTGTGTAACACCAGATTCCTCTGGCAGAGGAGGATTCCAACTCCTCTGTTTGAATGTCCTCGGTGGAGGTGGATGACCAAACATGAGTAACTTGTATTTTATCATTAAGGAAAATCCAAATTCTGTAGTGATAGTTTATATGCTGCCTAGAATTCTAGACCTGGGTATGGATTTTAAGGTGATTGGTTAAGTCTTTCATAGCTGTCTGTGGGGCAACAGGTGTCTGGGTAAAAGGAGAGGGGAAAATCTGTTCAATTACACCTGCTCTTCACCACCATTCTCTTCTCATGTACAGCAGAGAAAGTTGCTGAAAGGATTAGATTAGTTCTTTTCTTCTGTTCTTCCTTACAAGACTTTTCATGCTCCTACCCGTGTATCAGGGGTCTTGGCCAGTCTTTTGAAAATCTTGGAAACTGAAAATGTTAGGAATCTGGTAAGCTAGTCCATTTCAATGTTGTTAGGACTGCTTCACTTAATATTTTCTAATTGATAGTTATCAGCCTTTGTCTCAATTCTACTCGAAGAAGGAAGTTGTATTAACTAATAATAGGTGTGATTAAAAAAAAAAAGTGCAGTTTAGCACCAGCTAGGCAATGGGCCTGGAGAAGGTAATGGCAACCCACTCCAGTACTCTTGCCTGGCAAATCGCATGAATGGAGGAGCCTGGAAGGCTCCAGTCCATGGGGTAGCGAAAAGTTGGACATGACTGAGCGACTTCACTTTGACTTTTTTTCACTTTCAGTTTTCATGCATTGGAGAAGGAAATGGCAACCCATTCCAGTGTTCTTGCCTGGAGAATCCCAGGGACGGGGGAGCCTGGTGGGCTACCATCTCTGGGGTCGCACAGAGTTGGACACTACTGAAGCTACTTAGCAGCAGCAGCAGCAGGCAGTGGGCCAGGTGCTTTACAAGTGTTTTTAAATTCTTTGCTCATCAAATCTTTAACACATGGAGCTTATTTTATAGATGAGGAAACTAATAGCCTGGCAGGTGAAGCAGATTGGTGATTCTTAGAATGACAACCCTTCTAGGAATACACCTGTGTCTTGAGTTGATGTAGAGTTGTTTGCTTTCCTGAACAGATATCTATAGCATAGGTATAGCTTTCCCCAACCTAAGGACAGAATAATCATTGGTTGTGCTAAAGGTGAATAGTGAAACTTTGTTCACATTTCATTTCTTCTTCTTATTCAAATAGCTTTCAAAAAACTGCTTAGAAAAGACCTAAAAAGTAAAATAAAATTTTCAGGTTTAGTCAGTGTTTTCAGTCAGAATGTAGATGTAGAAGGTTGATGATTAGCTTTTTCTTTTTTTTTTTTTTTTTACAGTATGTTGGATTAAGAATTTTTAAATTGTGAAAAATAGCATACAGATAAAAGAATGTCTAAAATGTATAAGTAATAAGTATTATAACTATAAGCCCCATGAAACTTCCATCTAACTTAAAGAATCAGCATGTTGCCAGTATCACTGAATCCTTATGCAAGCGCCTCCTTTACCCTTCCTTCACTGGAGTTTTTGTTAGTAAGTTTACATAGCTTTTGAAACTTTTTCCTATTTTTCAGACATTTTATTAGAAATAGATTATGTTCTACCCATTCTTTCTAATTAATTACATATTAGTTACTTTAAACCATGAAGTTTGTACTGTTAAAATTAAACAACCTCCTCCCCTCCATGAGAGTTGTCCAGAGAGGTGGTAGAGCAATATAATTCCTGAGGTTGTTACAAAGTGTTGGCCCCAACTTTGCTAGTGTAGCTTGACCTTACACTATTAAAAATTTCTTTAAAATTTGCCACCCTTTTTGTAATTTCTTTTGAGAATCTTTGTAGGTAAGTTTTGATTAACAGTACACCTGTGTATTCAAGTGTTTCAAACTTGTGGTTTTACATTTTTCTTGTCACAATTTAAAACCATTTTATTTTGTCTCCATTTGTGTGCTAAAGTAATTTGTCAAACTTTTGGACCCAGAATAGTTAATGTTTTGGCATTTTTCTGGAACTTGCAGCTGAGTTTAAGGCTTCCACTAAGTGTTTATAGGTAGTCAGTGCTATTTAATTTAAGAATGATGTTTTCCATGGGCTGGTGACAGACACACATTTTCATGAATTTTTTTTTCTTTACAATTAACTGTACCATTTTATTTAAATGTTAAAGCTTCAGGATTTCCTAGGCAGTTCAGTGGTTAGGACTCAGCACTTTCTTGCCATGACTTGGGTTCAGTCACTGGTTAGGGAACTAAGGTCCTGCAAACTGTGTGGTGAGTGTGGCCAAAAAAAAAAAAAAAGAAAAAAGAAAAAATTAAAGCTTAGAAAGTGGAATATAGTTCTTTATTACTCATTATGTGGCATTTGATACAGGTTCTGCAAAATATTAATGCTGCAAACTCTTGATACATACAGTAGCTGGGCAGATTCTACAGAGCCTTCATTTGTATTGACTGTGCGAAGAGTATACTTGTGGGGCAGCTACTGTTCCGTTTTAGCTGATTGCTGTCCTGCAGTAACATGAGCCCAGTGATATGCGAACCTTTTGATTTTTCACGAACTGGAGATCTAGATTAAAAAACATTTAAAATATCAAAATAAAATATTAAAAAATACTTTGTGGGACACATGAAATTGCAGGCAGTTTCTTTTCAAACTTTTATCTGAACCTTTATTGGAAAGGTAATTATGCATTGTGTTTCTATTTTGATGTGAATATCTAGAATTATTTCCTCCTTAATACCCAAAACTAAGGGTTAAGAGAAATCTATTCTATTTTTTTTTTTTTTTTGAGAAATCTATTCTAATAGAAACATGGTTGCTAATGGGCTTCTCCTCCATATTAGTTTGTACTTCATGTTGTAATAGAAGACTCAAACTGGTTTAAAAACAATAAAAAGGATTTATAGGCTCATTTGTCTGCAGTCTAAAGGTAGGGGAAGTTATATAGTAACAGTCATATTAAAGAGCAACAGTTTCTTTCTGTTGCTCTTCCCCTTTCTATGATGTCAGCTTTAATCCATTGCTGTTCCCCTCATGCTGGTAGGATGGTTGCTAGTGGTCCTTGGGGCCATAGGTATTCTTGTTCAGGTTGCTTGGGAGAGAGCACCTGTCCTAACGTTCTGAACAAGAGTCCTGATTGGACCACTGAAGCAGTGCCTGTGGCCATTGGAATGTGCTGATTGGCTTAAGCAAACCATGGCCAACTGGTTTACCTAAGGATCCAGTCAGTTTCCTCTAAAGTATTTGGGCTGTTTGGGGATGGATGGATACACAAATAAAGATCTGAGTAAAACATTCAAAGTGTGAATGGATGCTGGATAGCCAACCCGTAATGTCCGTTACTCTCCTTTACAAATGTATAATAATGGAACAGGGTTTCCCTGGTGGCTCAGACCTAAAGAATCTGGTTATAATGCAGGAGACGCAGGTTTGCTCCCTGGGTTGGGAAGATCCCATGGAGAAGGGAATGGCTACCCGCTGCAGTATTCTTGCCTGGAGAATTCCACGCACAGAGAAGCCAGGCGGGTTGAAGTCCATGGGTTATCAAAGAATGGAACATGACCGAGCGACTGAATAGTAATGTTAAAGATGTTTGTGCAAAGAGAAAAAAAAAGCCATCTTAACCCCTTGTCGTGATCTTGAGCAAGTTTTTTTAACCTTTGTGCCTTCGTTCCCCCTGCTCTGCAAAGGGGAAACTATAGCAAGAGTTAAATGAGTAAATACTCACTCCGTTGTGCTCGACTGTTCGCTACCCCATGGACTGCAGCCCACCAGGCTCCTCTGCCGGTGGGATTTTCCAGGCGAGGATAGTGGAGTGGTTTGCTATTTCCTTCTCCAGGGGATCTTTCCGACCCAGGGATCGAACCTGAATCTCCTGCAGGTAGATTTCTTTTCTGACTGAGCTACCAGGGAAGCCCTTATAAGGCACTTAAAATAGTGTGTGGCACATTGAGTACAATATCTGTGATTTTAGATAGCTAAAATCGTCCTATTCCAGCCTTATCTTTTTGTCATTGCCACTTTTAGAGGTGTGTGTGATTGCGTGCATGCTGAGTTGCTTCAGTTGTGTCTGATTCGTTGTGACCCTGTGGACTGTAGCCCACCAGGCCCCTCTGTCCCTGGGATTCTCCAGGCAAGAATACTGGAGTGGGGTGCCATTTCCTTCTCCAGGGGATCTTCCCAACCAGGGACTGAACCTGTGTTTTTTACATCTCCTGCACTGGCAGGCAGTTTCTTCAGAGGTGACTTGATTTTAAACATCTTTATTGAAGTATAATTTACATACCATACAATTCACTTCTTTTAAGTGTATATAGTTCAGTGATTGTTAGTAAGTTTTCAGAGTTATACAAGCATTACCAGAATCTAATTTTAGAATATTTACATCCTGTGTTCAAGACATTTTATAGTTTTAGTTCTTATATTTAGCCCTATGATCTATTTTGAGTTAATTTCTGTATGGTGTGAAAGAGTAAGATAAGGGTCTAAATTCATCTTTTTGTCTCACTGCCATTTGGTGAAAAGGCTGTTCTTTTTTTTTTTTTTAATAATTTATGTTAATCTTATATCCTACACTACTACTACTACTAAGTCACTTCAGTCGTGTCCGACTCTGTGCGACCCCGTAGACGGCAGCCCACCAGGCTCCCCCGTCCCTGGGATTCTCCAGGCAAGAACAGCGGAGTGGGTTGCCATTTCCTTCTCCAATGCATGAAAGTGAAGAGTCAAAGGGAAGTCGCAGAGTCGTGTCGACTCTTAGCAACCCCATGGACTGCAGCCTACCAGGCTCCTCAGTTCATGGGATTTTCCAGGCAAGAGTACTGGAGTGGGGTGCCATTAGATACATTAAAAATTTTGTATCTCATGCATTCTTATTAGATAGGACATTTAGAAAAACTGGCCAAAAGATAAACATTACTAATTTTCAGAAAGTAGAATTCGTTTATTTTGTGTGTGATTCAGTTATACATATGCATATATATTTTTGAAATTATTTTCCATTGTAGGTTTTTACACGATACTGACTGTAGTTCCCTGTGCTGTATGGTAAACCTTTTTTGCTTGTTGCATATCTATTTTTTAAAGTTAGAAATCTTGCATTCTATTCATACTAAGTCGAACAAGTGGAATCAAAATGTTGATCCTTTCCCATTAAATTGCCTTGGCATCTTTGTAAAAAATCAGTTAATCATAACTGTAAGGATTTATCTGAACTCTTAATTTTTTTCCATTGTTCTAAAGGTCAGTTTTTACATTAGTACCAAACCATCTTGATTACTATAGCTTGTAGTAAGTTTTCAAAAATACGGCTGTATGTCCTTTTTGTTTTTCTTTTCTGAGATTGTTGGGTATTCTAGGTCCTTTGTATTTCCATGTGAGTTGTAGGATGAACTCAATTAATTTGTTAAAAGAAATGTATTTTGATTTATTTAGGTCTTCATTTCTTTCATCAGTGTTTTGTATATGAGGAGATGAATTATTTTTGAATATATATATATGTATATATATATATATATTTGGTGCTGCTAGTAAAATGCTCCTGTAGGCATCTTTGTGCATTGAAATTTCCAGCAGAGGAATAAATAGTTTAAAGTATATGACCAAAAAAAAAAAAAAAAAGTATATGACCATTTATATGGCTCACGAGTAGATATTATTAGCTTGTCTATTAATGTTGAAAATTAAAAGAGATATAGATGTATTGGTGCATTTTAATAACTTATAGTTTCTTAGAAATGATAAAATTTATAACTTAGGCCCCTGCAGATATACAGTTTTGTTTCTGTTTTGAATAGGTCCATTTTGAACTGGGAAATCATTTGGGAACTAACTGAAAAAGTCAGAGTGTTTTTTTGTTGTTTCATAGAAAGGGAAACTGAGTAAGCTTTTTGTTTTGCATACTGACTTAGCTGAACTAATCAAATACATTTAATTTTTATATTATATATTACCTCTTTTTATATATAGCTTCTTTAAAATATTTTTAATGCTTTTTTATGTTTGCAAGAAAAATGTCCAGAATACATTTTGTTTTATAGTACTTATTTTAGATACAGAATAAATTGTTTATCTTTGTACCTCCAGAACTTCTCACAGTGTTTCTTGGTACTTTAAAAGTGTTTATTAAATGGAAGTATCTTAATCTCCTCATTAAATAAATTACATTCATTAGGAAGTCTAGTCTCTATTATTCTTTTCTGCAACAGGTAAAACCTTAATGCATATTTCTTTTATTGTTGTTGTTCAGTTGCCCAGTTGTGTCCGACTCTTTTTGACCCCATGGATTGCAGCATGCCAGGCTTCCCTGTCCCTCACAATTTCCCCGAGTTTGATCAAACTCATGTCCATTGAATCGGTGATGCCATCCAAGCATCTTATCCTCTGTCATCCCCTTCTCCTGCCCTCTTTTCCAGCATCAGGGTCTTTTCTAGTAAGTCAGCTCTTCTCATCAGGTGGCCATAGTATTGAAGCTTCAGCATCAGTCCTTCCAATGAATATTCAGGACTGATTTCCTTTAGGATTGATTTCTTTTATTATTTTCTGACTATTTCTTATGATGATACTTGTGTTTTTCATTATATAATGTTGAGTTACCTCAGTATCTGTTTTACCCTTAAGAAGAACAATTTCATTATTTTCAAAATAGTCTATTATAACTTGCTCTAAAAGTAGCTTTTTCCTTTTATTCTAGTAGTATTTCATTAGATCTCACCTAACAGAATGTGTAGTCAGACACCTACCTCTGAGTAAATTTCCAGTGAGTCTTTGGTTTAAAAGCTGTTGGGAAAAGATATGAAATAAAAAACAAAAGGAAATGGTACAAAGAAAAACACTGCTGAGAGTACACAAATTCTCTTTAATTGACTAATTTCAAAAAACCCTTTTGAGTTTTAGATTTTAAAACTTTTTTTGATATGTGTAAATCTGTTTTGATTCTTCAAAAGATCTAATTGGATTTCTCCCAGAATAATATGTGATTGAGATGTGCTTTGTGAAGTAGAGAATTTCTTGTTGTTGGAGGTTTTAGAAGAGTCCATATTGGGGATATTCTAGAGTAGATTCTTACTTTGGTTAAGAGATCAGACACCACGTTATGTGCCTATCTCATGTTTTTGCTCTGAGTTTTGTTGTCTCTATTAACACCTGGGTTTTTGAATTTACTTCTTAGACATCTCTTGGCCAGACTAAGTAATTTGTGTTCTATAAAAATTAGTTTTAGAGGAAAGGGGCTGCATTTTCCCTGTAGATTCTTACATAAAGATGAAGAACTGAGGTCTCAATTAACTGCGTTTTGTTAGAGATAAATCTATTGCTTGAGAACTGAGATTTTCTCCCTGCCTAACAAGATCTTTGTTCATGAATAATGACTTTAGTACTTTTATTTATAAACTACACGAAATCTCTTAAAGCTATGGCTTCTGATGAAGTATTTAGCTTTGTTGTTTCTAATGAAAATATTTTTCTCATAAAGTAATATAAATATATTATCTCAAGTTCTATATATAGTACCTAATTGAATCCAGTCTTCATCATATTTGGGCTTTAATATCTTGAATAAAAATAATCATTATATCTCAGAGCTTATAAATACACACATACATATGTAAAACTTTTTACACAGCACATTTTTTTTTTGAAAGTGTGGATTTGATGTTAGTACATGAAACTTAAGTCAGTCCTGATAGTAATATGATAATTAATCAATTTCAAATGGGATATCGTATCTTTTCTAGAAACAGAGTAGGCACCAGTGAGGCGCTCTGGTATCTAAAATATTAATTATTAAAAAATTATATAAAGATATTAAAAAGTTATTATTAACATTACTGTCAACCTGTTTTCTTAGATAATACAATTGTGAAATTAATAGATATAATTTTTTATCATTACTGAAAATCTGACCCAAATTATAGTTTTCTTCATGAATTTATTGTTTTAAATCAGGGGGGAATATCTATGCAAATCTTCACCTGTACTTACAGATTTTCAGATACTTAATATTGTGGGAAAAGTGTTAGTACAGTTGACAGTTCAACAACATGGGTTTGAACTGTGTGGATCCGCTTATATGTGGGCTTTTTTCAATAGTAAATGCTATAGCACTCCACGATCCATGTTGGTTGAATCCAAGGGTATAGAGGAACCTCATATATGAAGGGCTGACTTCAAGTTATATGTGAATTTTGAACTGCATGGAGGGTTGGCCCCCCCCCCCAATCCTCGCATTGTTCAAGGGTCAACTGTAGTTCTTGTAATCATTAAACCAAGCACTATTTGCATTAGAGGAAAGTAGTTCTGTAAATGTTCATGTTTTCTTAAGATTTTTATTGTATTGTGAAGGATTTCTCTTTCTTTTGGGAGAAATTACATATGAACCAACATCAGTTCCACACTATACCTGCATGTTCTACTGTTTAACAATCCTGTAGGAGGTGATTCAAGGCGAGGATATAAGTTACAGCAGATTGGGCTGTGCTGTTGTAATACTCACTTTATAAATGATGAAACAGAGGATAAGTAGCTTGCTTACATCACTGGGCAGGTAATATTGCTGAGATTCAAACTCAGGGAATCTACAACCTGAGCTCTAAACAGTAAGCCATATATAGTGTATAGCTGCAAAGAACCTTAAATGTGAAAGTGACTTTCTTTTTTTTTTGAAATAGTGACTTTCATCTTTCAATAGACATCTTTCAATCAAGTAATTGAATAGTATCTGTTTAATCAGATTGTTTAAAACATGCCTAGTCAAGATTTAGCTTGTGGCATTTAGGGTTTTTTTTTCCCCTTTAAATCTAAAATGTGTATTAGGAAAGGGGAGTTTTTAAGGAATGTAATATTAAAATTGAATGGAATTAATGACATAGTTTGCTTCCCTGGTGCCTCAGATGGAAAGAATCGGCCGACAATGTGGAGACCTGGGTTTGATCCCTGGGTTGGGAAGATCCCCTGGACAAGGAAACGGCAACCCACTCCAGTACACGTGCCTAGAAAAATCCCTTGAACGGAGGAGCCTGCTGGGCTACAGTCCATGGGTGGCAAAGAACCAGACATGACTGAGTGACTTCATAGGCTCCTTCATGGTGGCTTAGCATTAAAGAATCCCCTTACAATACAGGAGATGTAGGAGATGCAGGTTCGATCCCAGGGTCAGAAAGATCTGGAGAAGGAGATGGCAACCCAGTGCAGTATTCTTGCCTGGGAAATCCCTCGGATTAGAGGAGACTAGTGGGCTACAGTCCATGGCGTCACAAAAGAGTGGGACACGACTTGGCGACTAAACGACGACAGTGCAAAATACTGGAGTCTTACTCTCACAGTCCATATTTGGCTGGTTAAACCTGGGCAAATTGAAATGACCTTGAATAGTGATCTATAAAAAGTGAAGTTTTTAATCATTTTTTTTTGTCTTTTATATACTGACCACATTGAGCACGTAATAGGAAGTTCATTTCAGTTCAGTTGCTCAGTCGTGGCTGACGCTTTGTGACCCCATGGACTATAGCACGCCAGGCTTCCCTGTCCATCGCCAACACCTGGAGTTTACTCAGACTCATGTCCATCGAGTCGGTGATGTGGATGAATTATTAATGTACTTTTACCAACACATTTCTGTTTTGATATTTTCCACTAGGACTAAATTTGAAATTTTTTTCAAATTTTTTCTGTTTGAACAGAGTATATTGACTGTTATTTGAACTTTAATAACCTTGTGTCATTAATATGAATGCTCGTCCTTGGGATACTGGGTATTTCTATAATCCTTTCCCTCTTCTGCATCTCTGGTCCCACTACCCTAGTCCAGGTGTGTATCATTTTTTGCCTGCATAGTCACAAAAATTGTCTTCCTGTTTCTCTATTGTTTTCTCCTTTCAAAAACTCTGCACAACTGCTGGTGTGTTCATCAAGAGGGCAAATCTGACCATTTCGTTTTCCTTCCAAAATCACTGTGTAGTTTTTTCATTCTCTTTTGGACACAGTTTGTTTGAACCTGAATCCTGTTTACTCTATTATACTGTATGACTATTAATTTAAGTTGGGTGTTCATACTAAAGTCATAGAAAATGGCCAGTTAATTAACTTTCTCAAGAATTGTGTTTATTGAAAAACTAGTTCATGATAATCAGAAACATTGAAAAGAATGATTAGCATTGAGAAAATGAATTATCTTAAAACTTTATCCTTGATTTAACAGTGCATACTTCATTTGACTTTGATCATTGGTTTTCCTGCGTGTCAAATGGTATATAGTAACTTGTATTTGTTTAAGATATCCACCAATCAGTTTTCTTTCTATTCTTTCTCATAACTGGGAGAAAAATGAAATGACCAGTTCTTTAATATTTAGGGAATCATACATCTAATTTGTGATTAATAAATACTCTTAATTTGTATTGTGTTTTCTTCATGATATTTTTAGATAGTACCTTAGTCTGAGGGCAGTAGTATGAAAGAAAAGAAAAATTATATAGTAATTTTTTACTTGTTAGTATCTTGAAAATATTTTGAAAAAGTTTGGCATTAAATAGTTAAAATGAGAAATTTTGGCATATGTTTCGGAGGTTCATTTATTCTAAATTCTCATTACTATGGAATGTAATGTTGACCTATAAAATTTTTGAATACTTAGAGGATGTCCTAATTAATAATTTTTATTAATACCTGAGTTTGAAAAGGCTCCTACTTAGAAATGATAATTTTAATAGTTGGTTTTTTTTTTCTCTTGATCCTTATTGTCTTTGATACTTACCGTCTGAATCACCTGGGGATACTTTTGCATCTTCCTTCTTCTTCTCTACCTTGCTCACACCAGACTTAGATTTCTTTTTTGTTTTTTAAACCACTGAGACTGCTTAAGAGTCTTCCCACTTCATAGAAAAACAGTGTTTTCTTATTCCCTTCTGAACTTGGGTGGAGTTTTCTGGAGCTCTGCTCTGGCTGCTATATGTGATGGTAAAATGGGAAAGACAAAATGACTATTTGCATTATCTACATCTGTGAGATAATAGCTGGTATTCATTGAGTGAGTCTGAGATCTAAGTAGTACTTAGTAGATTGTACTATTCTAGTAGAATAGTTTAGTCCATTCTGTTTAGTCTATTCTGGTCCCTTTCCTCTTGTTTTTCTCTCTGCCTAGAATGATCTCCTTTCAGATATCTAAGTATATATATCAACAAACAATATAATATAAATATAAATTATATAATTTTTGTATATTGAACTTGTGTTTTATATTCATTTTTTGATAGTTTATTTTCCCTAGTCATATGTCTTATATCTTTATTTTCTTAAACATTAATATTTTAGTATTGTATACCTAATCGTTCTTATGTTTTTCAGTGTTCGGAGCTGTTGCTTGGGAGTTTGTTTTCTTCCTTATTTAAGAAACCGATGAGTGTGTTTTGTGGATTTTTATTTGTGTGCGTGGTTTGAGGTCTGGTTTACGGTGTGCTCCCGCTGGTAGTGTTGGGGTTTGCTTCTGTCATGCTCCAGTGTCTTCAACTCAGAATATCTTGAAACTAAATTTTTAGTGTGAGTTTTGTTAGATCTCCCAGCTAGTATGAGTTTGGAGTGAGAGGAGGGAGACTTCTTTGTTTTTTTTTGATAGTCCACTGTTCCTGTGATGAGTTGACAGCGTTGCTTTTCAGATTCCCTATCTTGTTTAGGCTGCACGCTCTTTTTCCTTTTCCCTCTAGACCCAGTTTCTCAACCACTGGAGGTTGGTGGGTGCTCCCAGGGTAGATACTGGCCTCAGTGCTCACTGAGACGTACTTGTTTTTTCCCTCCAGGTATTTTCCTTGGTTCCTTTCTAGCTCAACCATTCATGAAAAAAAATTTTTTTGTTTAACATTTCAGCATTTTAAGGAATTCTGAACGAGTGTGTTTCTGGACATCTAGGTCTTCTGTATTGCCAGAAATGGATCTTATTTCTTCCTCCAGTTATCTATATGGGCCTCTCCTTCATTCCCATAAGGTCTCTGTTTAGACGTTACCTTTTTAGAGATCCTTTACCTACTGCCAGTTGGGTACCCTCATCATCACTCTATCTTCTGTATCCTGCTTTATCGTTATAGCATTTATCTCCATTAGATATTTGTTTCTGTTTGCTTATATTAGAAAATAAGCTCCATTTGTAAGTTTACACGTTATCATCATTGCTTAAAATAATGCCTGATACATATTTGGTGCTTAAGTATTAATAAACAGGGGCTTTGCTGGTGGCTCAGGCGGTAAAGAATCCGCTTGCTATGCGGGAGACCTGGGTTTGATCCCTGGGTCAGGAAGCTCCTTTGGAGATGGAAATGGCAACCCGCTCCAGTGTTCTTGCCTAGAGAATTCCATGGAATAAGTGTGCTTAATGCTGTAAATGGATTCTCTCTTTTAATCTTCATTGTAACTCTGTGAGGTAGGTGATATTATCATCTCCATTTTAAAGATGTGAGGAGTCTTAGGTGTGGAGAGTTAAGTAAGTTGTCCAAGGTCACACAGTAAATGGCAGAGGAACTCGAAGTTGAACCCCAGGCAGCTTGGCTTCAGATTAACCTGTTCTAGCCACTGTACTTTGGTGGTGGTAGTGATGTTGCTTCTTTAGCTGGGTTGTATGACGCTGGTATAATTCTAGAGTTCAGCTCTGCTTTGTATCCCACTCTTTCTTTGGGAAAATACATTCTGGATTTCAAGTAATTGATTTTTAGAGAAAAGTTTGGACCTGAATAGGTAACTTGGAAAGGTTATGCAGTGCAGTGGTCTCCCCTTACTTTAAGGATTACTTTCTAAGACCCCAGTGGATACCTGAAACTGTAGATAGTACCAAATCCTGTATACACTTTTTTTTTCTTCTACACATGCATCCCTGTGCTATGCTTTAATTTATAGATTAGACACAGTAGGGGGTCATCAGCAGTGGCATAATGAGATAGAGCAGTTGTAGCAATGCACTGTGATCAGTATTGTGTGACTGTGTTCTCTCTCGCCCTCGCAGAATATCCTGTTACAGGCAGATCTTGTTCTGCTGCACTTCATAGGCACTGCCTTGTTTAGAGATTGAAGGTTTGTGGCAACCTTTCATTGAGCAAGTCTGTCAGTGCCATTTTTCAAATAGCATTTGCTCCGTTCCTGTCTCTGTGTCATATTTTGGTAATTTTCACAATATTGCAAACTTTCTCATCATTTTTATGGTGATCTGTGACCAGTGATCTTTTGGTTACCGTTGAAGTTGTTTTGGCATGTTTTTGTGATCAAGTCTTTTTACATTGAGCTGTGTACATTTCTTTTTTTTAGACATAATGCTGTTGCGCACTTAACAAACTATGGTATATTGTAACCATAACTTTTAATGGACGGAGGAGCCTGGTGGGCTACAGTTGCAGAGTCGGACATGACTGAGGGGGCTGCAGAGAATCAGACATGACTGAGCGACTGAACAACAACAGCAGAAACAAAACTTCTGTATCCACAGAAACCAAAAATTTCCTGCGACTCACTGTATTGAAATTTTCACTTTATTGTGGTGGTCTGGAACTGAATCTACACTATCTCCCAGTTTTGCTTGTACGAGTTTAAAGCCTTTTCCATCTTCAGTTCAGTTGCTCAGTCGTGTCCGACTCTTTGCAACCCTATGAATTGCAGCACGCCAGGCCTCCCTGTCCATCATGAAATCCCGGAGGTCACTCAAACTAACGTGCATCGAGTCGGTGATGCGATCCAGCCATCTCATCCTCTGTTGTCCCCTTCTCCTCCTGCCCCCAATCCCTCCCAGCATCAGAGTCTTTTCCAATGAGTCAACTCTTCGCACAAGGTGGCCAAAGTATTGGAGTTTCCACTTCAGCATCAGTCCTTCCAATGAACACTCAGGACTGATCTCCTTTAGGATGGACTGGTTGTATCTCCTTGCAGTCCAAGGGACTCTCAAGATCTTCTCCAACAACACAGTTCAAAAGCATCAATTCTTTGCTGCTTAGCCTTCTTCACAGTCCAACTCTCACATCCATATGTGACCACTGGAAAAACCATAGCCTTGACTAGACGGACCTTTGTTGGCAAAGTAATATCTCTGCTTTTTAATATGCTGTCTAGGTTGGTCATAACTTTCCTTCCAAAGAGTAAGCATCTTTTAATTTCATGGCTGCACTCACCATCTGCAGTGATTTTGGAGCCCCCCAAAATAAAGTCTGACACTGTTTCCACTGTTTCCCCATCTATTTGCCATGAAGTGATGGAACCGGATACAATGTTCTTAGTTTTCTGAATGTTGAGCTTTAAGCCAACTTTTTCACTCTCCTCTTTCACTTTCATCAAGAGACTTTTTAGTTCCTCTTCACTTTCTGCCATAAGAGTGGTGTCATCTGCATATATGAGGTTATTGATATTTCTCCTGGCAATCTTGATTCCAGCTGGTGCTTCCTCCAGCCCAGCGTTTCTCATGATGTATTCTGCGTAGAGGTTAAATAAGCAGGGTGACAATATGCAGCCTTGATGTACTCCTTTTCCTGTTTGGAACCAGTCTGTTGTTCCGTGTCCCGTTCTAACTGTTGCTTCCTGACCTGCATATAGGTGGTCTGGTATTCCCATCTCTTGAAGAATTTTCCACAGTTTATTGTGATCCACACAGTCAAAAGCTTTGGCATAGTCAATAAAGCAGAAATAGATGTTTTTCTGGAACTCTCTTGCTTTTTCGATGATCCAGCAGATGCTGGCAATTTGATCTCTGGTTCCTCTGCCTTTTCTAAAACCAGCTTGAACATCTGGAAGTTCACGGTTCACATACTGTTGAAGGCTGGCTTGGAGAATTTTGAGCATTACTTTACTAGTGTGTGAGATGAGTGCAATTGTGCGGTAGTTTGAGCATTCTTTGGCATTGCCTTTCTTTGGGATTGGAATGAAAACTGACCTTTTCCATCTTAATGAAACACTAATAATGTACTGTGTGATCATAACTTCTGCAGTTTGAGGTTTGATTGCAACAGAAGCATAGCTTTTTCTTCCTTCTTTGCAATTTCATAAATTGCAAAGATCTGTGATAGAAGATTCATTCTTACCATAGGTCTTAGCAACCTCAGCATATGATTTTTTTCTTTCCCTATTAAGTCAACTTAATAAGTTGACTTATTACTTTAGTAATAAGTTGAGTATTTTCAACTTTTTGCTTAAAATAAGCACTTTGTGGCTTCTCTTTGGAATATCCAAATTGCCAGGATCACTACTCTTGCACTTTGGGCCATTATTAAGTGAAATAAAGGTCACCTGAACCCAAGCACTGTTACATTGACAGTTGACCTGGTAACCTTGATGGCTGCTAAGAAACTAAATGGTGGGATATGCTGGACAAAGAAATGATTCGTGTCCTGGGTGGGATGGAGTGAGAGGGCTTGAGATTTCATGATTCTCTTCAGAATGGTATGTAACTTATGAATTGTTTATTTCTGGAATTTTCCATTTAATATTTTTGGACCATGGTTGACTTAAGGTAACTGAAACTGTGGAAAGTGAAACCATGGATAAAGGGGAACTACTATATTTAAATCTGATAAGGTTTTCTTTTTCTAATTTCATTTCTTTCAATTAAAACAGTTTTTTTTTTAGTTTTAAAATAATTGTTAGTCTGCTGTCTCTTAAGTCATTGTGAAGATTCTGGTGAGGTTATGCTGTGTTGTCTTTATTTCCTACAGTTATTTTGTAAAGTTGTTAAACATAAATTTTATTTAGAGAAGGCATGCATGTAAACTAATTAGTAGATAGGAAAACAGAAGCCTGATGATTCCCTCCTAAGATTATCAAACCAACTTGTATTTCCTTTTGCAGTCCTCATTTTAATGCTGTCATTTTAACTTTACCGGAAACTTGACCTTAACCTTGACTTTCCTTCCTTCATCATTCCTGCAACCGGTGTGACCCCAAATACGTCTTAATTCCACGTTCAGGTATCTCTTGCTAGGATTATCGTGAAGGCTTTCCGAACTGGCCTTTCCCTCTGCTGTGCCATTCCGCAGCATGGTCTACGGCCCCAGCTCCCCTGTGCTTTCCCTCCTCTTCCATCGTGCTCACTCCGTGTGCCGTGCTCACGCTGCACTGAGCTTCTGCTTACTCCTCTAACAGGTCTTGCCTTCACCACCTCTGTGCTGCTTCTTCAGCTCTTCTCTCCACTTCCATCTTTTCTTGCTTCTCTGCCTGTCATAGTCATGTGTATACCTTAAGACATAACTTAGATTCCATCTTTCTAGGAATCTCTGCCCAACTCTGAGACAGATACTGTCTCCTTCCATTCCACCACAGAATTTTTTTTTATAACTTAACAGCATTTACTTAATTCCATTATATGTTTACATAGTTCTGCCACTAATGAAGGTAGAGATTATAACCTTAATTATCTTCTTTTTTAGTCACATTTATTAAGATATATATATATAATAAAATTTGTTGCTTTTAGATGTAGAGTTTGATGTATGTTGTTCTGTAACCATCATCATAGTTGAGATTATTTCTATCTCCCCAGAAAGATCTCTTACGCTCCTGTCTAGAGCAGGCCATTTTGCCCATTCTCAATCCAACAAACACTGACCTTATTTCTGTCCCTGTCATTTTGTCCTTTCCAGAATGTCAAAATCATGCAGTAGGTAGCCTTTTGTGACAGCTTTTCATGCTTATTGTTTAGTTGCTAAGTCCTGTCCGACTTCGTGACCCCATGGACCATAGCCCACGAGGCTCCTCTGTCCATGGAATTCTCCAGGCAAGAATACAGAAGTTGGTTGCCATTTTCTTCGGCAGGAGATCTTCCCAACCCAGGGACTGAGCCCACGTCTCCTGCATTGGCAGGCAGATTCTTTACCGCTTAGCCTCCGGGAAGCCCTCTCATACTGAGTGGGTTGCATCTGTGTCTTTCATGCTTTTGCATGTTCCCTTTATTGCTGAGTTGTATTCGTTTGTATGGATGTGCCACAGTTTGTTTACGGGGTTGCCACGTGGTTTCCATTGGCCATTAGGACTAAAGCTGCCGCCAGACATTTTTGTATAAGGCTGTGTGGACTTGTTTTCCTTTTTCCTCGATAAACAACTAAGAGAACGCTTGCTGGCTCATAGAATAAATGCGTTATAAATTTATAAGAAATTGCCAAACGGTTTTCCAAAGTAGCTGTACTATTTTGCCTTCTTATCAGTAGTGTTGAGTTTTAGTTTTCCATTGTTGACAATACTTGGTTTTGTCATTGTTTTTAATTTTAGTCATTCTGGTAAGTTTGTTGTGATGTTTTGTTGTGATTCATTTTTTAGAACTTGTAATATTTAATAACATAGCTTCTGGCATATTCAAGATGGGATAACAAAATATTTTCTTTGATTAGGCAAATGCCTTACAGTTTATGCGACTGTACATCTTAAGCTGCATCACTGTAAGCCAAATCATTTTTAAGATACAGTGATTTGAATTCAGTTCACTTCAGTCACTCAGTCATGTTGGCTCTTTGCAACTCCTTGGACTGCAGCACACCAGGCTTCCCTGTCCATCAACAACTCCCGGAGCTTGCTCAAACTCCTGTCCATCGAGTCTGTGATGCCATCCAACCATCTCATCCTCTGCCCTCCCCTTCTTCTCCTGCCTTCAGTCTTTCCCAGCTTCAGGGTCTTTTCCAGTGAGTCAGCTCTTCGCATCAGTTGGCCAAAGTATTGGAGCTTCAGCTTAAGTCCTTCCAATGAATATTCAGGGCTGATCTCCTTCAGAATGGACTGGTTGGATCTCCTTGCAGTCCAAGGGACTCTCAAGGGTCTTCTCCAACACCACAGTTCAAAAGCATCAATTCTTTGGCACTCAGCTTTCTTTACAGTCTAACTCTCACGTCCATACGTGACACCTGGAAAAATCAGACCTTTGTTGGCAAAATAATGTCTCTGCTTTTTAGTATGCTGTCTAGGTTGGTCATAGCTATCCTTCCAAGGAGCAAGGGTCTTTTAATTTCATGGCTGCAGTCACCATCTGCACTGATTTTGGAGCCGAAAAATAAAGTCTGTCACTGTTTCCATGTTTCCACATCTATTTGCCACAAAGCGATGGCACCGGTTGCCATGATCTTAGTTTTCTGAATGTTGAGCTTTAAGCCAACTTTTTCACTCTACTCTTTCACTTTCATCAAGAGGGTCTTCCATTCCTCTTCACTTTCTACCATAAGGGTGGTGTCATATTTGTATCTGAGGTTACTGATATTTTTCCTGGCAATCTTGATTCTAGCTTGTGCTTCAGCCACCTCAGCATTTCGCGTGATGTACTCTGCATATAAGTTAATAAGCAGGGGAACAGTATACAGCCTTGATCTATTCCTTTCCCAGTTGTTAACTAGTCTGTAATTTGAGTTAAGACATAAGAATTAGAAGCATACTTCAACTATTACTGTGGTTGAAGTTGTTCTCTGCCAGTTTTAACATATGTAATAAAAAATAATTAAAAACCACTAAAATTTATTGGTAATACTGTTTAGTCAACTCTTGTGGTATGTGAATTGAGTCAGTTAATTACTTAAAATAGACTGATTTTTCCTTTCCACCTTCTATCTTTGAGATGATTGCCTTTTGATTTTTCATTTCTGTTTGCTGACAGTTTCTCTCCTTTTTTCAAGTTTTTTTTTTTTTTTTGGATGTGGACGATTTTTAAAGTCTTTTGTTGAATTTGTTACAAATTTTATTTTTTGGCCGCAAGGCATGTGGGATCTTAACTCCCAACCAGGGATCAGACCTGTACCTGCTGCATTGAGAGGCAAAGTCCTACACACTGAACCACCAGGGAAGTCCCTCTCCCCTTCTTTCTTTTTTTTAAACCTTTTATTTTGTATTGGGGCATAGCTGACTAACAATATTGCAGTAGTTACAGGTGAACAGAGAGGGGACTCAGCCACACATAATACATGTATCCATTCTCTCCCACCTCTCATATTGTTTTGTTTTGAACTAGAGGCAGCAACAACAGAGGCATGCTTAAGAGATATTGCACGTGCAATTCTAGACTGTTACAGTAAAGTGAGTCACAGAAATTTTTTGGTTTTCCAGTACATAAGAAAGTTATATTGTATTCTCTTAGGTGTGTGTACTATTATGCCTAAAATTAAAATGTACATACCTTAATTTAAAAGTGCTTTATTGCTAAAACATGCCCAAACAATTACAATAGTAACACCAAAGATCACTGATCACAGATCACTGTAATAAATATGATAATGAAGTACCTAGAAGAGTTTCTGACCCTAGCCGAGTGTTGGTTTTTCTTCTGGCTGCACCCACAGCGTGTGGGGTCTTAGTTCTCTGACCAGGGATCCGGCCCATATGCCCTGCAGTGGTGGCACGGAGTCCCAGCCATCGGACCACCAGGGAATCTTCCTGAGAAGAGTTTTATGAACTTTGACTTGGGTGAATGGCTGCCATGAGGGTGATTCCTGCTGGGCACCAGTGATGGCAGAAGCATCAAACAGGACAGCTCCATTTTTGGAAATGGCACCAAGAAGCAGAGGTTGAGGAGCAGTTATTTGGAAGGAATTTAAGTTCCTGAGTGATCATGAAGAGCAGAGTTGCACTGCTGACTTTACCTTTTACATTGTTAGAGGCAAGAGAAATAAACTTTTTTGTTCATTAGACCATTGCAAGAAAAAATAATAAAGAAATTTTTTAATATTGTGAGAATTTACCAAAATGTGGCATAGAGACATGAGCAAACACTGTTGGAAAAATGGCATGGATAGGCTTTTTTGATGTAGTTCAGTTCAGTCGCTCAGTTGTGTCCAACTCTTTGTGACCCCTTGGATTGCAGCACGCCAGGCTTCCCTGTCCATCACCATCTCCTGGAGCTTGCTCAAACTCATGTCCAGCCAGTCTGTGATGGCATCCAACCATCTCATCCTCTGTTGTCCCCTTCTCCTCCTGCCTTCAGTCTTTCCCAGCATCAGGGTCTTTTCCAATGAGTCAGTTCTTCCTATCAGGTGGCCAGAATATTGGAGTTTCAGCTTCAAAATCATCCTTCCAATGAATATTCAGGACTGATTTTCTTTAGGATGGACTGGTTGGATCTCCTTGCAGTCCAAGGGACTCTCAAGAGTCTTCTCCAACACCACAGTTCAGAAGCATCAATTTTTTGGCCTTCAGCTTTCTTTATAGTCCAACTCTCACATCCTTACATGACTACTGCAAAAACCATAGCTTTGACTAGATGGACCTTTGTCAGTAATGTCTCTGCTTCTTAATAAGCTGTCTAGGTCGGTCATAGCTTTTCTTCCAAGGAGCAGACGTCTTTTAATTTTGTGGCTGCAGTCACCATGTGCAGTGATTTTGGAGCTTTCAAGGTTGCCATAAATCTTCGATTTATAAAAGATTCAGCATCTACATAGCTCAATGAAGTGCATGCAGGAAAGTAAGATATGCCTGTATTTGCATTTCTTAGCATGTTACAGAACCTTTATAGCATGTCAGGGCATGGGAGGAGCCTTAGAAATAAGACACTAATTCTCTCAAGTTTTAGGTGGGAAATTGAGGATCAGTGGTGTGTCCCAGGCAGGCCAGCTGGTTAGGGCCAGAACTGGCTCTGGTGTGCAAGTCTGTAAACTGAAACACATTTCTCTCTTTATTTGTACATTAATGGCTTTCAGTTTAATGAATCCAGTGTTATCATTTCATTTTACTTTTGAGGCAGCATTTCTGTGTTTTCTCTTGCCTTTCTCTTTCTTCAGATTTACTCACGGGTAGTTTTGATATCTACGTGTGTGTCTTCATGTCTGGCTCTGCCGGGTCTTCGTTGCTGCAGGGGCTCTTCTCGTGGTTGTGGCGAGCAGGGGCTCCTCTGCAGTTGCGGTGGGGGGCTTCACTCTGGGTGGCTTCTCTCATGGTGGAGCGTGGGCTCTCGGGCGTGAGGGCTCCGTGGAGGCGGCGCGTGGGCTCAGCAGTTGTGGCCCTCGGGCTCTGGAGCGCACGTTCCGTAGTAATGCCACACGGGCTTCGCTGCCCCAAGGCATGTTGGATCCTCCTGGATCAGGGTTTGAACCCATTTTCTCATACATTGACAGGCAGGTTTTTTACCACTGGGCCAGCAGGGAGGCCTTCTGTGTCTTTTTGTGGTTATTGCTAAGTCGCTTCAGTCGTGTCCGACTCTGTGCGACCCCATAGACGGAAGCCCACCAGGCTCCCCTGTCCCTGGGATTCTCCAGGCAAGAACACTGGAGTGGGTTGCTATTTCCTTCTTCAGTGCATGAAAGTGGAAAGTGAAAATTGAAAGTGAAGTTGCTCAGTCATGTCCGACTCTTAGCGACCCCGTGGACTGCAGCCTACCAGGCTCTTCCGTCCATGGGATTTTCCAGGCAAGAGTACTGGAATGGGGTGCCGTTGCCTTCTCCATTTGTGGTTATTCGTGGGGCAGAAATGGAATTTTTTCAGGATTTGATGTGTTGGAGCTAAAGGAAAGTGCACAAATATTTACATTAACAGCATAATTACAGGTTTTAAAGTTCAGTTGTGTTTTTGTCTTTTTCCTTGAACAGTTGTCATTGAATACTGCAAGACTCCTTCAGCTTGTGGATTTTTCCTGGATCCTGTGTCTCTGCTTTTGTCTTCTCTGTGTTAGTGCAGTGGTGCCGTCTTTGCCTTTAGTCATCCTATGGTCTCCTTTTTTTCCCCCCTCACCTCTTCCCTCTTTCTCCCTCCTTTATTGGTTGTGATTCTCACTCAGTTAAGCTCATTTGTGATCTTGGGCAAGAAAATTCATCCTTCCGATTGTTATTTTAGTCTTAATGTGAAAATAAAGTGAGTGAAAGTGTTAGCTGTTCAGTTGTGTCTGACTCTTAGCGACCCCGTGGACTGTAGCCCACCAGGTTCCTCTGTCCATGGAATCCTCCAGGCAAGAAGACTGGGGTGGGTGCCCATTCCCTTCTCCAGGGATCTTCCCAAACTCAGTGATCGAACCCAAGTCTCCCACCTTGCAGGCAGATTCTTTACTATCTGGCCACCGGGAAAGCCTTAGTCAATAAAAATAAGAATTTTATCATGGAAAATTTCAAACATTCAGAAATGTGAGAGAACGCCTGTGTACCTGTCAGCCAACTTCAGTCATTATCAACATTCTTTCATTCATTCATATGTTGTTTTAATTAATGATGTGTGACTTCTATAGTTTTGTTTTCTTTAGTTCTCATAATTTGTTCCTTGGAATTTTAAGGCTTTAAGATGACTAATCTTTGGGGAACAGTTTTCTAGGAACCTAAAGTCTGCTGCCCGAGTTTATGAAAATCGCCGAGAGAGTGTGTTAACTGTGGTAATCCTGTGCTCGGTAACAGGGCCCAGTGTGTGCTGTACTCTTGTGTTTTGAGAGCAGTGGTGTTTTGCTTCTTTATCCCTTAAAATGGTTCTATATTTAAAATTGTCTAGGGTCAACATGTGTCTATACATGGGGTTTGACTTTATTGTTTTCTTCTGTATTTGAGACAGAAGTTTACTAATTTCTGATAACAGATACTACTTTGGGTTTGGTATCAGAGGGACAGTGTGCAGAAGGTGAGTGAACTTTTCTGAGCCGCTGGGGAAGCCCTTCACCTATTTTGGTTCTTTTTAATATATAAGTTTTTGATTCTGGCTACCTGGAAGCACTATTAATACACTGGTTTCGTGTGACAAATAGATAAGGATGCCTGTGTGACTGTGAAGGGTATGCTTTTATACATTTAATATGTCCTTAGTTATAAAATTTATGTATTAAGCATACTGGAAGAATGTTGATGTTCGTTTAGTAATTGGATTAGTGAAGAGTTATTTGGATTTCTGGCTGTCATTCTTGAATATCATTTTCTTCTCCAACAGGAGGATATAAAAATATGTCTTGAATTTATGTGAGTTCTAGATTTCAACATATATACATTAAATTTTTGTCTTGGCTAAAATGCTGAATAAAAACACTTTAAAGTGTGATTAACACTGAAACTTCCCTGGTGATCCAGTGGTTAAGAATCACCTGCCAAAGCAGGGGACATGAGTCCTCTGTCCCCTTCACACGCGGTGTGTGAAGGTCCCACTGCTGCAGAGCAGTTAAGCCTGTGTGCCCAGAGCCTGTGCTTTGCAGCAGGCGAGGCCAACACGGTGAGAAGCCTGGGCACCACACTAGAGAGTTAAGGCCACAAGCAGCAGCAGAGACCTAGCACAGCTGAATATAAATCAATCAATCAACCTTAAAAAAACAAGTCTGATTGACATAGACCTAACTAACATACAGTAGTAGTTACTTTGATTTTACTAGTTCCATAGTGGGGCTTATCTCTCAGGATTTATTTTGGAAGTAAGTAAGAGTTTGTGGGAAGAAAATCCTTTGGCTTAAAATTTAACGTTTTTTATACTTACTAAACATAAGTTTATACTCTGACGAGTAAGACAGCTAGGTACACAAATGAATGTTAGAGAATTTGCTTCTAGCAAGAATGGTTTTGTAATTTGTATATTGTAGTTATGCTACCGCTTTTATGATTTCATTAACGTCTCTACTTCTTTCTTCCACATTAAAGTGTGAGTATAATAAAATAAAAGTCAAAGCCTCTCTTTTTGTTTATTACACACACACACAATTTGAAATTTCTTTGGTAAATCGAAGCACAATAATGAAGAAAATGTGTATGTTAGAATATGTAGGTAGATTAGTATTTAGGGTAAAGATTTATAACGGACTACCATTTTAATTTTTTCATGAAAGATAGCATGTCAGTTAAGAAAATTGCATATTTATTTTGAAATACTGGATAAAATAGCAGATCCTAACTATTAAGTCATTTAGATTACAAAATTTTCTTGTGTATAGCATATATTTCTCTTATTGAATGTTAACAGGTTGTATGTAATCAGCTAGTTTTAGTAGCAGTTTTTTTGTGGTTCACTTTACTCATTTTATGGTTCAGAAAAATTTGAGCTGCCTTTGAGCTATGAAGGGCTTCCCTTGTGGCTCAGCTGGTAAAGAATCTGCCTGTCATGCGGCAGACCTGGGTTTGATCCCTGGTGGCTCAGATGGTAAAGAGTCTGCTTGCAGTGAGAGGGATCTGGGTTTGATCCCTAGGTTGGGAAGATCCCCTGGAGAAGGAAATGGCAACCTACTCCAGTATTCTTGCCTGGAAAATCCCATGGGTGGAGCAGCCTGGCAGGCTACAGTCCATGGGGTTGTAAAGAGTCGGACACGACTGAGTGACTTCACTTCACTTGAGCTTGTTGAAGGGAGTAGTGTAGGAAATGAGCCTTATGACTTGCATTAAGGTGTCTTTTCCAGAGTCTGGAATTAAATAAATATTTGTTAAATACATGAATAAATAATGAATGCATGCCTGAATGAAAACATCTCAGAAGTAGAGAGAAGCCACACACCATTTCTTTTCTAGTAAACATCTTGAGTCTTCAGATGACCAGTCTCTAATTCTTACCCATCATCTGCCAAGAATACAAAGAACCATCTTCTGGATGAGGTTCTTGGGGAAAAAAATTCCTACATGCTTGCAGTTTGCAGTAAATAATCAGGAACTTTTGTTTAATGGAGTATTTCGTATTACCCAGGTAAGTAATGTCAAATACTTGATTTTAATACGTTGTATTTTATTTATTTATGGGCTTCCCTGGTGGCTCAGATAGTAAAAATCTGCATGCAGTGAGGAGACCCAGGTTTGATCCCTGGGTTGGGAAAATCCCCTGGAGGAGGGGATGGCTACCCACTCCAGTATTCTTACCTGGAAAATTCCATGAACAGGAGCCTGGTGAGCTATAGTCCATGGGGTTGCAAAGAGTCAGACACACATTTTATTTATTATATTTTTAAACTGAAGTGTACTTGATACACTAATACATTTTATTTTGTACAGACGTTATGCAATGGAGAGAGAACTGAGAGAGAACTGGTTTTAAATCTAATTCTTCTACTTCTAAGTTAGATATGACTTCATCCTAATCATTTAATCACGTTTTAAATAATTATTTGGGTGTTGGGTCTTAGCTGTGGCATGTGGGATCTTTTGGCGTTCGGACTCTCTAGTTGTGTTTGGGCTCAGTAGTTGGGGCATGCGGGCTTAGTTGCTCTGGAACATGTGGTATCTTAGTACCTTGACCAGCGATGGAACTTGTGTCCCCAGTACTGCAAGGCTGATTCTTAACCGCTGACTTCCTAATCACTTAATCACTCTTAATCTCATTTACAAATATTGTAAACATATTGAAAAAAATTTCACTTATAAGCCTGAATAATGGTTATATGGTTTTAATAACATAATGATGCTCTTGAGAGCTATTAAATTAGGTCATATAACTTACCCTTTAATATCTGGAGATTAGTAGATTTTGAAATCATTAGTCTGATTTTTATAGGATTTTTTTTTACTTCTTGATATTTGGGTTATCAATTTTCTTTTTTCCTCTAATTTAAAAAATTGTCCTAAAATGTATATAACAAAGTTTGCCATCTTAACCATTTTTAAAGGATACAGTTCAGTGGTATTAAGCCCATTCATACTGTTATACACATCTTTTATCATCATCCATCTCCAGAACTCTATCTTGCACAAGTGAGTCTCTACATCTCGCCTCAGGCAGCTACCATTCTACTTTCTGTCTTTGTGTATCATTTTCTTTTAATTAGTCCCTTGTTGGGGCACCAGGATCGTGCAGGCCTCTTGGTGAGTGAACAGTAGAAAACAGAAATGTGCAGAGGAAACCTGGCAAGGCTGGACCAGCTGATGGTAAATGGTCTGTGACTGTGACCCTGTTAGTTCAGTTCCTACATTTGATACTTCAGCATAAAACCGTTAAAAAAATATAAATAGGATGTTTACTGAATTCACATTCAGTAGCTAGTGGGAGTGGAACATTTTAAAGTGGAAAAATCATCAGACTGGATAACTCCTGCTGCTGCTGCTAAGTCGCTCAGTCATGCCCGACTCTTAGCGACCCCATGGACTGTGGCCCACCAGGCTCCTCCGTCCATGGGATTTTCCAGGCAGGAGTGCTGGAGTAGGGTGCCAGCGCCTTCTCCAATGCATGAAAGTGAAAACTGAAAGTGAAGTCGCTCAGTCGTGCCCGACTCTTAGTGACCCCATGGACTGCAGCCCACCAGGCTCCTCCATCCCTGGGATTCTCCAGGCAGGAGTGCTGGAGTGGTCGCCAGCGCCTTCTCCAGGACAGTTCCTGGGGACTCAGCGCACAGTTTCTTCCTCCTACTCAGTTCCTCCTGCTCAGTTTCGTGCCTTTCATTTGCGTAAATACATAGGTCACAGTGTGGGTTTTTCAGTGTTTTCCCAGCGCAGTGAATTGCCTAAATTTCTAACATTACTTTCATAGTCTCCCGATTCCACTTTGTTATACTGATAAGCATTGCCCTACATTTTGTGCCTTTTAAATTTGCTACCTGTCCTCTGTAGCATTCATTTGACTATCTTAGCGGTTTCTGTCTCCTTCTAGAAGGAGAAATACAGAGGTAAAAATCAAGCAAATTACAAAAGTAGCCTGTACTTTTAATTTTGTGGGCTTTTCTTTTTGACAAACACGCTGTAGCATGCAGATGAAAGCAAAAATCTCTGGTAATCTTGGCATTTATCTTTTTTAAATTTTATTTTATTTTCCTGGCAATTGAATTATGTTTTACCACACACTATATTTGAATCCTAGATGTACTGTAATCTTACATTCTTTCTCTTGTTTTTAGTTTGTCCTTTGTTAACATTTAATTTTGGATGCTCACCTGTTAATTAAGCAATCTAAAACAGTTTCCAGTAACCTCTAAGCCTAGTTTTCAAAGGGCGTTTTATTTTTTAATCATTTACAGCCCATTTAAAACATATTACATATTTAAAATAGCTATGCATTGATTTCCTTACAGTATATGTAGGTACTTTTCTGATTTTAAGTAAGTGCACATATTAGAGAACAAAATAAGAAATGATGAAAAAGTCCCAATTGCTTGAAGCCCAGGTCTTAATTTAGTGTAAGTGGTGGGTCTTCTTTTTCCCTAAGAGCTAGTTAGTTGGGTAAAGAAAACTTGACAAAGATTTGGTTTTTTTCTTTGCCTCTCCACTATTTTTTCTAATTCTAAGATGCTATTAATTGCTAGATGCATCATTATTTTATGTACCATCAAGAAAGAGAAACAATTATTGAACTGTGAAACAATGCTTTCTTATCACTGACTTTTAAAACAGTATTTATTTGTTAATAATTTCAAACCTAAAAGTTGCAGGAACATCTGCATATCCTTTTTCTAGATTCACTGATTATTAACAGTCCAGCTCATTGGTCTTATCATTGCTTGCTTCTCTATATGTGTATACACAGTTTATTTCTGACATTTGAAGATCAGTTGAGCATATTGGCAGTTCAGTCCTAATGCCATAGTGAGGAAGGATATCTCTTACATAACCAAAATATAGTTATCAACTTCAACAAATGTAACTTTGATAAAATATTTTTAATACACTGTCTACACTTCATTTTTGTCAGTTGACTTGATACTATCTTATCCTTTTTCCTCTCCTTCCATCAGGTTCCAGCCTAGGGTCAGCTGTTGAATTTACTTGTGCTGTTTCTTTAGTTTTTTTTTTTTTGTTTGTTTATTATTTATCTGGCTGTGCGGGGTTTTCATTGCTGCTCCGGCTTTTCTCTAGCTGTAGCAAGCGGGTGCTGCTCTCTGGCTGCAGTGCTGGGCTTCCAATTGCGGTGGCTTCTCTTGTGGAGCATGGGCTTGGGCACGCAGGCGTCAGTGGTTGCGGCTCCCGGGTTCTGGGGCACAGGCTTGGTAGCTGTGGCACAAGGGCTTGGTTGCTATGTGGCATGTGGAATCTTCCCAACCTGGGCTTGAACCCATGTCTCCAGCTTTGGCAGGCGGATTCTTTACTGCTGAACCACCAGGGAAGCCCCCTTTATTTTTAGGTCTAGAATATTTTTCCCTTCTTCCTTTGTCTTTTATGATGTTGGTAAATAGAATAACTTTTTTTTAAGTTAGAGTGTTCCTTGTTCTGATCTGATATTTGCTCATGATTAGATTCAGGTTATGCATTCCTGATACTAATTCTACATAAGTTATGTTGTGTTTTGCTTAAGCCATGAAATCTAGAGTCCCACCATGTTTATTTGGTCTTCACTGGTGATGTTAGTTTTATTACTTGCTTGTCTGATTTCTCCACTGCATAACTGTTAGTTTTGCCCTTGCAATTAATAAGCAATCTGTGAGGAGACACTTTAAAACTATGCACTTATCTTTTGTTTGTTGTTCAGTCCCTAAGTCACGTCTGGCTCTTTGCAACCGCATGGACTGCAGCACGCCAGGCTTCCCTGTCCTTCACCATCTCCTGGAGCTTGCTCAAACTCATGTCCATTGAGTCAGTGGTGCCATCCAACCATCTCATCCTCTGTTGCCCCCTTCTTCTCCTGCCCTCAATCTTTCCCAGCATCAGGGTCTTTTCCATTGGGCCAGCTCTTTGGATCAGATAGCCAGAGCATTGGAGTTTCAGCTTCAGCATTAGTCCTTCCAATGAACACTCAGGACTGATCTCCTTTAGGATGGACTGGTTGGACCTCCTTGCAGTCCAAGGGACTCTCAAGAGTCTTCTCCAACACCACAGTTCAAAGCATCAATTCTTCAGTGCTCAGTTTTCTTTATGGTTCAACTCTCACATCCATACATGACTACTAGAAAAACCATAGCTTTGACTAGATGAACCTTGGCAAAGTGATGTCTCTGCTTTTTAATACGCTGTTTAGGTTTGTTATAGCTTTTCTTCCAAGCAGCAAGTGTCTTTAAATTTTGTGGTTGCAGTCACTTTCTGCAGTGATTTTGGAGCCCAGGAGAATAAAATCTGCCACTGTTTCCATTTTCTCCCTATTTGTATGCCATAAAGTGATGGGACTGGATGCCATGATCGTAGTTTTTTGAATGTTGAGTTTTAGGCCAGCTTTTTCTTTTTCTTTTGTTGATCAAATCTAAATATTTTATTATATAGTTACACCCAATTGTGTTTTTGCTATATACTTTTAACTTGAAGACATCTGTAAAACCAGTACATTAGATAAATCCTGAAATTCTACTAGCTATAAGCTATTTAAATATTGCTTATACAAAATATTTGGCAGTGGGTGGGGGAGGTGGACAAAAGCTTTTTTACAAAACGGAAGTCAGGTGCAGAAAACTTATGATTACTCGGGATATGGGGGAGAAGGATACATTGGGAGACTGACACTGGCATGTATACACTCAGGTCAGGTCAGTCCAGTCGCTCAGTCGTGTCCAACTCTGCGACCCCATGAACCGCAGCACGCCAGGCCTGCCTGTCCACCACCATCTCCCGGAGTTCACTCAGACTCACGTCCATCGAGTCGGTGATGCCATCCAGCCATCTCATCCTCGGTCGTCCCCTTCTCCTCCTGCCCCCAACCCCTCCCAGCATCAGAGTCTTTTCCAATGAGTCAACTCTTCGCATGAGGTGGCCAAAGTACTGGAGCTTCAGCTTTAGCATCATTCCTTCCAAAGAAATCCCAGGGCTGATCTCCTTCAGAATGGACTGTTTGGATCTCCTTGCAGTCCAAGGGACTCTCAAGAGTCTTCTCCAACACCACAGTTCAAAAGCATCGATTCTTTGGCGCTTGGCCTTCTTCACAGTCCAACTCTCACATCCATCCATGACTACTGGAAAGACCACAGCCTTGACTAGACGGACCTTTGTTGGCAAAGTAATGTCTCTGCTTTTTAATATGCTCTCTAGGTTGGTCATATCTTTTCTTCCAAGGAGTAAGCGTCTTTTAATTTCATGGCTGCAGGCACCATCTGGAGTGATTTTAGAGCCTCCAAAAATGTATACACTACTATACATAAAACAGATGAGAGTAGGAAATGGCAACCCACTCCAGCATCCCTGCTTGGAGAATCCCATGGACAGAGGAGACTGGCGGGCCACAGTCCATGGGTTTGCAGAGAGTTGGACACAACTGAAGCAACTTAGCATACATAAAACATATAACTAAAAAACTACTGTATAGCACAGGGAACTGTACTCAATACTCTGTAATGGTCTATATGACAAAAGAATGAGTGGATATATATGTATAACTCATTCACTTTGCTATATACCTGAAACTAACACAACATTGTAAATCAGCTATACTCCAATAAAATTATAAAAAATTATTAAAGGAAAACCCGCACCATATAAAGAGCATACACTTAAATAAAAGATGAATGTTTAACATACAGAGTAATGTTTTTTATTCACTGATAGGCTAAAGTTACATTTCAAGATGTTTGTTTTGTATGCTTAATTAGTTTTATTAGCAAGCAAACCCCTATGAAGGATGGCCATCATCTAGCCCTCAGACTCAGATTCATCTTCATCTTGCCTAATCTGGAAGTAACAAAGCTCGTAAGTCTCCTTGTCAGATGCAACCACACGAAGCCAATCATGGATTATTCTTTTTAAGGTATTTCTTGGTAAGGTACTTCAAATCCCTTTTAGAGAACTGTTTCTCAGAAACGATTATGATTTTATTCTTGAAGCGTTCAATGTGAACGACATTCCCAAGATTTCCAGTTTTTCCATTCACTTTAACCTTCTCCCGCAGAAACTGTTCAAAATTTCCAGAATCAAAAATTCCATCTTCTACTGGATGAGTAAGATCCAAATTAAACTTCCACGTTGACTTCTTAGGCTTCTTGTCTTTTCAGCGCCATCTTGAAGGCTTGCCGTGCGATGAGAGAGCTATGCCAGCTTTTTCACTCTCCTCTTTCACCCTCCTCAAGAGGCTCTTTAGTTCCTCTTTGCTTTCTGCCATTAGAGTGGTATGCCGTCTTCATATCTGAGGGTATTGATATTTCTCCCAGCAGTCTTGATTTCAGCTGATCCAGCACATCTTGATTCCACACATCTAGCATTTCTTGCTCCTCATTAAAAAATCAAAAAATTTCCCTAGATTTAACATCCATGGATGATTCTTGCCTAAACAAACATTTATAGTGATAATTGCAAAGTGATTTCAACTCCAGCATTCCTTCATGTTTACCAGTCAATTTTTGACGTTCTAGCTTAAGCAAGAATCCTGTTTTTCCCCGTTTGTACATTTATCTATTATTGATATAAACTCTTGGATTCCCATTTTTTCCTATTTGTAATTCATTACTGTCCTTAATTATTTTGATGTTTAGATTTTGATGTACTGCCATATATTCTAACATTGTAATATATTCCAGGCTATTAAAAAAAAAAATCTTTGTACTTCTTCAGGGCTTCGCAGGTGGTCTCAGTGGTACGGAATCCGTCTGCCACTGCTAGAGAGGCAGATTTGATCCCTGGGTTGGTGTGATCCCCTGGGGAAGTAAATGGCTAAGAGTCGGACACAACTGAGCGAGCTTGCCTGCACTGACTTATTTAAATGATGTCCTTTACAACTGCCGTTTTTCTTTTGCTATAGATTCTTGCCTTTTACCTATTTAGAGACGTTCTTTGACTGTTTCTTTTAGGATAAGGTTAGCCTTGCTTTATTCTTTTAGTTTTTGCTTATTTGAGAAATTCTTTATTTTTCCTTCTATTCTAAACGATGGTCTTGCCATATGGAGTAACCTAGATTGCAGATTTTTCCCTTCCAGGTCTCTGACTGTATCTTGCCACACTCCCTTTTGGCCTTCAGTGTTTTCTGTGGAGAAATCAACTGATAACCTTATGAGGATTCCCTTGTAATTAACTCTTTGTTTTTCTCTTGCTGCCTTTAGAATCCTCGCTTTAACTTTTCCCATTTTAATTACATGTCTTGATGTCGATCTGTTTGGATTCATCTTGTTTGGGACTCTTTCCTTCCTGTGCCTGGATATCTATTTCCTCTTTTAGGCTTGGAAAGGTTTCCCCCTTAATTTCTTTTCTCGCTCCCTTCTTTTTTTTTTTTTTGGCTGCACCGTGTAGCTTGTGGGCTATTAGTTCCCTGGCCAGTGATTGGACTTGGACCTGCAGCAGCGAAAGCATGGGTTCCCAACCACTGGACTGCCAGGGAATTCCCGTAATTTTTTCACATACATTTCATTTCTCTTTCGTGTCTTTCTGGGATTCCCTGTTAGGTGTGGATTGGGATGTTTTATGCTACCCAAGGGTCTTATTATGGCTTTCATTGTTTCCATTTGTCTTTCTGTCTGCTGTTCTGATTGGTGGGTTTTCTTTAGTCTGTCTTCCAGATCAGTTATTTCTTCTGTATTGTCCAGTTTGCTGTTTATCACCTTTATCTCAGCTTTTGTCTTGACTAGTGAGTTTTCTCACTTTAATCCTCTTTATAGTTTCTAGGTCTGCATTTCCCTTGGTTGGCTTTCTTCGTTCAGTGTTTCCTTTGTTGTTGTTGCTTGCTGGGTTTTCATGGCTGTCTGGGGGCTGTCTCTCATTGCAGTGGTTGGGGGCTGTTCCCAAGTGGTAGTGTGGGCTTCCTACTGAGGTGGCTTCTCTTGCCGTGGCGCCCAGGCTCAGCTGCCCTGCGGTGCGTGGGATCTTCTGGACCAGGGATTGAGCCTGTGCCCCCTGTACTGGCAGTGAATTCTTTACCACTGGACCACCCGTAGAGTCCTTCAGTATTCTTATTACCTCCCTTTGAACTTGGGATCTGGTAGACTGGAAGGTGTCTGTTTTATTGTTCTTTCAAGGGAATTCTCTTGATCTTTTAGTTGGGAGTGGCTCCTCTGCTACTTCATTCATTTGCATTTCTCAGAGTACGAGTTTAGGAGAAGCAGTTATCTACTGTGGTCTCAAAGGGCTGTTCCTCTGTGGGAATGTCCTCTGTGCAGCCTGTATGAGTCTGGTGGTTTTGGTGTGAAGGCTGTTTTTGGCATGGATGCCTGCTCTGTCTTGCATCGATGGGTACTGGCCACTGCCCCCAGGCGTACTGGTGTGTGGTATGGAGCCCTGCTGGATGTTGAGTGGGGCCTTCTTGATCTGTGGTTGTCATAGCCCTGTTGGGGGCAGAGTCTGCTCCCCAGCTGTTGCAGTAGATAGCCTAGAACTGTTTCTGAGCTGCCGTGTGAGGTAGATGGGACCAGAGCACTCCCTTTGGGAGAAGAGACACTGGGTTTTCCTCCGTAGGAGCTGTCCACCATAAAGTGAGCTCTGTGATGTCACTTGTTACCTGTGTGCGGCCCACAAGGGATACTGCTTTTAACACTGTCCTCGGCCCGGCCTCAGCCGTGGAAATTCAGGCAGTTGGCCCAGGTGTCCCTCAGGCACTGTTCTCACAAAGCTACCAGTGCAGGTCCGCAGGCACAGATCTGGTGCCAGGACTGCGGTAGTTGCACATCTGGCGTCTCCGTGGAAGCTGTGAGTCAGCCCAGACACTGGCTCTGCCTCTGAGTGCACACTCACGCACGCGCCTGCAGCCACACCAGTTGTCTGCTCGGACTCCTGAAGGCGCTGAGTTTAAGAAACTGCCCGTGGGACTGGAATCCACAGACCTCACAGCCGTCGCACACTCAGGTTCAGCCCTGTATCTGAAGCTGCATGGCCTCTGGGGCTGGCTTGGATTCCAGCCTTGCCTCCGCTCGTGGGCAGCCTGCTGGTGCTCGTGCACTGGTCCAGAACTCACATGACCACGCCCACTGGGAGCACACCAAGAGGGAGGCCTCTTTGGTGGGCTCTGGCCCTCCCTTCGTGCATGTTAGCAGTGGGGCTTTAATGGTGGGCATGGGTTCCTTCCCCCAAACATCCCTGGGTGCACACCTTACTCCCGCCCCTTCAGCCTGTCTCTACACAGCCAACCCCAGTCCTCTCCCCAAGTCTGTCCTCTGAAGCTTGAGTTTAAGCAACCAGCATCCTTCCATCCTTCCTAAGCCCCCACGAAGCTCCAGCAGACTCTCATCTTGGGCTGAGAACTCAGCAAGGTAGCCAGGACCTTCTACACAGGTCTCTCTGTTCTGGCTGCTGCCAGCCAGCTGCTGCACTCTCCTCTGAGCCTCTGAAGCTGCCTTTCAGTCCCGCTGGTCTCCCCCTGGAGAAGGGGCTGGCCAGGGTGAGGGAAGCTGTCTTCTTTCGCAACTCCCTCCCAGGGATGCAGCTCCTGTCCCGATTGCCTTTTTTTTTTGTTTCATCCTACCTGGCTATGTGGTTATCTTTCTTGCAATTTTGGTTTTATGAGATTATCTGCCAGCATTCAGCAGGTATTCTGTGACAACTGTACCACATGTAGATGTATTTTTAATATATTGGGTTGGCCAAAAGGTTCATTTGGGATTTTCCATAAGATGTTAAGGAAAAACCCGAAGGAACCTTTTGGCCAACCCAATATTTGTGGGAGAAGATGAACCCCATGCCCTTCTATTCCAGCATCTTGATCTGTCCCTGGTCCAGGCTAATCTTATACCTTTTCTGGAATGAGCCCCTTTTATGAGGAACCTAGATTCCTTTATGGAGAATGGTCTTATAGAGACCAAGATTTGGATGTTAGGTATTCTTGTTATCCCTGAGGCATCTTTGCTTATGGATTTTTTTCCGTTGATAGAGGAAGAAAAAAATGCATGTATTTATATATGCAAATATGAGCATATGTACTTGTATGCATACATTCATATTTAATTACAGGCTTACATGTATGCATGTACACGTACACACACATATATATAGTACAGTTTATGAGTTTACACTGCCCTCCCCAAATCAAGTCCATCCCTATAGGATTCTTGCTCATCTCTCCTCAGTCTATAAATGTGTATCTTCTTCACACTGAGAACCCCAGCTTCCAAAAGTATCTACATATCCCATTTACTTAGAGTACTTCTTACATAGTTTTATAATTGCTGTGCTTATACCAGTGTTATATACAAAACGTTCACCTAGGACAAAGATTGAGAATTTGTTTGCAGTTAAGCTTCCTACTCCGTCTAAAACTGTGTTTGTGTGTGTGTGTGTGTGACACACACAGTCAAATGTGTTCCTAAATTACTTGACTTATCTCTTTCTCTCCCTTTTGTATGACTGTGGTGTTATTTTGAACTGCAGTTGAATTCTTGGTTTTGATTTTTGTTTTCTCTCCTTTCCATCTTTCTTGATTTAATTAAAATTTTTGTTGTATAGTGGAACATCTTTTTTTCTTTCTTGCAGGCAGTCAGCTTGTTTTCTGGCTTGGCTTTCGTTTGCTTATTTTCTTCTAAGTTTATGAGCACACTCTTGTGAGCTCAGTAGTTGCGGCTCCTGGCTCTGGAGCTCTGGCTTAGAGGCTGTGCTGCGTGGGCTTAGCTGTTGAGTGACATGTGGGATCTTCCTGGGCCTGTGTCCCCTGCTTGGCAGGGGGATTCTTAATCACTAAACCACCAGGGGAGTCCCCATTGTAGTTTTGATTTGTACTTTCTTAATGATTAATGATGTTGGGCATGTTTTCGCGTGTTTATCGGCCATTTGTATTTTCTTTTTTGAAGAGATGCTTAAGTCCTTTCCTTCCTTTAAAACATATTTTTTGGCTGCGTCAAGTGGCATGTGGGATCTAAGTTCCTGGGCCAGGGATTGAACGCCCTGTGTTGGAAGCGTAGAGTCTTGACCACTGGATTGACACGGAAGTCCCTGCTTATTCTTGAATAAGGTTGTTTGTTGTAGAATTTTAGGAGTTCTCCATAGATTCTAGCTGATAATCTCTTGTCAGACACATGATTTGTAAATATGTTCTCCCATTCTGTGGGTTGCCATTTTACTCTGAAACTGCCTCTTGATGCTCTAAGTTGAGCGCTGGAGAATTGATCCTTTTGAGCTGTGGTGTTGGAGAGGACTCTTAAGAGTCCCTTGTATTTCAGGGAGATCAAACCAGTCAATCTTGAATATTCATTGGAAGGACTGATGCTGAAGCTGAAGCTTCAATACTTTGGCCACCTGATGTGAAGAACTGACTCCTTAGAAAAGACTCTGATGCTGGAAAAGATTGAGGGCAGGAGAAGAAGGGGGCAACAGAAGATGAGAAGGTTGGATGGCATCACCAACTCGATGGACATGAGTTTGAGCAAGCTCCGGAAGTTGGTGATGGACAGGGAAGTCTGGCGTGCTGCCATCCGTGGGGTCACAGAGTCAGACATGGCTGAGTGACTGAACTGAACTGAAGTTTTAAACATTTTCACGAAGTCCAGTTTGTCTGTTTTTCTTCTGTTGCTTGTGCCTTTGGTGTCGTATGCAAGAAATCATTGCCAGATTCAATTGTGAAGCTTCTGCCCTGGGTTTTCTTCTAAGAGTTTTATAGTTTTAAGTCTGACATTTAGATCTTTGATTCATTATGAATTAATATTTTCTACATAGTGTGAGGTGTCAGGGTATAAATTCATTCTTTGGCTTGTGAATATCCAGTTTTCCCAGCACTGTTTGTTGACAAGACCATCCTTTCCCCTTTGAATAGTCTTGGCGCTCAGCGTATACTCTTAACCTTTTCTATTTTCACAGAACCAGTCTATATCATTCCTAACAGGTCTTCCTGATTATTCTTACTACTACTGCATAGTTTTGTTTTGTGTGTATACTCCATTGTTAAATCAGTCTCCTGTACTTGGACATTTAGATAGCTTCCAGTATTTCTAAATAATGCTATAATAAATATATTTCAATAGATATAATCTGTTCACATCTATTTTTGTATAGTTGGAGGTGTATCTTTGGGATATATCCTGGAAGGAGAACAGCTGGGTAAAAGTGCAGATGCTTTTGTGATTCTGTTAAATATTAGAAAATATTCACCTTCATGTGGGTTGAACCATTTTGAGTTCCCACTAGCAATATATGAAATGCGTTTACTCACAGTGTACTATCAAACTTCTGAATTTTTTTTTTCCTATTCTGGGTGTGAAAATTAGTATTTCAGCATAGTTTTAATTTGCATTCCTTTCCTTATGAGTGAATTTTAGGTCTTCACATGTTTGAGGATTGTTTTATTATCTTTTTGTAAACTGTATGCTCGTTTTTGTATAGATTTTTTTTACCTTTTTTCTGTCATTAAAAAGTATGTTTGGACTTCCTCGTGGTCCCGTGGTAAAGACTCTGCCTGCTAATGCGGAGGACACTGGTCTGGGAAGATTCCACTGCCATGGGGTGGTTAAGCCCGTGGGCTAGAACTGCTGAAACCCAGGCGCCCTGGAGTCCACGCTCTGAAACAGGAGAAGGCCCGGCGGTGAGGAGCCGCGACACCAGCTAGAGAGTAGCCCCTGCCTGCCGCAGCCAGAGGAAGCCCGCGCTCAGCATCGAAGACCCAGTGTAGCCAAAACTAAAAATCAGTAAATAAAAAATATTCTTGCATAAGAGGGTTATTAGCCTTCTCTCTTTGTTGTATGTTGCAAATAGTTTCTCCCAGTTTGTCTTTTACCTTTGTCAATGGTATTTTGCCATGCAAGCTTTTTATTTTATTTTATTTTATTTTATTTTCCATGGTAAAATTTTATTTTTCTACCTCGGTTGCTTATGGGGGTAAAAATAAAACGTCATTAGGGAGAAGCACAGATGAACTATTTACGGAGATGAAGAAAATTCACAACGGCTCAAACGTCTGTGAGCTAAGTATACTAGCACAAGTTCACCAAAGCAATTCACAGCAGAACAGAACAAACAGGAAAAAAAAAAAGCCATACAGATTTGGAAAAATAGCATCTATGAGAAAGTCTGTGGGAAAATAAAAGGAAATTAACCAATGATGACATCAAGCATCTTTAATGAGATGAGCCAAACTGCACACGTTGGGTCTAAAGGATATGTGTGCATGCTTGTTGCTAAGCTGTGTCTGACTCTTTGCGACCCCATGGGGCCCGCCAGGCTCCTCTGATCATGGGATTCTCCAGGCAAGAATACTGGGTTGCCATTGCCTTCTCCAAGCTTTTTATTTTAATATAGTCAAATTTAATAATCTTTTCCTTTTTTTACAGCTGGATTTTAAATCATAATTGGAAAGGCTTTCCTTAATTTCAGCTTATATAGAAATTTACCCATGTTTTTCCTATTATTTGTATAATATTTTTTATTTTTAAAATTAAATTTAATTTAAAATGAAACAAAGATAAATATTTTAATGATAAAAGGTACAATTCATAAAGAAGGTAGACCATTAGTTGCCTAACAACAAAGAAACATAAAGCAGAAATCAGAAGAAATATAACGGAAAAGAAAAAAATACATAATGATGGTGAGACATATTAACATTTCTCTGAGAATATTTTATCAAATGCAGAAAAAATAATAGGAACATCTTGAATGTGCCATTAATTTAAATATAATAGACTTCTGATTGTGTTGATCTTGTACCCTGTTGATCTCTGATCCTGTCTGTGTAGTATGGGGAATGGGTCCAGTTTTGCCTTTTCCCAAATGTCTGTTCACTTCTCCTGACAGTAAAGACCAGCCTCACCACTTGATTTGGGATGCTACCTTGCTTTTCCCTTATACTTAATGTTTTATATCATTGGCCTGTTTTTGTACTTTTTTGTTCTATTTGTCTGTCTGTGCTTCATTACCACACTGTTTTAATTTTAGAAACTTTATGGTACTTTTAATTTTTTAAATTTTTGGCCATGCTGCATGGCTGTGGGACCTTAGTTTCTCGAGCAGGGATTTAACTCAGCCCACAGCCATGGAAGCAAGCACCGAGTCCTAACCACTGAGCAATCAGAATCCCCTTAGTACTTTTTAATGTCTGGTAGCATTAGTGTTAGAGAAGGCAATGGCACCCCACTCCAGTGCTCTTGCCTGGAAAATCCCATGGATGGAGGAGCCTGGTGGGCTGCAGTCCATGGGGTCACTAAGAGTCGGACACGACTGAGCGACTTCACTTTAACTTTTCACTTTCATGCATTGGAGAAGGAAATGCAACCCATTCCAGTGTTCTTGCCTGGAGAATCCCAGGGATGGGGGAGCCTGGTGGGCTGCCCTCTATGGGGTCACACAGAGTCGGACACGACTGAAGCGACTTAGCAACAGCAGCCGCAGCATTAGTTTATCGTCATAGCTCTCACTTTTTAGTGTTTTCCTAGTGAATTCTTGTGAATTTATTTTGCTATATTTTAGTATCTACTTGTCTAATTCCATTATAAAGCTCATTGATATTTTCATTGGGGAACACATTACATTTATTAAATATCTTAGGTGGAACTGACATCTTAATTATGTTGAAGCATTTTCACCTAGAACATGGGACGTCTTTCTGTATGTTCAAGCCTACTTTTATAGTTTTCAAGAAAGTTTGTTATTTGCTTTATATATTCTGGATTTCTTGTTAAGTTTATTCTTAATTATTTTTTTCTTTTATGTTTCACTTGTAAATGGTGTTTTCTCACTATATCTTCTAACTGGTCATTATTTGTCACCAGTGAGATATTTTATTCAATACTTATTGAAAGGACTCTTATAGTCTTATTTGAACATGAGAATTTTTACTGTTTCTCTTTCGTGTGTGTGTGTATAAAGGAAAATATAAGCAAATTATGTGAGGTATATCTAAAACTGTTTGATATTCAGTTGAAATCTTCTGCATCACTTTTTGATAAGGAGTTCTTGACATCTGTGTTAACTAACCAGTATTATTCTCTTGGCCATTAAAAATATTGATGACATAACATTTTAAAAGTGCTTCTTTATCATCTTGGATTTTTTTCCAAGCCACTGTCACCCGTTTTGCAAATTTCGATACTGGTGTTTTCTTGATTTTTATCAGAACGTGTTAATGGAAGGTTTTAAAGATAAGCCTCATATTCAGATGATACTTAGTGGTTTCTTGACATGAATGGTTACACTTTGTCAACAGAAATAACCACCAAATTTCGTAGGACTGCTGCCTGACCAAAAAAAGATAACCACTGAATAGAATACACAGATTATTTCAGAGACACTGAAATATGAAAATTAAAAGAGCCTTAGAATTGATGAAATGTGGTATTTACTCTTGTGTTTTCTTGTCTATTTATATTTTCAGTTAACATTTTTTTTCTTCAAAACCATGGTTTGACTGAAGTTTTTCTTACTAAGAATGAAATTTCATTTTTGATAGATCTGATCCCCAACATGGAGTGAAGGAAAGAAATACGGACTTCTAATTTTTAAAAATCACATCCTTTTAAATTTCAGTTTTAGTGCCTGTGCTTAAATGAACATACTGCATTAGTAAAATAGTATGTGCTCTATCCCACAGATGTAGAAGTCAGACTTCGGGCAAACTTGGCTTGCTGGCTCACAGCCCCGAGGCAGATGGTGTTTTCCAGACATGACAGCAGCCGCGTCTCTGCCTCACATGTCCCCACGTATGAGGCCTCTGTCCCCTCCCTTTGAAACGGGAAGGGCTTCTGTGGTTTTCAGCTTCTTGAGTATGATAGAAGTGACATGATGTGACTTTTGAGGCTAACTGAAATGCTTATGCGTGGGGCCCTGAGCTGCCATGCAAACTCAGCTGTTTGAGCCCATCTAGCTGTGAAGAAGCTCAAATTAGCCCCTGCAGGGAGATCATGTGGAGAGTCTCTGAAACTATAGAAGAGAGGGCTGTCCCGCCACCTTCTCCAGCAGCCCCTTTCACCGCTGTTGAAGGTCTCGCCACTGTGTGCACCCACCCCAAACTGGAACGTAAGAGCACTCGAATATTTAGCATAGGGTTGTAGTTAACAGTGCATTACATAATGTGTGGGCTTATTGACTCAAAATTTTAAATTTCTGTTGCTTTTATTGAGATGTAGTTTTAAGATATGTGGAATACATATCTGTAGTTTTAAGATATGTGGAATACATGTCTTAAAACCAACCATTTGAAAGCCCACAGTTCAGTTACTTTTAGTGTATTCAGAAGGTTGTAAGACCAGTACAATATCCAAATAATTTCAGAATGTTTTGTTACTCCAGAGTGGTCCTGTACCTGAGCGGTCCTGTACCCATTAACAGTCACACCCCGTTTCTCCTTCCCTCCAGCTCCTGGCAACCACGCATCTCTTCGTTTCTATTATCACTCATATTTAACATTTAATTTTTAAACTTGTCTAATTTTCTTTCTTAGCATATTTGAAATAATGCACTAGAGGGATCTGGAGCGTGCTTTAGACTGATAGAGAGGTGACAGCTGAAAGTGTAACTGTGGAGGATCCAGAATTAAAAAGCAAATACAGTGCTTTATTATTCAAAGAATAGTAGTGAATGACTAGTGAGTGAATCTGTTTCATCAGGAAAAAGTTATATTTAGTTCTCTTTTTAAGAAGCCAGGGAATACTGCATTTAAATTTTAAACTTAAATTTACATTTTAAAAAATTTTTTTAAAATTTATTTACGACTGCCCTGGGTTTCTGTTGCCTCACACATGCTTTCTCTAGTCTCAGCGAGCGAGCTCTGCTCTTGGTTGCAGTGCTCCGGCTCCTCACTGCAGGGGCTCCTCCTGTTGCGAAGCGTGGGTGCCAGGCCTCAGTGGTTGCAGCCTGTGGGCTTAGTTGCTCTGCAGCACGTGGAATCGTCCCGAACTAGGGACTGGACCCATGTCCCCTTCATTGGCAAACCTTACCCACTGGACCACCGAGGGAGTCCTGCATTTCTTGTTAAAAAGTTAGTGAGGGAAATACCAGAAAAGATAGGGGCAAATCGAATTAGAAGGGGTCCTTATTTCTGTCTCTAAAATGAAAACAGTAGATTTTAATGTCTGTTAGGCTGTTAACATTAACATACATCCTGTCAGTAATGGATATATGTTGTTATTCTTTAAAAAATTTCATATAAATCTTATCCTACTTTCAGATACAGATACATACATATATTTCTTTGTTTTATGAGAAAGATATCCAAGCCACCCATATATTTTACCTTTGGAAGGTTAAGACTTGGTGAAACTTGGATTGTAACTTTAAACTTAGAAATAATCATTTTTTAATAAAATATGGGAACAAATGTAGTCTCTGAAGTGGGATGCTTAAGATGACTCACTAAAGTACATTAACAAAGTATTAGATTTATATTCATTTTCTTACTGAATAATAAAATAATAATAAAAAATAGCTCTACAGTGGCAACCCTCATTCTGGCTGATGGTCTAGTGAGATTTATAGCTTCCATGGCATCCTGAGGAAGCCTGGAGGGGTAATAATAGAAACCTCACCTAAGTGTTTCCTTTCAGTTTATTGTAGTACGTTTACTTGTGCCTGGGTGAATGAAATTAAAGATAATATGCTTTTAATAATAGACTTTTAACAGTGATGAGAAGGGATTGTAAAAATCTTTTAATACTAAAGTTTCACTAGTTACAGTGTGGTAGTGTATCTAAACTTAAAATTTAAAAATGAGTTAGGCATTTTCCAATTATAGAAAGAAGAGTTTTCTAAATTTGTCTTTTCTAAGTAATTGTCAGTGTAATTTTTATGAATATAAACATAATGTGCCCCTCAACAGTTACCTATGAGTGAGAAGAAAGTAACTTCATTTTGAATGGAATTTGTCCTATGAAAATGGATATTTGAAAGCATTTACATTATTTTCTCACTCTGTTTCTGGAAAGGATGTGTCAGTTAAAAAAGTGCTTATACTTTGAAAAAAAGAGGGACAGAATTTTCTAATCCATTATTTTTTTCAAGGAATTATATTGAATTTTGAATTTATATTTTAAAAACAAAGCATTTTATAATAAAGCTTGTTAGAAAAACTGGAAAATTACACCTGAATTTTGGCAAAGCCAACATATCTCATGTTACAGTTGAATTTATATGTGTGTGAATATTCCTCTTTCTAATCCATTGTGATGTTAAAACTGAATTTAGACCTTCTGATTTCTGTTTCACAGAGTTCTTAAGCCAAGATTAAAGAGATGCACATCCATTCACGTTCCTTTCAAGTAAGGAAAACAGCAGTCAAGAAGAGAGTGGGCTTCTTTAGTAGCTCAGTGGTAAAGAATCTGCCTGCCAATGCAGGAGGCAGGCACAGCGTAGGTTTGATCCCTGGGTTGGGAAGATCCCCTGGAGTAGGAAATGGCAACCCACTCCAGTATCCTTGCCCAGAAAATCCCATGGACAGAAGAGTCTGGTGGGCTACAGTCCATGGGATCTCAAAGAGTTGGGCGTGACTGAGCAGTCACACACACACGAAGAGAGTACAAAAGGCTTTTTGTATCAGTATAAAAATATTTTATATTATTTTTTACCTCCTTTTCTTATTTTTTTTAACATATTAGATTAGAATTCAGTAGTCCATATATAATTTATGTACTAACATGGCTATGACCTGACTACTTTTTTACTGATAGGAATGTGTAATCTGAGGTTTGGAGATCATTAATCCAGATTATTGTCTGCTATTACAGGGGAGAAATTTGAACTCTGCATCATTAATTAAGTGGTTTGCCTGGAGGGCCCCTGTTCTGTTAGCTGTGTGAAGTTTGACCTCACGATGACTCTGTATTCAAAGTAATTTGTATTTCACCAAGATTGTAAAGTTTAGTCAAATATTTTTCTGCTTCAGTCTCTTTCTGTTCTCTTCTGAGCCTCCAGTGACATGTTCATTAGACTTTTTGATACTGTCACATGTGTCCTGGAGCCTATTCATTTAATTCAATTTTTATTCTCCCTGTTATTCAGATTGGATAATTTATGTTGATGTACCTACATATTTGGGCTTCCCAGGTGGCACAGTGGTAGAGAGTCTGCCTGCCAGTGCAGGAGATGGAGGGGACACAGGTTTGATCCCTGTTGGGAAGAGCCCCTGGAGTAGTGAATGGCAGCTCACTTCAGTATTCTTGCCTGGAAGATTCCACAGTCCGTGGAGACGCTAAAGAATCTAACATGACTTAGCTGCTGCTGCTGCTAAGTTGCTTCAGTCGTGTAACAACCTGCATATTTACTGATTATTTCCTCTGTCATCTCCATTCTACAAACGAACCTGTCCAAGTTCAACATGTTTTTCAATAGATCTTTCACTTCTGAGATTTCTCTGTTGAGAACCTTTGTCTTACCATTCATTTCTCACTTCGTTACCTTTGTCTTTACTTTGGGAAGGTTATTTATGATAGCTGCTTTAAAATCTTTGAGAACTCCAACATCTGAGTCATCTTGTGGGCATCTGTTTGTTGTCATTTTATTTCACCACATTTGCCTGGTTCTTGTTTGTTAAGTAATTTTGAATTGGTCTTAAATTTTTTGAACGTTCTGTTGGTAGATCTTGAGTTCTGCTGTATTCCTTGGAGAAAGTTGATTTTTTGTTTTGACACGTAATCAGCCTGGTTTGCATCAGACTGTGGGTTTGTCTTGCTTTCTGTGTATGGTGAGTTCAGTGTCGGTTCAGTGTTCAGGACTTTGCCTTGCTTCTTTGGGTCTGTCTCTCGTGTATGTGTGCCACTCAGGGGTTAGCCTGAGACTTGATCAGTTAAATTCTCAGAGCTTTTGCTTTGCTGGCTTCAGTCTGTCACGTGCATAGCTCAGGGATGAGTCTGAGACCTGTGTGGATTCATAACAGGCTTTCTCCTCTCTGTGCCTCCTGTACCATCTGCAGCCTATCCCAGTTTGTCTGGCTTAAAAGACAAGGTTTCTGTCAGTATTTTAGCTACACCTTCCATTACTGTGCTGTGCAGCTCCCTCAGGGTAGGGTCAAGGCTTGCTTTTAATTTTTATTATTTTTAATTAATTAAAAAAATATATTTTTTGGTGGGATCCTAGTTCCCCAATCAGGGATCAAACTCAGGCCTGGACAGTGAAAGCTTGTAGTCCCAAGCACTGGACTGCGAGGGCATTCCTAAGACTTATTTTTTAAATATTCAGTTCATTTCAGTCGCTCAGTCATGTCCGACTCTTTGAGACCCTGTGGACTGCAGCATGCCAGGCTTCCCTGTCCATCACCAACTCCCAGAGCTTACTCAAACTCATGTCCATCCAGTTGGTGATGCCATCCAACCATCTCATCCTCTGTCATCCCCTTTTCCTCCTGCCTCAGTCTTTCCCAACATCAGGGTCTTGTCAAATGAGCCATTTCTTTGCATCAGATGGCCAAAGTGTTGGAGTTTTCACTTCAGCATCAGTCCTTCCAATGAATATTCAGGGTTGATTTCCTTTAGGATTGATTGGTTGGATCTCCTTGCAGTCCAAGGGACTCTCAAGAGTCTTCTCCAGTATCACGATTCAAAAGCATCAGTTCTTTGGCACTCAGCTTTCTTTATAGTCCAACTCTCAAATCCATACATGACTACTGGAAAAACCATAGCTTTGACAAACCAACATTTATCAACAAATGTTGCTGTGGTATATATATATAAAGTAGCCTTTACTCTAAGAATAATTCAGCCGTATTCTAAGGCTTGATCCTTTGGGATCTTTCTCAAAATCGTGGCTCTTCAAGGTCTTTCTGCTCTGATCAGAATTCAGACACCCCCAGCACTGTGTGATCTGTTAGAATTGTTTACAGTCCACAGGAGTGTTTCTCCTGGCGATGTTCTGAGTCTCCCACTGTGCTTGTGCAGCTCGGTATTCGTCCGTAAGCTCACAGGGGCCACTGCTTAGATTTCTGGAGCAGTTTCTCAGGCAGTCTTCTCCTCTGGTGCCCCACTCCTTGGATTCTGGCTGCTTCAGTCTCCCTGAATTCTGATTTATGTGTCTTCAGCTCTTGAGATGGTCTTCTTAGCTCAGTTAAAAAAAAAAAAAAAGGTGTCATCACTTTTCAACTTTTTGATATTTGTGCTCTGCTTGGGTTCTCTTTGCCCATTTAATAGTTTAAAAAGTGCCTCTAGGCACAAGGTTGGCAGAACACTTACTTTGCTTACTTCTCCCAGGGATCACAGGCTGATTCTGCCTGTCAGGTGTCTGGAAATAGTTGCTTTACTATACTTTGTTTAGTTTTCTGTTGTTTTTGGTGAGAGGTTAAATCCAGTATTGGTTACTCCATCGTAACCAATGGGATTTGTGTTTTCCCATTTTCTTTTTTACTGTAACAGCTTATTAAATTTGTGCTGCATATCAAATTAACCCCAAATATTGATGCTTAACAAAAATACACGAAATTTCATACCATTACAGTGCCTCAGCAAGTTCCAGAATCTCAGCATCTAGTCCAAGTATGGGTGAGACTCCTTAGGGGCAGTTTCTTAAGTAACACTTTCTGTGCACAGTTCCTCTCGCCTTGTAGACTTGTAAAACTAGAGACAAGTTATCTGTTCTCACTCTAACATATGATGGTGAACTATTCTGAATAACTGTGTCATACATTCACGTTTAAAAAGCAGAGGGGAATGCACAAGGGAGCTGCTAGTCTGTAGTATTGAAATTCAGACAAGTGTGGAAAGTTCCTTGGTTGAGTCTCAAACTGGGAATGATTTTCCAGGGCTCTTGATTTGCTCTCTAGGTTCTTTGTTCTCCCATCCGAATCGTGTTCCCTTTTCCGGAAAAATAGAGTATCTTTATAGCTGAGCGGAAGCCTCAGCTTGCTTCCTACCAGTAAAATTCTGGGAGTCCAAAGACTTCTCTGCCGTCACACTGCCCTGTCTCTAGCTTCCTCAGTCCAAGCTGGCAGTGTTCCTGCATATATACCTCTTCTGTGAGTTTCCTGTGGATCTTCTTGGGGTTCACTCCATTGGAGAAAGCCTTACCTATAAATATTTCCTAGATTCTAGATGTGGGTTTGTTAAGGAGATTTGACTGTACCTAATTGTAGGAGTCAGTTAAACTCTCTAGTTTAAGTAAGGCTCTTGTCTTTGTGTCTGTTTCTGGAGTTTGAAGTTCATGAGGCAAGTGGTCAGGAAGAGAAGATGAAAGTGAAGTAGAGGAGACCAGGGGTAAGCTGGAGCCCTTAAGGACAGACTGTGACCCTGGCAGGTCTGGCTTGTTGCCTCTGAGCTTGTTGGTGTGAGTGTATTGCAGAATTTGGGTTCCTTTGCCATGAAGCCTGACATGTACCTCTGGTCCAGAAGTGTAAGAAGTGGAAAGACAGTGAAGGGGAGGGTGGGGCAGTGGTCAGCCCAGCTGCTGTATCGCACCCTGGAGATGAGCTGTCAGATAAGTGAAAGTGCGTGTGAGCTCCAAAGTGGCTGTTACCTCGCTTCCAGCCTCCATATTTCCCATAAGCATCTCTTTCTGTGGTTACCCAGCTAGCTGAACAGGGATTGGAGTTTTGGGGAGTGTAGCTCGGCCTAGCCAAGTCAACACATTACAGTGCCACTCCCAGTTAGACTGGAGAAGGGAATGGGAACCCACTCCAGTATTCTTGCCTGGAGAATTCCACAGACAGAGGAGCCTGCCAGGCTACAGTCCATGGGTCGCAAGAGTTGGACATGACTTAACGACTAAACCACCAGTTAGATATGTAAGTTGTTTGTTGCTATTTGTACAAATAATACTGTAACTTAACTAGTATGTATAAAGTGATTTAATTATTTTGGTTTATTGGGATAGATTTCTTTAAGTCCTGTTGCCAGATAAAATGATATGAATTTTACTTTAAGGCTTTTGGGACTTTTATAAATATATTTCATTCCAGAATGTTTGTGAGTGTTAGTTACTCTTGTGTCTGACTCTTTGCCACCCCTTAGACTGTAGCCTACCAGGCTCCTCTGTCTTTGGTATTCTCCAGGCACAAATACTGGAGTGGGTTGCCATTCCCTTCTCCAGGGGATTTTCCTGACCCAGGGATCGAACCTGGGTCTCCTGCATTGTAGACAGATTCTTTACTGTCTGAGCCACCAGGGAAGCCCAGAATTTCACTCAGAATGCTTGTATTAATATATAATCTCATGATGGTATATTGGCTTTACTGTGTCATTGGATACATATATACAGTATGCTTATATTCATATGTCTTTTTTGTATCATCCACTCCATTCAGGTAGATGCAAAGACCAGAAGTGATTAAAGAATAGTCTGTTTTCAGTTTTTTTTGTTTGGTATTTAAGACATTTTTATGCCTTTTTTTTTTTTCCTATGAATAATATGTTTTTGGTTCTATGAGTTTTCTTTTTTTTAAGTACTTGTATATATCTCGTTGTTAATTCTGCTCATGAAACATAAATATCCCAAATCAATGTATATCTCTTGTATTAATATTTGATCTTGTGCTTGGTTGCTGCTTGATTTTTGCTGGTTAATAGATTCATTTGCAGTGATACATACTTGAGTTCTGCTCTTCTAAACTTTCCTTCATTGCTGATACTTAAAAGCATTTCTGATTAATTTTTATTTTAGAGCTATCGAAGATTGATTGAAGCCCTCGTATTTCAATGTGGGCAGGGTAAATTCAGTCAGTGCTCTCATTTTGGATAATGAAGTTTTCACTTCTCTTTTGGAGGATTGTATGAGGTAGATGTAAAGATAACTTCTGTTAATGTTAATATTTTCAAGCACAATATTTATATAAGTACTTTATATATAAGTACTTTATATATGTTATTTATGTAACTTAAAAATCTTAGAAAATATAAGGGCACATAACGCTCAATCTGAGTAATGTGAGTTCACCTTCCTCTTTTAATTTGTAAATACTTAAGCGTGTTTCTTTAAAAGATAAAGACTTTAAAAAAGTGAGTCATACCACAGCATTATTATCATTCTTAGAGCACTTCACCAAGTATTCTGAATTCAAAATTTCCTCGTGTTTTATTAGTATTTTGTTTTGTTTTAAATATGGTTGATTTATCTGAATCATGAGCCAAATAATGTGTATACTTCATTTGGTGTATGTGTCTCTTAAATATTTTTCAATCTATTGGTTGTCTTCACCTCCCTGTTTTCTTGCTATTTTTCTTTTTTAAATAGAATTGGGTCTTTTTTTTTTTTTCTTCTATAGAATTTTCCACAGTTGGGATTATTTTCTGTAAATTGGTCAAGGCTTCATTAGACTCAATTTTGTTTTGTTTTGTTTTTGTAATGAGAATTGTTTCTAGAAGCATTGCATCAGGAAGTGCTTAAAATCTAACGTGTCTCTTTCTGTGATGTTAAGATTGGTGAGTATGAGATTGCGAATCCAGTGGGTTTAGATACTGTTAACTCTGTTTTCTGGTCCCATCACTTCATGGGAAATAGAAGGGGAAACAGTGGAAACAGTGTCAGGCTTTATTTTGGGCTCCAAAATCACTGCAGATGGTGACTGCAGCCATGAAATTAAAAGACGCTTACTCCTTGGAAGGAAAGTTATGACCAACCTACATAGCATATTCAAAAGCAGAGACATTACTTTGCCGACTAAGGTCTGTCTAGTCAAGGCTGTGGTTTTTCCAGTGAGAGTTGGACTGTGGAGAAGGCTGAGCGCCGAAGAATTGATGCTTTTGAACTGTGGTGTTGGAGAAGACTCTTGAGAGTCCCTTGGACTGCAAGGAGATCCAAACAGTCCATTCTGAAGGAGATCAGCCCTGGGATTTCTTTGGAAGGAGTGATGCTAAAGCTGAAGCTCCAGTACTTTGGCCACCTCATGCGAAGAGTTGACTCATTGGAAAAGACTCTGATGCTGGAAGGCATTGGGGGCAGGAGGAGAAGGGGATGACCGAGGATGAGATGGCTGGATGGCATCACGGACTCGATGGACGTGAGTTTGAGTGAACTCCGGGAGTTGGTGATGGACAGGGAGGCCTGGCGTGCTGTGATTCATGGGGTCGCAAAGAGTCGGACACGACTGAGCGACTGAACTGAACTGAGCGACTGAACTGAATTGAACTCTATTTTCAGGTTCCCTTGAACTTTTTACTTTTTTAACTGAATGGCTTTAGTAGTCCTTAGTAAGTATTACTAAAATCCATTATTCCACATTCACTAGCTGGAATTTTTTGTGATGAATTTCTGTTCCAAAAGGAAAAAAAACAGGGTAAATGGTTTATTCTTTCCCTTTGTTTGACATATTTCAGAATAATGTGTTGGTTTCTTTAAAGGGGATTGATTAATAGCTTTTATTTGGCAAAAATTCACAGAAAAGTTTTCTTTCAGACATCTTTTCATCTTAAGTATCATCACATAGTTGTGAGAACAGAATTATTACCGGTTCTTATTCTTTGTTATAAAAAGTATTGATTTATACATTTTGCTTCATTTGAAATCATAATGTAGAACAAAAAGATTAAAGTTGGTAAGACCAATTATTGATACATTTTTAAAAATTACAATTTTTGTCCTGTAAGTTTGTCAGTCCTTTTAACAGTATAAGAAGATACTTGATCAAACTATTAACTTACAGAAAGTGAGTCCATGTAATCTGAACTGAGAGAGAATTTGATACCGAAGTGCTTCAGTGAGTGTATATTGCTATTGGATGAAATTTCAGGTTGGAAATAATTACATTGTTTGGTGTCAGGCGGTCAAGTTTGTATATTCTATTTGATTGCTTTTGGAAAATGAGCTTTTATTTTACATAAGCGGGTTGGAGAAACATTAGCAAAAATTGCTTTAAAGTGCTTCTTTTTCTTTGGGAAATTCCTATATATTAAATGCACAACATTAGAAGTGTGAAACTTCTTCAAGAAGTTTCATATTTAAAAAGAAAAAGAAGTTTCACATATTTGAAAAAAGCATCTCTTCTGATGTTTTTTAAAATAGAAAATTTGTTAGTGGCTACAAGGAAGGGTCAGTTTATGTTACTTCACAGAGTTGTTGTTTCTGTTTAGTCACTAAGTCACGTCTGACTCTTGCGTCTGCATGGACTGTAGGCTGCCAGGCTTCTCTGGGATTTCCCAGGCAAGAAAGAACACTGGGCTGGGTTGCCACTTCCTTCCTTCAGGGATCTTTCCCACCCAGGGATCAAACTTGGGTCTCCTGCTTGCCAGGCGGGTTCTTTACACTGAGCCATCAGGGAAACCCTATAGAGTTGGCTAAACCTATCCAAACAGCTGGTTTGTCTTATTTAATCCTGATGTACTGTTTTCTTTTTTTTTTTTTCCCCCACCAGTTTATTTTGCTTCTATTCAACTCTTCTATAATGTTTGTTTTGTATTTGTCATTGAGAATCATTTTTTAGTTCTCATTTGTTGAAGCTATTTGAATACTGCCTTAACTGTTATTCCTGTTTATTTAAACCATTGGCTTTTTGACATATATGTTCAAAATTTGACATTTTCAAAGATTTACTGTCAGGCTTTTACAAAGTAGCCTGACTTTTGAAAGCCACTGCAAGGGCTGATTTTATATTACTTCAAATGCCCATGAGATGGTGCTCATTTGTCTCATTTGATAGTATTGATGTTTTGTAAGATGTTTATAATTTATAAATATATTGTTTTATAAACTTCTAACTTTCTTAATTATTATGGTATGGAGGTACATTATACCACTATGGTATAAATCTGTTATTCATCTTAGTCTAATCATATTTATCTATTTCTTCCTTAGTCTGTTGGCTAATATTATATGTTGGTTTGCTGTAAGTCTTCAAATGAATGATACCTTTGATGCATCTCCATTTTAAAATATATTTATTTTATATTGGAGCATAGTTGATGGGCAGTGTGTTAGCTTCAGGTTACAGCGAAGTGATTCAGTTATACATATACAAGTATCTATTCTTTTAAAAATTCTTTTCCCATTTAGGTTATCACAGAATGTGGAGCAGAAGTCCCTGTGGTATATAGTAGGCCCTTGTTGGTTATCTGTTTTTTTTAAATAAAAATAGCCATGTGTACATGTCAGTCTGAAACTGCTCCCACCTTTCCCCCCTGGTAACCATATGTTTTCTAAGTTTGTATGTCTGTAACTTGTAAATTCTTTTTCCGTTCATCTTGGGGCTAAACCAGTAGTAATTCTTGTAAAACATAGATGAGATTTAGAGCTCTTACTTTTTCCACTTGCTCCAGCTGTTTGCTAAATAAATTTCAGTATATCTTATGATTAGAAAGAGAAGGATGTTTTGTGATCTAGGTTCTCTAAATGGAAAGCATTCTACTAGTTTTTTGACCTCTATGTTTTTTTAACTTTAATACTTTATTTGTTGGCTTCGTTGGCTGTGCTGGGCCTGTATTGCCGTGTGCAGGCACACAGTTGTGGTGAGCAGGGGCTTCTCTGTTGCAGAGCGGTCTTTTCCTTGGGGGACTTCTCCTTTAGGGTGCAGGCCTGCCGTGCACAGGTTCAGTGGTTGGCGGGGTGTGGGCTCAGGAGCTGCGGCTCCGAGCTCTGAAGCGCAGGCTCAGTGGTTGCGGTGTGTGGGCCCAGTTGTCCTGCAGCATGTGGAATCTCCCCGGACTAGGGCTTGAACCTGTGTCCCCTGCATTGGCAGGAGGACTCCTATCCCCTGTACCACCAGGGGAGTCCTGACCTTTATTTTTTGAATATATGTTTTATAAGAGCTGAGGAACAGAGTGTATTTCTACATTTTTACCTTTGTCCCAACTATCCCTTTTGGATTATTGAACTTTTATTAAATTTGTGTTGTATTGAGTTGGAGAAGGTCAACATGGTCTGCATGAGGTAGAAAGAAGAACTGCATAGCGATAACGTCATGAAGAGGATCAAACCCCTGAAAGAGTCTGGCCTGCCTTACATCACGGCCCTACCACTGAAACAGTCCCTGTATCTGATAGCATGTGACATTTTGATTGCCTGACCTGTGTTCCAGACCACTGTGTGAAACTGGGCACCGTGACTGACATCCCTCTCAGGATTATGTGAAGTCAGGAAAGAATTCCCCCGAAGAACCAGAGGAAGGGGGATATGAAAGCATGTTTGCCAGAGAAAGGTTTAGTAATTATGAGTAAATACATCACCTTCAAGGGTTGCTGCAAAAATAAAATAAGTGAATAAGTGAGCACACTTAAAGATATGCTGTATATTGTACAGTTTTTTAAATTTTGAAGTTTTTTTTTTTTGAGAGACAGTATCCTGGATGGAATCAGATGGATTTCATTGTGATTCCTAAATCTCACTTCTTAGGTTTGTGATGTTGGGCAGGCCATATACTCTTTCTGATCTCGTTTCTGTACCTGTGAATTGAGAATAATGCTACCATTTGTATAGGGTTGTTGTCAGAATCTGGGAATAATGCCTGGCATGCGGTTCTTTCTACATTTTCCTTCTCAGTTTCCTACTCAGTTTCTCTGACCTGAGTGGGGTTAGAGTGAGGAATCACTACTTCCTTTATGGTTTCATCTGGATATACCTTTGCAGAAGTGAGAATTGGGCTTTGAAGGGTGAACAAGGATAAGGAAGTAGAATTTTAAAGCTTGTTCTTGCTATAAATGTAGTCTGGACTGGCTAGATCACTAAGATTATATGCAGACAGAATGGACGCTGAGGCTTTTTTAGATTTTTTGGGGGTAGGCCAAGTGATAGGAAATTCATTCTGTGTGTAATGAGCCACAGTGACTTTTATGCAGGAATTATTACATGATTAAAATGCTTGATACCGTGGTAATGACATAATGTTACTAGAATTTCTGAATTAAATTGCATTATTTTTCAGAGATACTTTTTCTCATGTAGTTAGTATTTTATTGATTTTAATTCCTGTTTATACAAATTAGATTAGGCTTTCATTGAAAATCAGTGTTTAGTTGATATTTTTGTTTACTAAGTGAATGTGAAGTTGCTCAGTCGTGTCCGACTCTTTGCGACCCCATGGACTGTAGCCTATCAGGCTCCTCTGTCCATGGGATTTTCCAGGCGAGAGTGCTGGAGTGGATTGCCGTTTACTAAGTGAATAGTAGATCTCAAATAGCTAATAGGATCTAGATGAAGGCTTATGTTTCTGTCTTGTTTGGACTTCAAGGCTGTGAAGTTGTCTCTAGCTTTCAGCCTGAGATTTCTGATGGCAGAATGCTGTGGAAGTCATTTAAATATTAATTCTTGCCAAAGCTGTCTAATTTTAACCTTGGTCTTTGTACATGTTTGTTTATACTTATAGAAAATGTACTGTAATAGATGTTTTGGGAAATAACTGGTACATTGACTTTAATGTGCTTTTGTTTGGGAGTATTTGTTAATTCTGTTAAATATGTCAACTTTTAGCACTGCTTACCTTTCTGGTTTTATCATGTGTTAAGCTGTAGGAGACTCCTGATTTAGCGTTTAGCCAGTTTGTACAATTAAGAATGAAATATCGACATATGAGCACGAAGGAGCTGAGCTGGGTCTTGGCTTCGCTGTGCGGGCTTCCTCTGGCTGCAGTGAGCAAGGGCTACCCTGTGCCGTGTCCCCTGGTCTTCTCATTGCTGCCGCTCCTCTTGTGGCGGCTCTAGAGCGCGGGCTCTGGGATCCACAGGCTTGAGGAGCTGTGGCGCGTGGGCTTAGTGGCCCCGAGGTATGCGGAATCTTCTCGGACCAGGGAGCGAACCCATGTCCCCTACATTGACAGGTGGATTCTTAAACATTGTACCCCCAGGGAAGTCCAAGGCTTAGTTAGTTAGCACTTTTGAGAATAAGATACAGAAATACCATTTGGATATTTTGCTTTTAATGCATTTATTTTAAAATAGCTGATTCATTAAATTCTCCTTCCCTATCCACCTTCCTCCACAACCTCCAGTTTGCATTTTCTGTTCTTTGAGGGTAAAACATCCCACATAATGCCAAGACGAAAAAGAAAATGAAGATGGGTCATGTATTAAAGACTACCTTTATTGATAGTAAGATGTTAGTTGGTTGTAGTATCTAATCTAGGTTTAGTGATCTGTGGAGTGATATTTTTCTGGGATTATATTGGCTGTCAAATACATAACTTTTTTTGTGTTTAATACTTTATGTAGGTAAGACGTTAACAGTACAAAAAAGTCGGTATAATGGCTTATTTCACTCCCACGTCTGTGCCACGTTTTCAACAGCTTATCCCTGCCAGATCCTCTCTCACTCAAAATTAAGTCAGTCACTGCTAAGGAAAACCTGTTATATACATGCAGAATTGAAAAAAGTGGTCTTATAGGAATATTTTAATGTGTAGTTATTTCCTTGCTTTAATCTCTTATTTTTTTCATTATGGTTAGAACACTTAACATGAGATCTAGCTTTTTTTTTTTTTTTCTTTTTTTTTTTTTTTCCGACTCTTAGCGACCCCATGGACTGCAGCCCACCAGGCTCCTCCGCCCATGGGATTTTCCAGGCAAGAGTACTGGAGTGGGGTGCCATCGCCTTCTCTAAGAGATCTAGCTTTTTTAAAGTGTCAAATATAGTAATATTAACTATAGGCATGAAGTTGTACAGCAGATCACTGTACAAGTTTTTATCATGAAAGGATGTAGAATTTTGTCAGATACTTTTTCCTGCATCTATTGAGATGATCATAGTTTTTTTTCCTTCATTTTGTAAATGTGGTATTTAATGGTTTGCATCCCAGGTATAAATCTGACGTAATCATGATGTGTAATTCTTTTAAAATACTGTTGACTTCAGATTGCTAGTCTTGTTAGGGATTTTCGTATCTATGTTCCTAAGGAATCAGTTCGTTTCAGCTGCTCGGTCGTGTCTGACTCTTTGTAAGCCCATGAACCGTGGCACACCAGGCCTCCCTGTCCATCACCAACTCCCAGAGTCCACCCAAACTCATGTCCATTGAGTCGGTGATGCCATCCAACCATCTCATCCTCTGTCGTCCCCTTCTCCTCCTGCCCTCAATCTTTCCCAGCATCAGGGTCTTTTCAAAAGGAATACTGACCAGAAATTTTCTTTTTGTGTAGTGTCCGTGTCTGTCTTTGGTATCAGGGTAGTGGTGGCTGTATAAAATGGATTTGGAAGTGTTCACACCTCTTCAATTTTGGGGATGAGTTTGAGAAATAGTGGTATTAATTCTTTAGTATTTGGTAGAATTCATCAATAAGGCCATCTGGTCCTGGGCTTTTGTTTGTTGGGAGATTTTGATACTGATTTGATCTCTTTATTCGTTATGAGTATGTTTAAATTTTCTATTTCTTCATGATTCAGTCTTGGTAGGTTTCTAATAATTATCCATTTCTTCCAGGTTTTCCAATTTGTGGACATATAGTAAGTCATAGTAGTTCTTTTGTATTTTTTTAGTTACATAGTAGTTCTTATGACCCTTTGTTTCTGTGTAGCCAGTTGCAGAGTCTCTCTTCTTTCAGTTCTGATTTTATTTATTTCGGTTTTAACTTTTTTTTCCAAGTCAAGCTAAAGTTTTGTCAATTTTACATTTTCAGAATACCAGCTGTTAGTTTCGTTGATCTTTTCTGTTATCTTTCTAGTGTATGTTTTATTTCTTTTCTGCTTTGATCTTGACTTTTTTCTTTTTTCTACTAATTTTGGGCTTTTTTCCCAAGCTCTTTGAGGTATAAAATTAGATTTTTTCATTTGAGATATTTCTGTTTTCTTAAATACATTTTGTTGCTACAGATTTCCTTCTAAGAACTGCTTTTGCTACATCACATAAGTTTTGGTTTGTTGTATTTCCATTTTTGTTTGCCTTAGTTTTTAATTCTCTTTTGATTTCTTCTTTGGCCCATCGCTGCTCAGTAGTGTAGTGCTGTCTCTCTGCGTATGTTTGAATGTTGCCATTTTATGCCCATTCTTGATTCATAGTTTCATACCATTGTGGTTGGAAAATATACTTTATATGGTTTAAGACTTCTTAAATTTGTTAAGGCTTGTTTTGTGGCCTGACACGTGATCTGTCCTAGAGAATATTCCCTGTGTCCTTGAGAGCACTTACTCTGCCACTGTTGGTCGCAGTGTTGTGTATTTATTTATTACGTCTGTTGTGTCTGTAAGTGTATTCAGGTCCAGTGTTTCCTTATTGATTTTCTGTTCATACTTTGTTTTGTTTGGAAGTTTATCAAGAATTTAAAATCATGTGTAGTTGGGGTACAAATAGAGTACGAGTATCCAATGCACTTTTTAATCTGTGTGCTTTGGTTTTGTGATACAAATTTATATAGATTCTTTATTTAGGTGGTCATTAACAAAGGTTTGTATATTAAAAATATATTTTAAATTATTTTTGTTTCATCTTTATTTTGCTAAGGTTACAGTGTAGTTTTTTATTGTTGCTTGTTGCTCAGTCTTATGGAAAAAAAAATCTTGATTATTTTGATTGGTCTGACTTAGGCCACATACTTGCCTCTGGATTAATCATTGTGACTGGAAGAATGGGGAACTGTATGTGCCAGGCCTGAGCTTGGTGTCTTCTCTATGGCCTGGTGTGAGGTATTGTGACTTTATTGCCTGGAGAATGCTGTGAATGGAAGGAAATTAAATGAAGAGTGAGTGCAGTACAGACAGAAACAACAGATGTCTATTACAGTGGACATTTATTTAGGTTGTTTCCAGTTATTCCTCTATTGTTAAAGCTTTTTTCACAAGTGATAGATCTTCCTACTTAAGAATTTTAGTGTCAAATTATTAAAAGATTGTAAAAATCCATCTTTTGTGGATAAAAGTTAGTAATACAGAGCTTTCTTCTATGTATTCCAAATTTTGCTATTCCTCAAAATAGTATTTGTGGAGTCTTCTAATTATGAACTATGAAACTTAACAGCATATTTTAAAACAGTTTGAAAACATTGAGACAGTGGTAATAGAACTAGTCTTGTTAAAGTTGTAAGAAATCTTAAAATGTCTGTGATGCTGTAGTTTTAAACAGTTATAAACATAAAATCAAACTCAGATACTAAAGTAATTGATTTGATTATAGACTGTATGACATTTTGCTGTCATTTTTATATCCAATAATGTTTTGAGTCTGAGTAATGTAAGTCTAGTGAACTTGTGACTGGTTGTCACACAGTGACATATTTCGGATTTTTAAAATATGTCATTGCTGTAAATCACTAGTTTGCTAGATTGAACTAGCAAGCTGTTAAAGAACATGGCAATATTTACTGTAGATAAATGCAAATTTAAAAAGGTTCTGTGTATGAAGGTTTAAATGATTTATTAGCCTTCAGTGCAGATATGAATCTGAAGTTATGTAATGGATTAAGAAAATTTCATTTCCTGTTTGAAGGTTTGAATTTGCATATTTATTCTATAATGCAAGTATTTGATCTAAATCTGTAGGATATGGACTTAGATCAAATAGATCAAATGTGTGATATCAACATATGATTAATCATTTTTTGGTATATTATATGGCAGGCCTTTTAGTTATAGCTCAAGTAATTAAATATTATATCAACATTTTTTTTTCTTTGACTGGAGTGGGGAAGTAGGGAGAGCTAAAGAAATTGGCACTGTGTATCTTTGGGTGACTTTGGAGTTTGTACTTACAGGACTTTCTTAATGCCCTTTAATTTGGCTCTCATTTGTTTCAATGAGGGGTTCCTCTAAGTTAATACATTTTTCTTTTCATTGGTAAATAATCAGACAGTTAACCTATGACAAAGTGACACCTCACACTTGTTGTTTATTGTTAAGTTACTAAGTTGTGTCTGACTCTTTGCAACCCCATGGACTGCAGCACAGCAGTCTCTTCTGTCCTCTCCTGTCTCCAAAAATTTGCTCAAATTCATGTCCATCGAGTCGGCGATGCTCTCTAACCATCTCATCCTCTGCCACCCCCTTCTCCTTTTCTTTAGTCTTTCCCAGCATTAGGGTCTTTTTTTCCAAAGAGTCAGCTCTCCACATCAGGTGGCCAAATTATTGGAGCTTCAGCCTCAGCATCAGTCCTTCCAATGAACATTCAGGATTGATTTCCTTTAGGATTGACTGGTTTGATCTCCTTGCAGTTCAAGGGACTCTCAAGAGTCTTCTCCAGCATCACAATTCAAAAGCATCAGTTCTTCATCCTTCAGCCTTCTTTATGGTCCAACTCTCATATCCATACATGACTACTGGAAAAACCATAGCTTTGATTATACAAACCTTTGTCAGCAAATTGATGTTTCTGCTTTTTAATACACCTCACATATAGTTGCTTATTTTTTTTAATCAAACTTTAATTCAAGATAATTATAGAGTCACATACAGAGAGAGTCCTTATACCATTTATTCAGTTTACCCTGATTGGAAAATCTTACAAAACTATAATACAGTATCGACTTTGATATAATCAAGGTACAGAAAATCCCCATCATGTAAGGCTCCCTGATACTGCTCTTTTATATTCACATTTACATTGATCCTTGCTGCACCCCTCCTTAACCCCTACCAACAGCCAATCTGTTCTCCAGTTCTCATAGTTTATCAGTTTAAGAGTTTTATATAAATGAACTCATATACTATGTAACGTTTTGTTTTGTTCTGTTTTGGTCAGAACGGTTCTCTGGAGATCCATCTGTAATAGACCGCTTTGTGTATTAGTATTTTTTAAGTGTTGAATAGTACTCCATTCTATGACTGTACTAGTTTGTTTAACCATTTATCTGTTGGAGAACATCTAATTTGTTTCCTTGTTTTTTTGCCTCTGTTGAATAAGGCTATTATAAACATTTGTGTATAGATTTTTGTATGAACATAAGTTTTCATTTCTCTGGGAAATATGCCAGGAGTGTATTTGGTACATAGTTGCATAGTTAATTTTTTCTCTTTAAGAAAGTGCCAGACTCTTTGACAGTGACTGAGTAGTCTTACATGTAAGTAAGCAGAGTACGAGTGATTCAGTTTCTCCACACTATTTTTTATTTTAGCCATCATGATGTACGTCTAATGCTATCTCATTATGGTTTTAATTTGCATTTCCCTAATGGCTAATGATGAACGTCTTTTCGTGTTCATCTGTACATCCTCTTTAGTGAAATTTCTGTTTCTTGTCTTTTGACAATTGGATTTTTGGTTCTAGTATTCTAATTAGATTGTTTGTTTTTTGTTGTTGAGTTTTGAGTGGTTTTTAGATATTATTCCTTCATCAGATAAATGGTTTGTAAATATTTTCTTCTAGCCTGTAGATTGTTTCATCCCCTTCAGTTCAGTTCAGTTCAGTTCAGTCGCTCAGTCGTGTCCGACTCTTTGCGACCCCATGAATTGCAGCACGCCAGGCCTCCCTGTCCATCACCATCTCCCGGAGTTCACTCAAACTCACGTTCATCGAGTCAGTGATGCCATCCAGCCATCTCATCCTCGGTCGTCCCCTTCTCCTCCTGCCCCCAATCCCTCCCAGCATCAGAGTCTTTTCCAATGAGTCACCTCTTCGCATGAAGTGTCCGAAGTACTGGAGCTTCAGCTTTAGCATCATTCCTTCCAAAGAAATCCCAGGGTTGATCTCCTTCAGAATGGACTGTTTGTATCTCCTTGCAGTCCAAGGGACTCTCAAGAGTCTTCTCCAACACCACAGTTCAAACGCATCAATTCTTTGGCGCTCAGCCTTCTTCACAGTCCAACTCTCACATCCATACATGACCACAGGAAAAACCATAGCCTTGACTAGACGGACTTTTGTTGGCAAAGTAATGTCTCTGCTTTTGATTATACTATCTAGGTTGGTCATAACTTTTCTTCCAAGGAGTAAGCGTCATCCCCTTAAAAGGATCTTTTGGAGTGTAAAAGTTTTTAATTTTGATAAAGCCCAGTTTATCAGTTTTCCTTTTATGTGTCTTGCTTTTGATGTCAGATCTAAGAACTCTGTGTAGTCCTATATCCTGACAATTTCTCCTATGTGTTCTCCTAAAAGGTTTATATTTTACATTTAAATCTGTTATCTGTATTGTTAGCTTTTGTGTTAGGTGTACTTAGGTAAAGGTTCATTTGTTTGTCTATGGATATCTAATTGCTTCAGCACTATTTGTTGAAATTCCGCCATTGAATTTCTTTTGCATCTTTGTTGCAACTCAGTTGGGATATTTTTGTGGTTCTAATTCTGGATTCTCTTCCATTCTATTGATTTTAATGTTTGTCCTTTTGGTAGTACCTCATCGTGGAGCAGTGTAAATATTGAAATTGAGTGGACAAATTCCTCCCACTTTATCTTTGTTTTTCAAGATTTTTTTTTCCCCCCCGGCTATTCTGGTTCCTTTGCTTTTCAATGTAAATTTTAGAATTATCTTGCTATATATGCAAACAATCTTGCTGAGATTCTGGTAGGAATTGTGTTAAATCTGTGTATCAATGTGGGGAGAATTGACCGCTATACTGTGAACACAGTATGTTTCTGAATTTATTTGGATCTTTTTTTTCTCTCATTATCACTTGATTGTTGTCAGCATCCAAGTCTTGTACATGTTTTGTTTGATTTCCATCTAAAAATATTTCAAGGTTTTTTGAATGATTGTAAATAGTATTACATTTTAAATTTCCTTGTCTACATGTTTATTCCTATGGTGATGGTGTTTTAATTGCTAAGTCATGTCCAACTCTAGCAACTTCCTGGATGGTTACCTGCCAGGCTCCTCTACCATGGGATTTCCCAGAATACTGGAAGTGGGTTGCTGTTTCCTTCTCCAGGGGATCTTTCCTACCCAGGGATCAAATCCACATCCATCAAACACATTTCAGGTGGATTCTTTACTGCTGAGACACTAGGGAAGCCCATGTTTATTGCTAGTATACAGAAATACAATTTAAAAATACGGTGGCTTTTTTATTTTTTAAAATAGGTTTAATGAGGTATAATTCACATACCATAACATTTCTTCTTCTTTTTTTTAAAAAATAAGATTTATTTATTTTTATTTGGAGGATAATTGTGTTACAGTGTTATGTTGGTTTCTGCCAAATACCAACATGAATTAGCCATAGGTATACCTATGTCGCCTCCCTCTTGAACCTCCCCCACCATTTTAACCACTTTTAAGTTTATATTTCAGTGGATTACAGCACAGCCATCAGCACATTCATCTCCAGAAGAACTTCATCTTTCCAAACAGAAAGTCTGTAGCCGTTAAACATGAATAACATTATTAACTCTCCATTCCCCCAGTCTGGAGTTTTGTGTGTGTGTGTGTGTTTTAATTTAGGCTTGATTTTTATTAACAGAAGACAATGTCAATGGACGAATTAGATTTTGACTCAAGAATAATTTAAGTTGCTTAGCTAAAAATTGATTTTTATATATTCAATTCAAAAACGGATGGTGAATGATAATTCTGTATATTTCTGGTATTGTTATTAGTGCTATTTGTTGTGGTTTAGTTGCTCAATTGTGTCTGACTCTCTGTGACCCCATGGAATGTAGCCTGCCAGGCTCCTCTCTCCATGGGATTCTCCAGGCAAGAATACTGGGGTGGGTTGCTATTTCCTTCTCCAGGGGATCTTCCCAACCCAGGGACTGAATTTGTGTCTCCTGCATTGGCAGGCAAATTCTTTAGCACTGAGCCACCTGGGAAGCCTCATTATTACTATTATTACAATACTAATATGATGCTACTCTTAGCATTATTATTAGAACTGTTACTGTTCCTTTTACTATTACTGACATCGTTACCACTCCATTCTTCTCTGGCTTTCTGCGATAGCCTTCTTCCTGATCTCCCTACTTCTACTCCTGCCCCTTAATCTTTCATTCTGATGTCTGTTTTTGATTATCCAGCTAGATTAACTGGACCTTGGGTACTTTTTTAGTGAGTACAAATTTAAACTCATTAAGTGTATCAGAAGTATTAAAAATTATGCTGAAGTATAGTTTTATCTTCTGTTTCTCTCAAAAGAATTTCTGTAACAAAGTAGACTCACAGAAGATTAAGAAGGTGCACTATCTCACATTTGCTTTTTACGAGAGAATTGAGTTAACTAGGGCAGTTGCCTGCAGTGGCTTTTATATGTTATTTCCTGTGATCTTGCAGTAAGGAGCTCATGGTCTGAGCCACAGTCAGCTCCTGGTCTTGTTTTTACTGACAGTATCATGCTTCTCCATCTTTAGCTGTAAAGAAAATAATCAGTCTGATTTTGGTGTTGACCATCTGGTGATGTCCATGTGTAGAGTCATCTCCTGTGTTGTTGGAAGAGGGTGTTTGCTATGACCAGTGCGTTCTCTTGGCAACACTCTGTTAGCCTTTGCCCTGCTTCATTCTGTACTCCAAGGCCAACTTGCCTATTACTCCAGGTATCCTTTGACTGCCTATTTTTGCGTTCCAGTCCCCTATGACAAAAAGGACATCTTTTTTGGTGTTAGTTCTAGATCTTGGAGATCCTCGTAGAACTGTTCAGCTCCATCCTTCACTGTGGTGTGTAGACTCCTCTTGTGGTGCACAGGCTTCTGTCTAACTGTGGTGGTGCTCGGGCTCCGGAGTGTGTGGGCCTTGAGGCTGTGCCTCTCAGGCTTGGCTGTCTTGTGGCCTGTGGGATCTGAGTTCCCTGACCAGCCATTGAACCCGAGTCCAGTGTGCTGGAAGGCGGATTCTTAACTACTAGACTACCAGAGAAGTCTCCATCTTTTACTCTTCTTTATTTGAATACTATTTATACACAGTGAAACTCTACTATTAATAAAATATGTGGACTCTGAAAAATTCACTTATGTAAAGTTTGAGAATTTGACCATTTAGTATATTTAGTCTATTTTGTCTTAAAAAGTACTAAAGTAAAACAAGAGTGATATTTAGTACTGTACACAGCTGAATTGAGAGGATTCTAAATGATTAGAAGGCACTTTCTCATAACCTTCTCCTTTGCTCATTGCAGTTTATCCTGTCCCTTGAGATGTTTTGGTGGCAGAGTATGGGGCAGAGGGCAATAACCAGTCATTTATTTGAATTCAGTTATCACAGTCCATCATCCTACTTGTAAACCTTTTTTTTTGTTTAAAGAATGTAACATCCTTCCTACAGTACTGTATCTAGCTAATACTTAAAAAAAAATCGTATTGCTGACAGTCCATTTTCCTATTACTTAAGCTATTTTACTTCTCAATTATTTTTGTATATAAAAATATCAGCTTTCATAATAGCTAATTATTTTTGTATTTATTCATTCCTCAACTATCTGAAGACTTAAAACACATAAAGCACATAAGGAGATTTTTACTCCAAAGCTGTCTTTCAGAGTACGTATTTGTTGTTCAGTCGCTCAGCTGTGTCCATCTCTTTGCAAACCCATGGTCTGCAGCACGCCAGGCTTCCCCGTCTTTCACTAGCTCCCGGAGTTTGATCAGACTCATGTCTGTTGAATCTGTGATGCCATTGAAACATCTCCTCCTCCTCCTGCCCTCAGTCTTTCTCAGCATCAGAGTCTTTTCCAATGAGTTGGCTGTTTGCATCAGGCAGCCAGAGTATTGGAGCTTCAGCATCAGTCCTTCCAATGAATATTCAGGATTGATTTCCTGTAGGATTGACTGGTTTGATCTCCTTGCAGTCTAAGGGACTCTCAAGAGTCTTCTCCAGCACCACAGTTTGAAAACATCATTTCTTTAGCGCTCAGCCTTCTTTATGGTCCAACTCTCACATCTGTACATGACTACTGGAATAAACCATAGCTTTGTGTAAATGACTTGCCTTATTCTCATTACTGATATTGTCATATTGATTGTTTGTGATGTTAATATATTTGATAATGAAATCATTTGTCTTCTACACTTTAGGTATGCCTGAAGTGGTGCATAGGTAGGCATCTAGCTGATACCAAGCAACATAGGCCTAATATCTACACTGAGGCTGAATTTTCCCTTATGTTTAAATATATTAATAATTGCTTTAAAGAAAGACAGTTATATTGTGCCTACTGTCCTGTGACTTCTCTCTTGTAATTTTTTTGTCTTTGGTGACTCCTTGGTAAAGAATCTGCCTGCCAATGCAGGAGACGTGGGTTGGATCCCTGAGTTGGATCCCTGAGTTGGGAAGATCCCCTGAGAAGGAAATGGCAACCCACTCCAGTATTCTTGCCTGGGAAATCCCATGGACAGAGGAGCCTGACGGGCTACAGTCCACGGGGTTGCAAAAGAGTCGGATACAACTGAGTGACTAAACAACAGCAACAACAAAATTATCTTCCAGCTGTGTGGTGCTGCGTGTGGAATCTTGTTTCTCTGACCAGGACTTCAACCTGCTTCCCCTGCATTGAATGCGTGAAGTCTTAACCATTGGGCTGCCAGGGAAGTCCCTCCTGTAACTTGTAAAATAGTTTAGTAATATGTCTCCAGTGTCTTGACATTCCAACACATGTAGCTTTATGTTCTTTTTAAAGACCACATAATGTTCCACTCTGTGGACGCACCATAGTTCATGTATTTGTTTCTGTATTGCTGGTTATTTTGGCTATTCCCAGCGTTTCATTTTTACAGTCAGTGTTGCAGCAATTATTTTTTTATCTTATTTTCTGAGTTTTTCTGTTCAATCTTTTTCATTTTTAAAGATGTTTTTGGTGTGGCCTGTTTTTTCAAGTCTTTGTTGAATTTGTGGCAGTATTGCTTCTGTTTTATGTTTTGGTTTTTTTGGTCACAGGGCACGTGGAGTCTTACATCCCTGGTCAGGCATCAAACTTGTACCCCCCTACGCTGGAATACAGTCATAACTGCTGCACTGCCAGGGAAGCCCCTGTGTGTAGTCTTACAGATGATATTTTTATAGGTAGTTGAATTACTGGGTCCTGACTTTTCTGAGTTCTGAATGCCTCCCACCTCTCAGAGTGATTGGCTATTTTAATGAAAAAAGCACTTTACAATATCTAGAGTTATAGAGGATAACTTCTTGTCAAAGTTCATACTGTTAGTCATTCTTACTTTGAATTTTTTTCTCTGCCTTCTTCTCAACCCAGAGATGTAGAGTAAGATTTAAAGCCTTGCTGTCCTTTTCTCAGTTTCATTTTTTTCTTCTCATTGCCAATACTGTCCTCTAGCCATTCCAGCTCTTTTTTAAATTAGTACTTTCTTTTCAGTTTTTTCCCCTAGATCTTCCCAATTTTAGTCAGTCTCATTTCTTAAATTTTGAAACCAAGATTTACTCATCTAAATGATCTTAAATTTTACGTAAGATATTTCCTAACTGCACATCTGTTAATATATATGTAAACATTTTAGCCTAGAATATTTGACATAGGAAATATTTTCTGATTAACTCTCAAATAATCATAAAACTCACAAAGCTATTCTTCTAACATTTTGGTTGGTAGAGATTTAGTATACTGTGCTGAATATGTACTACTAAAATTTTTTAAATGATTCTTTAAATTCTAGAGTGGTTTACAATTTTCAAAGGTTTCTCACACATGATTTTATATAATTGTATAATAATCCCTTCCTTCCACATCTATATCCTTTTACTCATAAGAACTTGCAGTTTTGTTTAAATGCATTTAATACCTGAAGTTTGTACTCTTTGGGTTCTAGAATATCCATTGACACCTTTGTATGTGAAAATTTGGTATTATATAATTTATCTCAGTAAAATTAACCTTGAAATATTTTATTGTTTAGGCAAATGCAGTAAAATGCTACTGCTGTTTATCTAGAGATTATATTTCATAAAACAGAAATTGCTGTTTATCTTTTTTACTTCTCTTATATGTATTCAGTTTAATTGTTTGGTTATCATTTTGTGATAAAAAGAATTTTTCTAAGATACAAAGTGAATTTTAGTCCTTTAAGTTAAAATGCATGCATTTGAATTATATTAAAAACAAAGAGTAGTCCAAGGTAGCTTTTTCTGAAAACCTACTCATTTGTTTATGCACCATTTGTTGAACCTCTTTATATTAGTTAGGTTTTGGGTTCTGCTTAAAGCAACAGAATCTGCATTCATTCATTTTCATGAAATACAGGTTTTCTTACATAACAGTGGGTTTGGTAGTAGGCAGTTGCTGGCACTGGTGGTTCTACTTAATGATGCTTCAAGAGTTACATACTTTCTGCCTTTCCTTTCGCATTCTTTTATTTTTTTATTAAAATTTTTAAATAGGAGTATAATTGCCTTATAGTGTGTAAATTTCTTCTGGACAAAAATGTAAACAGTGTTCATGCCTGTGTGCACATTAGTTGCACCTGGCCTGCACACCCTCTAGGCCCTCAGGCACTGGGCTGTGCTCCACAGCAGCTTCTGTGTCATACAGGGCCGGGTACACACCTCAGTGCTGCCCTCTCAATCCCCCGCCTCTCCTTGCCCCCCCTCTCCCGTCTCACACTTTACCATTCTTACTGTATTGTGTTTTTGTCTCTTTGTGCTTGTGAGTCACATGATCTAGAGAGGGTCAATTCTTAGGTAGGTTGATAAGAAGTCTGGGGTCCCCAAGGAGAAGAAAGGGGTCTAGAGTTCTCAAGGAGGAGAAAAGGACAACTGTTTTTTTTTTCCTTGAAGCCCAGAGCTAATGATTACACAACAAAGCAACTCATCTTGCTCAAGGATATGTTTTCCCTTAAACTCCATACCAATGATTATATAACAGCAACGTGTTCTGCTTGAGGACATGTTTCTCCTCCTTGAGAACCTTCTGACTAATCCTGTCATCTTAAAGTGTCTATTATGGGAGTGGGTCTGGTAAGATCTTTCTATTGTTAGTTCTAATCCTGTTATCTTAAAATGTATATTGTAGGAGTGGGTCTGGTAAGACCTTTACAACCTTGAGACATTCTTTTGACTTATTGTTAATAACCAATTAAAAGTATATCAGTTTGGTTCAGTTGCTCAGTCGTGTCCAACTCGGCAACCCCATGGACTGCAGCACGCCAGGCCTCCCTGTCCATCACCAACTCCCGGAGTTTACTCAAACCAATATCCATGGAGTCGGTGATGCCATCCAACCATCTCATTCTCTGTTGTCCCCTTCTCCTCCTGCCCTCACTCTTTCCCAGCATCAGGGTCTTTTCTAATGAGTCAGTTCTTCGCATCAGGTGGCCAGAGTATTGGAGTTTCAGCTTCAACAATATTCAGGACTGATTTCCTTTAGGATGGACTAGTTGGATCTCCTTGCAGTCCAAGGGACTCTCAAAGAGTCTTCTCCAACACCACAGTTCAAAAGCATCAATTCTTCAGCGCTCAGCTTTCTTTATAGTCCAACTCTCACACCCTTACATGACTACTGGAAAAACCATAGCTTTGACTAGATGGACCTTTGTTGGCAATGTAATGTCTCTGCTTTTTAATATGCTGTCTAGGTTGGCCATAACTTTTCTTCCAAGGAGCAAGTGTCTTAATTTCATGGCTGCAGTCACATTTGCAGTGATTTTAGAGCTCCCCCGCCCCCAAAGGTCACTCTCACTGTTTCCATTGTTTTCCCATCTATTTGCCATGAAGTGATGGGGCCAGATGTCATGATCTTAGGTTTCTGAATGTTGAGTTTTGAGTCAACTTTTTCACTCTCTTCTTTCACTTTCTCCCGGGGCCAGCATGAGGAATCCCGCCCATGACAAGGTCATGCGGAAGGAAGCCTGACAAAACGCAAGGACGTGATCAGGCTTCAGGGGTTCCCCCTGGAATTTCCTGAGCATCCACCCCCCAAAAAATAAGAATCTGCCTGCTTTTCCACTCTTCTGATATTCTCTGGAAAAAGTCAAATCAGGGCTTTAGTCTTCTGCATTTGAAAGGGATGTTTCAGTTAAACCCCTCTGAAAGCTCTCTAGCTTGCCTAACAGGTTCCCCCGGACCTCTTAGAGCTTGTGAATTGCTTATAGCCCCCCAACCGTGAGAGGTGCAAAGCTTAAAAGCATCTTAAAGATACAGAGCCTTTTCTAAAGAGCTAAAAATCATATTGGTGACAGGATTTCACTGTTGACTCAATGATTACTGCCAGGCCTCCATATTCTTTATCTTTTAGGCACCTGGGAGGATGTTAATCAATGTAAACGGGATATGGAAAAAGATATATAGTAGTTTTGATGTTAGCAACACTAGACTTTTGAGTTAATTACTTTTCTTTTGTTATAAATCACTGTACTCCTTTTACTTGTTATAAATTGCTGTATCTTTGCTGTGTAAGAATGTAACTTTATTTAGTGTTTTTCTGAGAGTGGCACCAGACTTTGGGAAGATCAACACAAATAAGCCTTCTGGTTGACAAACCTTATCAGAAAAGGACTGTAAAATGTTAATTGGCCCTTTTGGCCAGAAGGTGATGTAAATTACCCAAGATTTGTGTATACAACTAGGTATGCAGAGAGAAAAGCCTGGTTTTGATAAGAATCTGGGCTGCTAACGCTGCATAACTTTGTGTTACCCATTGATCTCCATGTATTATCAAAAGTATAAAAAGCCTTCTGAACAATAAAGGATGGACCAGTTTCTCGGACTAGTCTCTCGGCCTAGTTTCTTGGGAATCTGGCTCCCCCCCCCCCGTATCTCTCTCTCTCTCTTTTTCTCCCTCTCCTTCCTTTTCTACTCTAATTTCAGGCTGAATTCCCACCTGGAGCGGGGTGGCTCACCACGTCTACTTACTTGCCCTGGCTTTTAAGACCCGTGCAAAAGGGAGCCTAAGGCGGGGCACCCTTCGATATTCAAGTGGGCGCCGGTGGCCCAATGTAGATGGTGCAAGCTCCTTGTCTGGAACTTTATTGGCCTTCCCCTTAGGCCAAGTTATTCAGCCTTCTTTCTCCACTTAATTTTCCTACTACACTTTCTCCCCAATCTAATCTTATATTCTTATATTAAGAAATAAATAAGTCTTTCCTCGCCAACGCCATCCTCGCTTCGAATTCCCTGGATCCACTGGGGCTGGACCCTGGCAAGTTTCATCAAGAGGCTCTTTAGTTCTTCTTCGCTTTCTGGTGTCATCTGCGTATCTGAGGTTATGATATTTCTCCCAGCCTTCTTGATTCCAGCTTGTGCTTCATCCAGCCTGGCATTTCTCATGATGTACTCTGCCTATAAGTTAAATAAGCAGGGTGACAATATACAGCCTTGACGTGCTCCTTTCCTGATTCGGAACCAGTCTGTTGTTCCATGTCCAGTTTTCTAGCTGTTGCTTTTTTACCTGCATACAGGTTTCTCAGGAGGCAGGTCAGGTCGTCTGATATTCCCATCTGTTTAAGAATTTTCCACAGTTTTCTGTGATCCACACAGTCAAAGGCTTTGGCTAGTCAGTAAAGCAAAAGTAGATGTTTTTCTGGAACTCTTGCTTTATCTATGATCCAACGGATGTTGGCAGTTTGATCTCTGGTTCCCCCGCCTTTTCTAAATCCAGCTTGAACATCTGGAAGTTCACGGTTCATGTGCTGTTGAAGCCTGGCTTGGGAGAATTCTGAGCGTCACTTTGCTGGCATGTGAGATGAGTGTGGCTGTGCGGTAGCCCCCTTGCTAAGACTAGCGGGGGGCACTCTCCGCCCCCTTCTGATGTCTGTGTCACAAGCTTCCTCTGTCCCTTTTTATACTTTAATAAAACTCTGCTACTCAAAAGCTCTTGAGTGATCAAGCCTGGTCCCTGGTCCTGAAGCTAAATCTTCTTCAGAGATCATGAGTCCGACGTCATTCTCCGTAAGTTATCAATGTCAGGGTGGCTGCTGTACCTCTGGGCGTCATGTCTGTGCTCTAGAGGGGGAAGAAGGTAGAAGCGAAAAGCCTGCTCCAGCTGTATCTGTTTTCCTTTTATCAAGCGAAACCCTGGTTCCGCCACCTCAGTGTCTTGTGACTTTGTGTGAGTTAGTTAGGTTTCAGTGGCTAATCTATTAGGCGTTAACTCTGTGGTGGTATTGCTAGTTTTTTATTTTTTGAGAGGTAATTAAAAATGGTAAGTAATGTGAAGTGCTTGGCACAGTACATAACTCACAGTAACCACTCAGTGCATGTTTGTTATTTGAACTGTTATAGGGAACTTTGCATTTTTAATATTTGTATTTTTATGTGATAGCTCACGGTAGTCACTCGGTGCTTCCCTGGTGGCTCAGACGGTAAAGAATCCGCCTGCAAAGCGGGGGCCCTGGGTTCGATCCCTGGATTGGGAGGATCTCTGGGAGGAGGGGATGGCAATGCACTCCAGTATTCTGGCCTGCAGAATCCACATGGACAGAGGAGCCTGGTGGGCTACGGTCCACGGGGCGAAGAGTCGGACACGACTGAGCGACTTAGCATAACACCACACAGTCACTCAGTACATGTATGTTATTATTGTTCTGTATTTTTATCATTATTATTTATTTTATTTTGTATTACATTAAAAAAATAGCACAGAAATATATAGAGTAAAAAGTTTCCCCCAACTACTATTAACTGATTGATTTACAGTTATATTATTTATTGCTGTGTAACAAATGATCCCCAAACCTTGCAGCTTAAAACAGTCATACAGTTTCTGTGGGTCAGGAATTTAGAAACAGATTGACTAGACAGTTCTGGGTCAGGGTCTCTCGTGAGGTTCCCTTTAAGATGTAGGCTGGGGTTACAGTTGTCTGAAGGCTTCACTGGGGCTGGAGGCCCTGCTTCCAGCGCTGCTTGGGTGGCTGACAAGTTGGTGCTGAGGACTGGTGGGAAGCCTCTGTTCCTCTCCAGGTAGGTCTGGCACAGAGCAGGATCCTCATGACTTGGAGGCTGGTTTTCCTCAGATGAGCGATACGAGGGAAGCCACAGTGCTTACTGACCTGGGCTTGGAATTCACGTGTGTCATTTCTGCTGAACTTTGCGGGGGCCCAGAGCAGCGTTAATTTATTGTGGGAGATCATCTGTCTTGCTTGGCTTTTGGATGGATTTGTTCATGAAGGGAGGGGGGTTCATTTTGATGGGTGTTGGTAGCTTATATTTTCTTTTCACTTACATTAGTCTTAAGCTATCTCTTTGTCTAATTTTTAGATTCTATAAATCGTAAAAAGAAACCTATGAAAAATAGGTTGTTTAAACCATTTACCCCCAAAATTTGAAAGGCCTTCTAATTGTATGCATAAACATAGTTAATTCTGTCATATTATTCATAACAGTAAACTTCAAGAACACAAATAGATTATCCAGTGTTTTGCAAAGCTTTTGAATAATGCTATTACTGGAGAAAGCAAAAAGAAATTCGTTTCATTGTCTAATAAGTTTTGGGGAGTCCATACATTGGTTATATATCTTTTTGATATTTATAATGCACAGTGACGTGTTAAAGCTCTGGGAATTTTATCATGTAATTGTCTCTTGCCTTGTTTAATCTGGTGTTTCTCAGACTTACTTAATCATAGAAGCTTTTTGGTTAATACTGATTTTGTAGATGTGCAATAGTTGAGTGAAAATTTCTAATTCTTATGAAAGGTACAATGAATAGTGAGGCAGGAGAGATTATTTGCTACTTCCTAGTATATTTGGGAATTAAAAAAAAAACTGTAAAGATGGTAATTCGTTAGCAGAAGGACATGTATTTTGTCTAATTTTTTATGGTGAAATGAAAAAATTTTTCAGATACTTTAGCTCACTATGTAAAGAAACTTTAAAAAACCCAACTTAAATGTTAAATTATTAATGAAGATGTAAGGAAAGCATGAGGCTAGGAGTCAATTAGTCTGATTAGAGGTTTTGGCTGTGAATTAATTGTCTTTTGTTTCTCTGTAAGTAGGTGTGAAATAACTGATACATGTGACATGCCTGGTTCTTGTAAGGATTGCAGGCGAATTCTGTACCATCTCAGCCACCAGGGAAGTCCCAAGGATTAGTTATATAATGGAAATGGAAATATTATATCTCTATAAGTGTATTCCTAATATTTATAGAAACTATTGATGCTTTTGGGCATTCCGACAAATGCTGAAAGGCAGTAAGTGGAGGGGGGAGGACAAAACTTCAAAGGGAATAATTTTCAGTTCAGAATATTAAATGGCTGCCTGGAAATTGTAGTTGTTCCTCACAGAGTTTACTTTAATTCTTTTAATTTGCATGTTTAGAATTTTATGATTATGGAAAGTCTTTATAGTCTTTGTTAATATATTAGTGTAAGATCTCCAAGCCCAGACCAGTCTCACTGTGAGATTATGGTATAACTTTTTTAGCCTTCCCAGGGTATTTCTGATTGTAGTATACATTACTGGAGAAGGCAATGGCACCCCACTCCAGTACTCTTGCCTGGAAAATCCTGTGGACGGAGGAGCCTGGTAGGCTGCAGTCCATGGGGTCGCTAGAGTCAGACACGACTGAGCGACTTCACTTTCCCTTTTCACTTTCATGCGTTGGAGAAGGAAATGGCAGCCCACTCCAGTGTTCTTGCCTGGAAAATCCCAGGGACGGGGGAGCCCGGTGGGCTGCCGTCTATGGGGTCGCATAGAGTTGGACATGACTGAAGCGACTTAGCAGCAGCAGCAGCAGTATACATTACAGAATGCTAAGGATTAAAAATTTCTGTTCACATCTTATAATTTCCTTGGATTCCATGCCTTCTCCATTTGATTCTACATTGTTGTCTAGCCCAGGGGCCCCCGACCTCTGGGATCTAATGCCTGGTGGTCTGAGGTGGAGCTGATGTAATAATAATAGAAATAAAGTGCACAATAAATGTGATGCTCTTGAATCATCCTGAGACTGTGTCGCCCCCAGCCCCACCCCTAGTCTACTGGAAAAATGGTCTACCACGGAACCAGTCCCCGGTGACGGAAAGACTGAGGAGCACTCTCGTCAGTGGGTTTTCCTTTTCTCTCGCCTTCGATATAAATGAATTGAGCTTTTTTTTTTTTAAGACTTATTTTAAGCCTTAGGATTACTAAAGACTTACAGTAAAATTCATTCTTTTAGATGTATTGTTTTATTTGACAGATGGATGGTATCCAATACAATAATCAAGATATTGAAAATTTTATCATCCCCAAACACCCCTTTGTGTTTGTGTGTGTGTGTTGAATTGTCCCTCTGTTCTCAGCCCCTGGCAACCACTGATCTAATGTCTTTCCCTATACTTCTTTCCTTTTTAGAGTATCATATAAATGGAATTAAATGTAGTTTCTATATCCAGCTTCTTTGCCTTAATATAATGTTTTTGAGATTCATTCATATTGTTAATGGTATTGATTGTTGGTTCTTTATTATTGCTGATGAGTATTCTATTGTAGGGCTTCTCTATACAATAATATTGTATATTATATTGTATATTCTCTATATAATAATATTGTATTCCCTATACAATATACTATTCTATTATATAGAATGCATATATATTATATAAATATATGTAGTATATATTCTATTGTATTGTTGTACAATAGCTTGTGTGTCTATTTACTGAGTTGATGGACATTTGAATCACCAGTTTTGGGTGATTATGAACAAAACTAAATTTTCATGTATGGGTCTTTTTTGGACAAATGCTTTCATGAAATGGATTGAGCTTTTGCTGGGGTCTTGACACTTTATTATATTGTTGACTGCCTACCTTATCTTTTGGAGAGAGATTAAGATACTACAAGTGGTACTTCAGATTCCTTGCTTTTTGCACTGGGATATAGTAAAAACTCAAGCTTATTTCCTTAATTTTTAAATTATGAATTATGTAAATAATGAATAATATTTAAACCTAATGGTATGTATCCAAAGGATCCATTCATTAAATGTCAAACGTAGTATGAAGATTAAAAAAGATAAAAAATATTTTTTGAAATGGTTCCTATTTTCTGGGATCATTTTCTATGCTATTTGAATAGAAAAGATTGATGGAAACTAGTTGAAGAAATGATTAAACCTTGTGATATGCAAAAATTATACATGATATGATTAAAATATTAGGTTAAATCATATGAAATTGTTGTCTTATGGTCAGAAACATTTGACTGGGCCACCCAGATTTATGGTAGGCTAGAAAACTCAGAATGGTTCTTAGAAGAGATAGGTCTTAAATTGGGCCTTAAGAAAATGTTAAGTTATGGTTCTTTAAATGATACAAGAAAGTAGGAAGCCAATTGCAGACAACAGCAAAGTTAATCTATTTTTCTAAAATGAGAAGTTTCTTTTGTATTAGACTAAATATTGTGTAATTCCTAGGACCTGAATATATATTTTTTTATATTATAGTTTTAGAAGGGACAAGGGAAAATCAGTGAATTGCTGAAACGAAAAATTTCTTAACCCCCAACCCTTACTGTTGAGAGTGTTTTATAATTTATAATGAATCTTAAAATAGCAGATTTCATTGCCAGTACCTAATAGGATATGTTTCAGACTCTTATGTTATATGAAATTCTTTGGATGCTAAATGACATTTTAAGGGTTGTAATTACTGTAATTCATAATGAACTTACTCCTTTTTTTTTTTTTTTAAACATTTATAGCATTTAGTTCACAATAGTCTCTACTTACATCAGTAGTAGTGAGAGAAACACCTTGCTTTAGAGAAGGTGTTAATTTAGAGAAATTAATATTCCAAGAGGGAAATACTACTATACAGGAATTTTTATCTGAGAGTAGACCTGACATTATTAAAAGAAGTTTTATTATGTTACTGTAGTATCTGTGGTATTGAATTTTGTGTCAGAATTGGGACTTTTTGTGTTCTAATCCTGAGGACTGAACATTATTGATGACTCTGAGAAAGGTCTCAGTTATTACAGCTGCTTATGCCATCTTTCCTTCCCTTGTGTTTACTTTTGGACTTGCTGTTGAACATGTAAGTGTCCTTCTCATAGTGTCCCCAGTGTCTCTCAGCCTCTCTTTTGCATCTTCTGTTTCCTTCTTTCTCACTCTCCTGCCTTCTGGGACTTTGCTCAGCTGTCTTAGTTCCTTGATAGTTTACCTAACTCTATTTTTTAACCTGTTGAGTTTTTAATTTCATTGACTGCTTATATTTTAGAAGTTCTGTTTATTGTTGTTATTTTTCAAGTCTGCTGGGATATCTTCCCTCTTTTCCTTCCTAATCTTGTGTCTTTTTTTTTCTTATTTTCTTTCTTGGAAAGTCTCAATTACATAATTTTGTAATTACTTATAATCACATACAGTTGATAATTTTTTAGTTTGAAGTTCTTGAGCACTTCATGTTAATAATAGCATGTCTACTGACTCATCTTTATGCTGTGTTGTTTTCTCTTGTGTTTTTTGATTTTGATTTGTGAGTTCATTGGAGAGAATGCAGCTTTTTCTAAGAGAATGTTAGAATGTTTCTAAGAGCCCGTGCCCTTCTAGGTTAAATTTATGTGTCTTTATGCTAGCCACTCTAGGAGTACCTTCATTATGGAACCACATAAAAAAATTTTTTTTATTGTGAAGTGTATCAAACATACCAAAGATACATGTGTAAAATATATAAATGTACGTAAAATATAAATACATATACCTGACAGCAGATTAGTGATAGAACAGTATTGACATTTTGGAATCTTTTTATCCCAACCAGAAAAATTATCTATATCCTCATTTTGGTGTGAGACATTCCTTTCCCTGCCCCCTTTTAAGAAATAGTTGTCATCTGTGTTTTTATCTTTCAACAGCTTTTTTTGGGGGGGGGGGGGCATGCTGTGTGGCATGTAGAATCTTTGTTCCCTGACTAGGGATTGAACCTGTACCTCTTGCAGTGGAAGCACTGAGTCTTAATCACTGGACCTCCAAGAAAGGCCCTTAACAGTACATGTTTTATTTTGACAGATTGAGTACCAATCACAGAACTATCTCTGTAAGGAAAAGTGCAGTCTGTCTCTATTAAATGAAAGTGCTGAGAGGAGATAAGCTGAAGAGTTTCTCGGTCATGGTCTGGCTTTTTAAAGAGTTCCTATCTGCCCTTACTGAAATATTTAGTAGGAAGCGTCACAAGTGAACCCTAGGGAACGCAGAGGTGTGAGAGTCTGCTAGGGCTGTGGTCGTATAGTGCCAGAGACCGAGCGGCTTAGACAGAGACAGGAAGTGCCTAGGTAGGGCATAAACTGTGCACGTGCTCTGTCCAGTTTCTGCCGTACCTGCTGCATCTTTGAAAATTTAGCAAGTTTCCTGGGAAAACATGTCTTTACTTTTAAGTATTAGAATTTTCTTGTATGATAGTCTTTCCAGTTTTGAAGAGAAAAATAATTAGTTTTGGTCTGTATTTGTTTCTTGGCTGTTTGAAAATACAAGTGACTTAGCCTTAATCACTAAAAAGCGTAAAACCTTTTGTTAATAAAATCATTGTGAAGAAAATAATCTTTGTGCCCAAATAAAGTTTTAATACAAAACTTGAGAAGGTTTATTTAGATTCTTTGACTAATATACTTTATAATTTCTATAATCTTGTACTTTAAACCATAACCTATGCAAAGAATGTTATACCACCCTGAAGGTGGCTATAAAAATTGTTTATGAAGTTCAGGCAAAGACTAAAATATGTTGAAATGGAGAGTTTTGAAAAATGTTCTCTATAGCAATGGAGACCAAATCATGCTAAAATGCAGAAAAAGACTATACATCAGTTTCCAGGCTACATTATTCAAAAAAATACAACCATAAAAAAGGTAATAAGATTACATTTTCACATTTCATGGCTAGTAAAGTGCATTAGGCTGCTCAGATATTCATAACTTACTGTGACATTTGGGAAGATTACATTTTGTAGTGCACAGCCATTACTACAGCTCAGATAATAACTAGCCAGGGCCTGGACTTGGATTATGATCCCTGCCTTCGGAAACAAATTTGTGTTTTGAAGGTTGATCAGGTTCAGATAACTATTAAAAGGGTTAACATGACATACTGTAGACCCTGTGCGTGCTTTTTAGGTACAATAGACATGCATACATATAGTATATCAAATATGCCACATGTGTATGTACCAATTTCTGCCATCAATTTTCTCCTTGAAAGGCATATTTTACAATATTTAAAGCAGTGGAGAAATACTTAACACACCTGTCTGGATACTGCTCTTACAGTATAAACTCAATTTAAAAGCTGCTGAAGTATTTGGATGTTTTTTTGGAAATTACTTTTCAAAAATTAATTCTGTAGCTTCTTGGAAGAGTGCATGTTGATGGTGATAAACACAGATCAAAATGAAAGATTGATGTAAGTAGTCTTAAGGTGAAGGTAAGGCCGTTGAAGTTAGCTGCAGCGGGATCAGTGTGGAGGACATCCTCAAGCGTCTGTTGGCCCCAGTTTCTCCTCTCGCCCTCGTTCTCCATGCGCTCAGTGGCCCTTGCAGAGGCAATCACCACTTAGTTTCTTGTGTATCGTTCTCAGGTATATGTTTATATGTATATGTTTTATACTCACATTGTAGCCTACTATGCACACTTTTCTCCATTTTGATTATCTCAGCTACACACTGTATTTTAGAGATGTTTTTTTCCTGTCAGAGCTGCCTCATTATTTTCAATGACTGAATCATATTCCATTAAAACACAACTTTACTAACTTTATCATGTCTTTTTGAGGGGTATTGTTTCTTCTGTTTTCTGTTGCATGCTAAATGAAGTTCTTATATCTAACATCATTACTAAAATGTATCTGTGGAATAAATTTCTAGTTGTTAAGGTATCCATTGGTGTCTGGCTTCTGTTTAGCATAATTCTTTCTGAGATGGATTCATTTTGTTAACTTTAATCAGTAGTTCCATTGCCAAATACTTATCTCAGTTATAGCACTTTTTAGTTTTCCTCATTATCATCTGAAAATAATTGGAATTTAAACCCCCTGTTCTGATATTTGTACATGTTGCTGCCTTTGCACTAAATGTGACTTTCGTATCTCCAGAAATATGTCAAGTGATAGTGGTGATAGTACATCTTAGTCTTATTTGTGACTTTCATGAAAGTCATTCCAATTTTCCTTTTTGGGTATAATGCTGACACTTTAGGTATATTTTATTATTAAAGGAAGTCTTTAAAATTAATGAACATAGAAATTTTGATGGAAATAGAGGATGACAATTTATCTATGCCACAGTATTTACAGTTCCAGGTAAGATCCATTAATGGATGCTTAAAAGTATGATGAGAAACAATATGTTTGTGTAGTCTTGAAGTATTCTTTATAAGAAAGCTTAATAATATGAAAATGAAAGATAATAACTTTAAAACAGAAAAAATCTGACAGATACTTGAGTATGAGATCAATCTTACTTCACCGATAGTGGGACATACTGACATCAGATACCATCTGAATAATATACCAATCAGGAATCATTTGAAATAGTAATACACTGAGAAGGACACATGTCATCTCTATAGAGTATTTTTTACCAAAAATACACAGCTTGAATTTAAACATGAGAAATCATTCACATTATAAGACAGTCTTTAAAATAGCTGGCAAATCCACTTCAAAAGTGTCAACATCATGGAAGTCAAAGAATGCCTGTGTAACTTGTCATAGTTTGGAGAAGACTGAGGAGATGCCGATGCTGGATCAGAAAAAGGATATTAGTGTGACAAGTCTTGCTATTTGAGTAAGATCTGTAGTATTGTACCTGGTTTTAATGACTGTACTAGGATGATACAATATAGTCACATTAGGGTATACAGGAACTGTATACTGTTCTGCAGTTTTTTGAAAGTCTGAAATTATTTCAGAATAAAATTAAGGACACATCAAGCGAAAAAAAAATCACGAATAATCATAAAGCCAAAACAATCCCTATTAGGAGTTCTCACGTAGCTTACAGAATTTTGGGGTCACTTTAGGGAACCAAGCATGTGTACTTTGTAGCTAGCACCATGTTGCTATAGCTAGGTCCTGCTATAGCTAGGACCATGGGATTGGCCCAGTGACACCAAGGGAGCACAAACACAGTTGTCATCTCCTATGTCACCTGTTGCTACTGATGACGCAAAGAATTGTACACGAAAATCTCTGCCATAGCTTTCCTGGAAGAACTAAAAGCCTTTAACACTGTGCTTGCCGAGAATTCTCATCTCCTTGCATGCAGATACTGCCTCTTTTTTCATTTTTCCGTTCTTTCTTTTCCATGCTAGTGTGTATCTTTCACAGAACATGGGATGTGTTCCTGGCTGTAGGGCATTTTAATTGATTCCCTAATTCTGAATCTTTTTTGCTTTTCCTAAGTAAACTCTATTTGGTCACGTCTGTTATTCTTTGTATGAGATTTTGTTTTGTACAGTTCACGTTCTTGTAATTCTTTCCTACTTTTTGAGTTTAGTAAAACATAATGAAAACTGCATAGAAAAGAAGTGTTCAGAAGGACTGGCGTGTAGGTGAATCATATATGTAACTATTCTTTAAAATATAGAGATCTGTAAAAAATCCAGTAAAAAAAAGATAGGCCTGGGAATTCCCTGGCAGTCTAAGGACTCTGTGTTTTCACTGCTGAGGGCATGGGTTTAATCCCTGGTTGAGGACTAAGATCCCATGAGCTGCATGGCATGGCCAAAAATAAAAGTCTGCAAAGGTAATTCTAAAAGTATTTTATTTCATTTAAAGAGTTGGGGTTTGTTAAAATTAAAAAAAAACTTTGCCTCTGTAGGAGAATGCTGTGGGTGACATGGCAAGGTAGGAATAGGTCTCAGTACAGTTTACTCTGGATGGATTTTCTGATAGCAATCTTAATGAAATAACATTTTTCAGATTATTGGCTTTGAGTGTGTGTGAAATTTATGTTTAAGTTGTCCTCATTATTGATAGGAGGGATCAAAATGGATAGGTATATATAATAAACCAGGAATTTGACAAGTAAAAGCTACAAGTTTTGTGTCCATTTTGAGCCTTTTTCAGCTTTTCATTTTTGCTGCGAGCTCATACCTTATATGGATAGTAAAGGATGAGTTGCTATGAGTAGCTTACAATGTTAATTGCTCAATTGTGTCCAACCCTTTGAGACCCATGGACTGCAGCCTGCCAAGCTCCACTGTCCATGGAATTCTCTAGGCAAGAATGGTGCGTAGCTTACAGATTACCTAATTCATAGATGAAACATTGAATTAGAAGCAGTTATAGAGCTAAGTTAGATCTTCATTGAGGCTTTGCTTGTGGCTCAGATGGTAAAGAATCTGCCTGCAGTGAAGAAGACCCAGGTTCAATCTGTGGGTCGGGAAGATCCCCTGAAGGAGGAGATGACAACCCACTCCAGTATTCTTGTCTGGAGAACTGCATGGACAGGGGAGATTGGCAGGTTACATCCACGGGGTCACAGAGAGTGATGTCAACTGAGATCTTCATCAGTGTCAGTAGGTAGCGATTTACCTAAGACATCCTGTGTTTGTTTTTGTTGAAAATATTTCTATTTTTATATTCAAAGTCTTGATTGACTGTGCTATCTTAACATGAAGATTTCCTCCGAAGCTTGATTTTTTAGAGCTGTGTGTATATGTGTTTTAAAGATCTTTTAAAAGATTCATGTCAATGTATGGCAAAAACCATTACAATATTGTAAAGTAATTAGCCTCCAATTAAAATAAATTTAAAATTAAAAAAAAGATCTTTTTATTGTTGTAAGGGGTAGAGAAGAATATATATGAGTAGTTACTGCCAAACTAAAGCTTTGTAACGTACTCTAGTTACATTGAAGAAATGCTAATGCTTTTAATGTATTTTTTCTTTCCACCCTCCCTGTTGCCCCCTGAAGTTGGTAGGAGGGCAGTTTGATTTAGAAATGAATTTCATTATTCAAGAAGGTGAGAGTATCATCTGCATGGTGGACCTACTGGAAAAATGTGATGTTACTTGCCAAGCAGAAGTCTGGAGCATGTTTACAGCCATTCTGAAGAAAAGTATACGAAATCTTCAAATTTGCACTGAAGTAGGCCTTGTTGAAAAAGTGCTTGGGAAAATTGAAAAAGTTGACAATATGATTGCAGGTATGACTTTCTATAATACAGTGGTTGTGAGGAAATGAAGTTTGATTACAAGTAGTGTAGTTTTCTTCTTTAGTAATATCTAAGAGACACTGAGCATGTGACATGTACCTGGAACTTTATTGTCTAAACTCTTAAGCAAGCACTGTATATTTTAATTCTTCAAGAAATAGAAGTAGCTTAATTATCTTACTTGTTGCTTTCTTTGTTTCCAGATCTTTTAGTTGACATGTTGGGAGTCCTGGCTAGCTACAACTTGACAGTTCGAGAACTAAAGCTGTTCTTCAGTAAACTTCAAGGAGATAAAGGACGATGGGTAAACTTAAATATTCTTTGATATTGGAAAATATTCCCCTCCCCAAACATTTTAGTGGCTTTTAAGCAACTGATATTGCTGTGCAAGGGTTGAATGTCAAATTGAGTAGATGAGATCATTAGAATAGCATTTAGACTTACAGGGCTGATTTTGCTATCACATGACCCAGTTGTGGACTAAGAGAACTGAGTGTTCCCAGAAGTTTGGTAATTCGGTCCTTCTTTGAATGATTAATATTTCAAATATACATTCAACATTTACTAGAGGAAAAGGCTAAGGACAGAGAAATAAAAATGTTGGGTAGCAGCACCTAGATTTTATATCAATCTCAGTAGTTTTAAGTGTGGCCCTTAAACTTGAACAACCCGCTCAGTGAACCAAAAGCCATGTTGTTGATTGGATCTCCTCTCCTTAGGTGCATTTTCATGGTCCTTTGTAAGGGATGGAATTGGTCAGTTCAGTACAGTCGCTCAGTTGTGTCTGACTCTTTGTGACCCCATGGACTGCAGTATACCAGGCTTGCCTGTCCATCACCAACTCCCTGAGCTTACTCAAACTCATGTCCAATGAGTCGGTGATGCCATCCAACATCTCATCCTCTGTTGTCTCCTTCTGCTCCCACCTTCAATCTTCCCCAGCATCACGGTCTTTTCCAATGAGTCAGTTCTTCACATCAGGTGGCCAAAGTATTGGAGTTTCAGCTTCAGCATCAGTCCTTCCAATGAATATTTAGGACTGATTTCCTTTAGGATGGACTGGTTGGATCTCCTTGCGGTCCAAGGGACTCTCAAGAGTCTTCTCCAACACCACAGTTCAAAAGTATCAATTCTTCGGTGCTCAGCTTTCTTTATAGTCCAACTCTTACATCCATACATGACTACTGGAAAAACCAAAGCTTTCACTATGACTAGATGGACCTTTGTTGGCAAAGTAATGTCTCAACTTTTTAATATGCTATCTAGGTTGGTCATAACTTTTCTTCCAAGGAGTAAGCGTCTTTTAATTTCATGGCTGCAGTCACCATCTGCAGTGATTTTGAAGCCCCCCAAAATAAAGTCTGACACTGTTTCCACTGTATCCCTATCTATTTCCCAAAAAGTGGTGGGACCAGATTCCATGATCTTTGTTTTCTAAATGTTGAGCTTTAAGCCAACTTTTACACTCTCCTCTTTCACTTTCGTCAAGAGGCTTTTGAGTTCCTCTTCACTTTCTGCCATAAGGGTGGTGTCATCTACATATCTGAGGTTATCGATATTTCTCCCGGCAGTCTTGATTCCAGCTTGTGTTTCTTCCAGTCCAGCATTTCTCATGATGTACTCTGCATATAAGTTCAATAAGCAGGGTGACAATATACAGCCTTGATGTACTCCTTTTCCTATTTGGAACCAGTCTGTTGTTCCATGTCCAGTTCTAACTGTTGCTTCCTGACCTGCATACAGATTTCTTAGGAGGCAGGTCAGGTGGTCTGGTATTCCCATCTCTTTCAGAATTTTCCAGTTTGTTATGATCCACACAGTCAAAGGCTTTGGCATAGTCAATAAAACAGAAGTAGATGTTTTTCTGGAACTCTCTCGCTCTTTCAGTGATTGAACGGGTGTTAGCAATTTGGTCTCTGGTTCCTCTGCCTTTTCTAAATCCAGTTTGAACATCTGGAAGATCTTGCTTCACATATTGTTGAAGCCTGGCTTGGAGAATTTTGGTTTTGGTCAACTGATTTTTAACACCAGGTGCCTCATCAACCTGTTTATTCACCCTTTAGTTATTTACCCCTAGGGAAATACTAGTAAATATTTTCTCCATTTTTGTTGCACTTCTAGGCTTATTTTAGAGCTCTTTAGAAATCGTTACCTACAGCAGCTTACTCAGCCTGTTGATCCTTAATCCAGTTCTGTTTGAGTATATCTAAGTTTGTGCTCTGCCATTATACAGTATTATATTAAAATGTTTAGACTCTCTAGCTTCTTTGTATCAAACTTTAGTTCTCTGCTTGCTTTTAAGATTTTTTTTTTATCACTAATTTGAATTGATTTTATTATGTTTTTTGGTGAAGTTTACCTTGTATTTATTCTTACTAGGTGTTCTTGCATCTGTGGAATTATAATTTTCATCCAATTTGGAAACATTTTGGTCATTATTTCTCCAAATATCATTTTCTTGCCCTCTCCCACTCCTTCTGAGACTCTCATTACATGTTGGTTAATCTTCTCTGCATTGTACCTTAGGTCACTGAGATTAATCACTTTTTTTTTTTGATGTCTTTTCTCTTTGTGCTTCATTTTAAATTGCTTTTATTGCTGTATTTTTAAGATCTTTTCTTCTACAGTTTTGTTACTATCCATTAAACTTTTCAGATTTCAGATACTTTTAATGTCTCTAAATTCTATTTGTTTCTTCTTAAAATAGCTTTCATTTTTTCCCCTCATTCATTTTTTTTCTTTAAATCTTTGGAAATATATAACATATTAATAGCTGCTTTAATGTTCTTACTCAGTAATTCTGTCGTCTTTGTATTTTCTAGGTCTGCTTTTTACTCGCTCATTGTGCTTTTACTTAAAGGTCCTATTTTCTAGTTTCCTTATGTTAGTGATTTTAGGAATAATGATGTTAGTCATAGCTCGTGGTGACCAAGTGCCTGTTGCTGGATTTTGTTACGGTTCTTTTAAGATAGTTACACTGTTGTTTGCAGGCAGATCAGTTGCTTGTGGTCCTTGCCGTCAGTCCGTCCATCCAGGGGCTCAGTCGTGGCCCCCTCTTTGCGACCCCATGGACTGCAGCACACCAGTAGTCCTTTCAGGCTACTTTAAAATTGTTTTGGGTCATGTCTAGATTGGCTATTGCTCTCAGGCAAAGTCTGCCTTATTATTCTGGCCTTACTTTTGTAGAGTTTCTGTGAATGACCTTGAGTCTCAGACACGAGGCAAGAGGTAGTATAAGCCTGAGGTCCCCCACAGTGCTAGTAGGGTCTCAGTGATTCCTGGCTCTGTATTAGCTCTGGGAGTTCTTTGACTAATGGCTGTTTAAACCTCACCTTGTTGAGTTTTAAGGTAGAATTGCACAGTTTGGTATTACGTCAAAGGGTCAGTGAAGATTTCTAGAGTCTCTTCTTTGCCTTGGTCCTTCCTCTGTAGTATTCTGCCTAACGGTTCTGTCCCCCTCAGACTACCCGTTCTCCAGTTTCTGCCTCATTGACTCAATGAGACTTTTAAGTTCTGTTTGATTTCCCTCCCCTGTGCAATGATCTGTGATATGGAAATTGACTCCAACTAAAAAGTCTGGGAATATCATGGCGTATTTTGTTTCCCTTTCTCAAGGATCACAGTCTTGAGCTACGTCTTTTCCATGTCTCAAAACAGTTTTAGTTTCATACATTTTGTCCACTTTTCTAGTTGGTGATGGTGACTTGGTAATTGTAGGTCCTGTTGCTGTGTCACGTTCAGAAGAATACTGGTTTATGTTCAAATAATTTATTCTGAATATATAATTAAAATATTTTTGTTATATTGGTGTATAGAGAAAACTATAAGAAAATAGCAAAGAATATGAACAGATACTTATTTTCAGGGATAGAAACCCCATAATCATTATATGCTAAATCACTAATAATTAGAGATGTTCAGATTAAAACAATATTGATATGATTTCAAGAATTATAAATTGGAAAACAGCAAGTATAAGTGGAGGACAGAGTTATTTTTAACCTCTGAGGATGTTCAGAAGCATTATTTTTGATGGCAGTGAATTGTCAACATGTATGTTTATCTTAGGAGAGTACCTAGGTAAGTGTATTGGATGCATAGAATAGATTATTATATAGCAGGTAGAACAGAGTAAAATGGACTTCCCAGGTGGCTCTAGTGGTAAATAACCCGCCCTCCAATGAAGGAGACAAAAGAGATGTGGGTTTGATCCCTGGGTTGGGAAGGTCCTCTGGAGGAGGGCATGGCAACCCACTCCAGTATTGTTGCCTGGAGAAACCCATGGGCAGAGGATCCTGATGGGCTGTGGATCGTAGCCCATAGCCCATGATGGGCTAAGGGTCACAAAGAATTGGATATGACTGACGCAACTTAGCTCATCGAGTAAAATGAATAGATATCAAAAAGCAGAAAGAAAGTAAAAAATGGAATGATATATCTAACCCAGTCAGTTCAGTTGCTTGGTCGTGTCTGACTCTTTGTGACCCCATGGACTGGAGCACGCCAGGCTTCCCTGTCCATCACCAACTCCCTGAGCCTGCTCAAAGTCATGTCCATCAAGCTGGTGATGTCTTCCAACCATCTCATGCTCTGTTGTCCCCTTCTCCTTCTGTCTTCAATCTTTCCCAGCATCAGGACTTTCCCAATGAGTCAGTTCTTTGCATTGGGTGGTCAAAGTATTGGAGTTTCAGCTTCAACATAGTCCTTCCAATGAATATTCAGGACTGATTTCCTTTAGGATTGACTGGTTGGATCTCCTTGCACTCTAAGGGCTCTCAAGAGTCTTCTCCAACACCACAGTTCAAAAGCATCAATTCTTCTGTGCTCAGCTTTCATTATAGTCCAACTCTTACATCCATACATGACTCCTGGAAAAACCAAAGATTTGACTATTTGGACCTTTGTTGGCAAAGTAATGAATGTCTCTGCTCTTTAATATGCTGTCTATGTTGGTCATAATTTTTCTTCCAAGGAGCAAGTAATTTCATGGCTGCAGTCACCACCTGCAGTGATTTTGGTGCCCAAGAAAATAGTCTGTCACTGTTTCCCCATCTATCTGCCATGAAGTGATGGGACTGGATGCCATGATCTTCGTTTTTTGAATGTTGAGTTTTAAGCTAGCTTTTACATTCTCCTCTTTTACTTTCATCAAGAGGCTCTTTAGTTCCTCTTGGCTTTCTGCCATAATGATGTTGGCATCTGCGTATCCGAGGTTATTGATATTTCTCCCGGCAGTCTTGATTCCAGCTTATACTTCATCCAGTCTGGCATTTTGCATGATGTAATCTGTATAGAAGTTACATAAGCAAGGTGACAATATACAGTCTTGACTATATATTGATTATATTTAAAATTAAAGTATAATTTTAGTTCAGTTTATTTCAGTCGCTCAGTCATGTCTGTCTCTTTGCAACCCCATGAGCCACAGCACTTCAGGCTTCCCTGTCCATTACCAACTCCTGGAGTTTACCCAAACTCATGTTCATTGAGTCGATGATGCCATCCAATCACCTCATCCTCTGTCATCACCTTCTCCTCCTGCCTTCAATCTTTTCCAGCATCAGGGTCTTTTCAAATGAGTCAGCTGTTTGCATCAGGTGGCCAAAGTATTGGAGTTTCAGCTTCAGCATCAGTCGTTCCAATGAACACCCAGGACTGATCTCCTCTAGGATGGACTGGTTGGACCTCCATAAAGTCCAAGGGACTCTCAAGAGTCTCCTCCAACATCACAGTTCAAAAGCATCAATTCTTCTGTGCTCAGCTTTCTTTATAGTCCAACTCTCACATCCATACATGACCACTGGAAAAACCATAGCCTTGACCAGATGGACCTTTGTTGGCAAAGTAATGTCTCTGCTTTTTAATATGCTGTCTAGGTTGGTCATAACTTTCCTTCCAAGGAGTAAGCATCTTTTAATTTCATGGCTGCAGTCACCATCTGCAGTGATTTTGGAGCCCCCCAAAATAAAATCAGCCACTGTTTCCACTGTTTCCCCATCTATTTGCCATGAAGTGATGGGACCACATGCCATGATCTTAGTTTTCTGAATGTTGATCTTTACGCCAACTTTTTCACTCTCCACTTTCACTTTCATCAAGAGGCTCTTTAGATCTTCTTCACTTTCTGCCATAAGGGTGGTGTCATCTGCATATCTGAGGTTATTGACATTTCTCCCAGCCATCTTGATTTCCAGCTTGTGCTTCTTCCAGCCCAGTGTTTCTCATGATGTACTCTGCATAGAGGTTAAATAAGCAGGGTGACAATAGACAGCCTTGACCTACTCCTTTTCCTATTTGGAACCAGTCTGTTGTTCCATGTCCAGTTCTAACTGTTGCTTCCTAACCTGCATATAGATTTCTCAAGAGGCAGGTCAGGTGGTCTGGTATTCCCATATCTTTCAGGATTATACTTAAAATTTAAGTACAGATTATACTTAAAATTTAAAAGATGTTGGGTTAGACATATATTGTCTAATATATAGTATCCAATATATATAACCCAAAATCTTTTAAATTTTAAGTATAATCACACAGATACACATTTTTGAAGGTCAACATATAAAAAGATTAAGCAGGATTTCCTTGGTGATCCAGTGATTTAGAATCTACCTTGCAATGTTGGGATCCCACATTCTGAAGAGCAACTAGTCCTGTGTACTGCAGCTATTACAGAAAATCTGTGTTACATTGAAAGATCCTGCAGGATGCCTGATGCAGCCAAATAAATAAATATTAAAAAAACAGATTAAGCACATTGAGGTTAAGGGTATAGTTATAGGGGATAGGGCTTCCCTGGTGGCTCAGAGGTTAAAGCGTCTGCCTGCAAAGTGGGAGACCTGGGTTCGATCCCTCAGTTGGGAAGATCCCCTGGAGAAGGAAATGGCAACTCACCCCAATATTCTTGCCTGGAGAATCCCATGGACGGAGGAGTCTGGTGGGCTACAGTCCACAGGGTCGCAAAGAGTCAGACACGACTGAGGGAGTGACTTGACTTAACTTACGAGGGATAGAGGGAAAAAATAATGAACTATTAATAAAACAAGAGCAGGGCTTTTTCAGTTATTATGTAGCTTTGGTATCACATTAATGCAGTGAAAAATCCCTGTATTTAAATGTGTGTTTGCCTTTTTGATTATTACTTCCGCATAGATTTTTACATATGGAACTAGCGTGTCAGTTTCTGATGACTCTTGAAATAAGAGTACGAAGATTATTTTCTGAGAGGTTTCCTAGCATACGGCCCCTAGCAGCATCTGGGGAGTAAAGTGCTCCTCTTGTGTCCCTTTTAATAGGCTGATAAAGAAGGAAAATTTGAGGAGTGATTTCTATAGATGGAACTGTTACAATATTATATTTTTATTTTTGACTGTAGATTGTTTTTGGTAATTTCATTTTAGAATTTACTTAAAACAATGTGATTGTAGTAACTTATTACACTTTTAGAATTGAACAGTGTGGTTAGGTGAAAATTTCCTGATCAAGCTTATGCCGCTTGCCGCTTAACTTTTGGATGAAAGATTGCCAGACTGTTTTTGGCTGTGCTGGGTGGGTCTTTGTTGCCGCTCGGGCTTGTCTCTGGTTGTGGTGAGCAGGGTTCTTGTTGTCGTGGCTTCTCTTGTTGGGGAGCACAGGCCCTTGGGTGTTGGGGCTCAGAAACTGTGGTGCGAGGACTCAGTAGTTGTGGCGCACGGGCTTAGTTGCTCTGTGGCATGTGGAATCTTCCCAGATCAGGGATCAAACCCATGTCTTCTGCATTGGCAGGCAGAGTCTTTACCGCTGGGCCACCAGGGAAGCCCCTAGACCAGGTACCCAATAAGAAGACGGCAAGACTGTGATTTCATTTGTAGTTTGACACTGTTTTGAACTTTAACTTTTAAGAGGAATGCACTACACATTATTCTATTTGCTTGCAAACCGATTTAAATTACTATCTTGTCCTTTGCTTTTCCTTGCAAATGTAAATACACCTTTTTGTTTTAGCTGTTGGTTGTTGAAAGCATTAGAGGAGACTTGTGGATCAAAGAGTCATTAATCAAACAAATGTAATGTTACAAGTTTTACCCCTGCTCCATAGTAGAAACATGTTGTAGAATGATATATGGTACGGAGATTTGATCTGTTGTCAGAGGTCAGGACAGAGTGCCCCGGGAAGTGACCATTAAGATGAGCTTAAAGGATGGGTAGATTTCTTTAGTTAAGGCAGGGGAGGGCTGGGAGTGGTGAATAGTCCTCATGAGAACATTTTAAGGAGAATCATTTGTGCTCAGGCTCTGTTACGGGAAAAAGTCATTATAGATGGAGACCAGTTAAGGATCTTTTGGGTCATGTTAAGGATTCTGGTCTTTTCTTTTAAAGGCAGTGAGAAGCTACTGGAGAGATAGAGTTATATAAAGTTGAAAGTGTAGTGATTAAAAGCTTGGACTCTGGAATCAGATTGAGTTATCATCCCACTTACTACCTGTATGACCTTGGATATGTTCCTCTGCCTCAAATTCTTCCTTTGTAAAATGGGATGATAATAACCCCTAGTGTGGTTATGAGGCTAAAATATTTTACTGTTTTTAAAGTGCCTTTAACAATGGGACTTGATAAGCATTATTTTTTGGTGACATTAAAAAGTGTTTTAAAAAGGGATTAGAGGGGGGATGATATAGTTTGTACTTTTAAAAGGTCATTTTTGCTGCAGTGTGGAAGTGTTGAATGTCAAATGCTGCCGGCTCATATTTTTCTAGCACCTTCCACAGAACAGTGGCATAGAGTGCGTTGTTTATTTCTTTAAGATAGTTGAAAATACCCGTTTTTGGATATAGCTTTAGCTTACGGAATTATTATTTTGGGGTATATTCAAGTATGTCTGTTTTAAAAGTATGTATTTTTGTTCTATGGTGAGTAATGTGGCTAATGAATTGCTGATTATTTTCATAGCCTCCGCATGCTGGAAAGTTGCTGTCTGTGTTAAAGCACATGCCACAGAAGTATGGTCCTGATGCCTTTTTCAACTTTCCAGGAAAGAGCGCTGCAGTAAGTAGATCTTAATGAGGAAAACATCTGAAGCTCTTCCCTTTGCCTCCTGAAAGTCTGGCCCTGTAAGCACTCTTGACAGGTTCTGTGTTGGGTGAAAACTGTGTGCAGCCTAACTCAGTCCTTAAAACAGTACTGCCTGTTCCTTTGTCCTGAGTGTTTTAGAGGGGAAGAAATAGAGGCTTTAAGAAACTAAGAAAGCTGCGCATTCACCCCTTGGGGTCTCAATGGAATAAGAACCCAACTCATTTCAATATAAGCTATGTTTTCTTATGAATTTTTATCTCTGCATTCTGAAATAGATATTTATGTATAGCACTTTCACTTTCATCTTTCTTTAGTGTTACATTTCCTTAGTTCTGTTTCCTTTGCACCTGATGTGTAAGTGGAGAGTAACTCTGAGAAACTTTCTAGGCAAGTTTTTCTGAACTTGTGAGTTTCCATATTGTACCAGTCTCAGCATTCTTATAAACTGTTAGTCACTTTACACATAAGATAATGTATGGCAGTAATATCTATACTGTTTCAAAAATATTATGATTACATTATATATATGTGTTATTTATGGAAGCTTTTTCACATCCTCTTTATTACATTGGTCTGCCTGTTACAAGCAAGTGTTTTAAAGTTATCTTTTATTCATTTTTTATTTTTGTTCTCATAATATCCTACCTTTTATGGCCTCTGTGTAGCCAGGCAATATCTGCAGAAAGAAGAGAGTGTTTTAAAAGAACATTTATGGTATTTGAGTGTTTCACAAACATTGTACAGTTTTCTTTGGAAGGTTTTATCGCTCATGTTATTTTTTCTTTCTAATTTTTCCTTAATAACTATTTTAGATTTGAAGCTTTCCAGAATAGTTTGCTCACTTGGCATTGAGTTTATCATTTGTCTCCCGGCATAAAAAAGTATTCTTAGGAGATAAAAGTATTCTTATTAGGGAAACCTTTTTTTCCTGCCTGTTTTAAGTTTATTATTTATATTTCTTTGAGATTGTTACATGTCCATTACATTTTCTTGTATGTATCTTGAAATTCGGCCAGTTGAACCACACAACTTTTGGAGCTTTCAGAGAATAGATGTTTTAAATATATTCAGTGACTCATTTTTTTTCCCCTTAAACAAGCTTTTAAAGGCAAGTTATTCATGGGTAAATTACTTTTACCAAGCTTTCACATCCTCTACTTTCATGTTTGATTGAGAGAGAACATATGTATACAAAGAGTATGTATTATTTTTTTCCTTAATACAACATTCATTTTAAATCAGCCTTTTGAAGTCTCAATAGTGTTATTAGATAAATTTGGCTCTATGATGTTTTTCATGTTTTATGAAATATCTTATAAAAGATATGTGTATATATGATGTCAGCCTAAAGGCATATGTAAAGTGTTATAACAAGAAAAGAAAAGCTTTTAGTATGATCTTTTTTTTTAACAGCTTTATTAAATTACAATTCCCATATCATACATTTCTGTCATTTAAAATGTACATAGAGTGAATGGTTGTGTTCATCAGTTTGTGCAGCCATTATTACAATTAATTTTCAGTTCAGTTCAGTCACTCAATTGTGTCCGACTCTTTGCGACCCCATGAATTGCAGCACGCCAGGCCTCCCTGTCCATCACCATCTCCTGGAGTTCACTCAAACTCACATCATTCGAGTCGGTGATGCCATCCAGCCATCTCATCCTCTGTCGTCCCCTTCTCCTCCTGCCCCCAATCCCTCCCAGCATCAGAGTCTTTTCCAGTGAGTCAACTCTTCTCATGAGGTGGCCAAAGTACTGGAGTTTCAGCTTTAGCATCATTCCTTCCAAAGAAATCCCAGGACTGATCTCTTTTAGGATGGACTGGTTGGATCTTGTTGCACTCCAAGGGACTCTCAAGAGTCTTCTCCAACACCACAGTTCAAAAGCATCAATTCTTTGGCGCTCAGCCTTCTTCACAGTCCAACTCTCGCATCCATACATGACCACTGGAAAAACATGTTCATTACCCTCAAAAGAAACCCTGCACTCCTGAGCAGTCACTGCACATTTCACTCCAGACTCCCTGCCTAGACAACTACTGTTCTACTTTTTGTTTCTTTGAATTTGTCTATTTTGGGTAATTCATGCAAATGGAATTATATGATGTCTGGAATTTTGTGATTGGCTTTTTGCACTTAACACTACTGTTTTTAAGAGCCGTTAATGTTGTAGGATGTATCAATGCTTCATTCCTTTTGTTGACTCATATTCTAATATAAGAATATACCACATTTTGTTTAATTATTTTCTAAATTTACTTTTTTAGTTGAAGGATAATTGCCTTTCAGAATTTTTTTGTTTTCTGTCAAACCTCAACATGAGTCAGCCATAGGTATACGTATATCCCTTCCCTTTTGAAATTCCCTCCCATCTCCATCCCCATCCCACCTAATTATTCTTTCATTAGTGGATAGTTGCATTCTACTTTTTGGAAATGCTCTATGAGCCTTTATTTGTAAGGTTTTATATGGACATATGTTTTCATTTCTCTTGGAAATGTAGTAGTAGAACTGCTGAGCCATGTTGTCTTATGTTCAACCACTTGAGGTACTCCCATATTGTTTTTCCAAAGTGACTGTATTTATTTTATAATCTTACCATCAGTTTAGGAGGTTTCTAGTTTCTCCACTTGCTTACCAACACTTGTTAATGTCTGTCTTTTTGATTATAGCCCTCCTAGTTGTGTTAAGTAACATCTTGTTGAGATTTTGATTTGCATTTCCTAAGTTATGACCAACCTAGATAGCATATTGAAAAACAGAGACATTACTTTGCCAACAAAGGTCCGTCTAGTCAAGGTTTTTCCAGCGGTCATGTATGGATGCGAGAGTTGGACTGTGAAGAAAGCTGAGCACTGAAGAATTGATGCTTTTGAACTGTGGTGTTGGAGAAGACTCTTGAGAGTCCCTTGGACTGCAAGGAGATCCAACCAGTCCATTATAAAGGACATCAACCCTGGGCTTTCTTTGGAAGGGATGATGCTAAAGCTGAAACTCCAGTACTTTGGCCACCTCATGAGAAGAGTTGACTCATTGGAAAAGACTCTGATGCTGGGAGGGATTAGGGACAGGAGGAGAAGGGGACGACAGAGGATGAGATGGCTGGATGGCATCACTGACTCGATGGACGTGAGTCTGAGTGAACTCCGGGAGTTGGTGATGGACAGGGAGGCCTGGCGTGCTGTGATTCATGGGGTCGCGAAGCGTGGGACACGACTGAGCGACTGAACTGAATGACTGATGATGCTGAGCATCATTTCATGTTCTTATTGGCTATTTGCAGATGTTGTTTGGAGCTGTGTCCGTTCAGATATTTTGCCCACTTAAAAACTGTATTTGTCTATTTATTGGATTTGTAACAATCCTTTATATATTCTTCTGGATATAAGCTTCTTATCAGATAAATAATTTTCAAATATTTTCTCCTGTTCTTTTGGGCTGTCACTTTCTTGATGATAATATCCTTTAAAGCACAAAAGTTTTTAATTTTAATGAAGTCCAGTTTATGTATTTTTTTCTCTTGTACATAATTAAGAATTTATCTATCTCAGGGTCATGAAGATTTACTCTTATTTTTCCTTGTAAAAGTTTTCTAGTTTTAGTTTTCACATTTGTGAAATGTGATTGATTTGGGGTTAATTTTTTGTGTGTCATATAAGGAAGTGGTCAACTTCATAGTCTTGCTTGTAAATACTAGTTTTCTCAGTGCATTTGTTCACTGAACTGTCTTGATACTCTTGTTAAAAATCAAGACCACAAAGATGAGGGCTTATTTACGGCTCTCCCTTCTACTCCATTGGTCTGTATCTCTATCTTTATGCCAGTGCCCCACAGCTTTCAGTACTGTATCTTTGTATTGTAGGTTTTAGATTGGGTAGTCTGTGCTAGTTAGCAACTTCCCACTACTTACTTTACACAGGATAGTGTATATACGTCAGTGCTGTTTTCTAAATTAGTCCCATCCTCATCTTCCCCTGCTGTGTCCACAAGTCCATTCTGTACTAACTTCATCAGTACCATTTTTCTAGATTCCACGTATATGTGTTAATATAGTATATTTGTTCCTCTTTTTGACTTGCTTTATTCTGTTTAAGAGGCTCTATGTTCATTAATCTCAGTACAACTGACTCAAATTCATTCTTTTTTATGGCTGAGTAATATTCCATTGTACAACTGTATTTAATGGGAAGTTGCTAAATAACATAGGGAGACCAGCCTAGCACTCTGTGATGACTTAGCGGGGTGAAATGGGGGAGGAGAGGGAGGCTCAGGAAAGAGGATATATTTATAGTTATGACTGACTAGCATTGTTGTACAGTGGAAACCAACACAATATTGTAAAGCAGTTTTCCACCAATTAAAAAAACAAATAAAATTAAAAAAAGTTGGTAATCTGGACCTCCAACTTTTCTTTTTCAAGTTTGTTTTGGAGACATTAGGGTCCTTGCATTATTTTATTTTTAAATTAAAATTTAAGCCAAGTGGTAAAATTACCTATACAGTCACTTATGAATATAACTTTAAAATGTTATAAAAAATGTTATGAATGAATCCTCTTCAGCTTTGTATTTTGTTAAAAAATTACATTCTACGCTTTTTCCTTAACTGTTTTCTTTCCTTCTCCATCTTTCTTTATTACTTTATTTAACATTTCAGCAACAAATTTCCTTTGATATCACTACCTGTCTCTTTTAATTGGAATCTCTTTGCATATGTTCATTGTAAGAAATGAAGCAGTAAGATTAGTGTGTCAAACAGATCACTTGGAATGTTTCTGTTTAACTAAATTAACATCATTAATCTGTATTTTGAATAATTTAGAAGTTAGTAAAAATCTTTCAGATAGAGAGACTACTTTTGCATGTAGACTAATATATAGTAGAAATATATATAGCATGTAAGGTCTCATTTTCATGATTTCAGTAACAGAATTTTTCACTGTGAGTCAGTAACTCAAATTTTTTCCCTTTAGGCTATTGCATTACCTCCTATAGCCAAATGGCCATACCAGAATGGTTTTACATTTCATACTTGGCTTAGAATGGATCCTGTAAATAACATCAATGTGGATAAAGATAAACCATATTTGTATTGGTATGTATTTCTGTAACTTTGTGTTGTTACTTTATTTTGAAAAATGAGAAGAATATTTGGAGATGAAATGAAAACTTATTTTTTATAGTTTCAGAACCAGTAAAGGTCTTGGTTATTCTGCTCACTTTGTTGGGGGATGTTTAATTATAACATCAATAAAGTCAAAAGGAAAAGGCTTTCAACACTGTGTGAAATTTGATTTCAAGCCACAAAAGGTATGTGATCTTACTGAGTCATAGTTATGTTCCCAAACTGTTCTAACCTTCAGAATGCTGTGGTAAATCATAATTCTGTTCTTAAGCTGGTTCAGAAAATGAAGTGTAAATTGCTCGACAGTTGTTAACCTCTCTGATTTGAACAATGAAAAGAGTGAATATTTAGCTGTTTCTAGAGTTTAAGGGAAATACAAGTGAAAATATATGTATTTGCTTTTCTGCCTTAAAATTTAGAAATTAATGAATGGTTTATTAACAAAATGAACATCTATATGTAGATCAGTAAATAGGTAAAACAAACAGGACAAAATGTTGACAGTTGTGGGATGGTGAGAGAGTTTCTATTAAGCTTTTTACTTTTTAAAATTTTTCATAATTAAAAGTTAGAAAAATAATTTCATGGGTAAGCTATTATTTGTTGAGAGAGTTCCCTTGAATCAATATTGTTCCAGGGGTAGAATATTGAATTTAATAAAAATAGTCTTATTTTAGTTTTAGATTTCACTGTAATTTAGCATTTGATTTTTGCTTGTTTTTATCAATGTGGTTGAATTGTTGGAAAAATCATTGTCTTTTTTTTTTTTTTTAACTGTTTTGCTTATCCAGTGGTATATGGTAACTATAGTGCACATTTATAACCGGTGGAAGAACAGTGAGCTTCGATGTTATGTGAATGGTGAGCTTGCTTCCTATGGAGAGATAACATGGTTTGTCAACACGAGTGATGTAAGTAGTTTGAGAAAGTTACATTGAAATAAGAAAAATATATTTTATATTGAATATAAATTTTAGAACACTACAGTGGTGGGTTTTTTATAATTGTAGTTTGGCTAACATGCAATATATTAAGAGAGTGGAAATGTGCTAATATGTCACATAAGATATTACTCAGTCCTTGTTATAAAATTGTTCTGGATAGGGTAGAGACAATGATTCATAGGTAGCAGTGAGTATATCTTGAAAGTATTTGTGTCATTGGTCCATTGATGAAATTAAACCTCAGAGCTTTACTGCAGGGTTCTCTGATCATTTTTATGAATGAGTTAGGTGAAATGGGCTTATAAATTTTCCATATAATTCATAGCTGCTATAGATAACTATTTTTTTATAATATTTTCAAGGTTCAATAAGAGATCCATAAGTTAGAATTATATTCAAAATGTTCTCCCTCCCTCCGACGTTAAACATTTTTAAGAGAAACCTTGAAAAATTATGGATCAGGAAAATGAACACAAACTTGCAACAGCCGTTCACTATTAACTCCTGTTATCCTAATCTATACATATTTACCTATTTCGAAATACTAACCTTAAGAGCTTGGATTGTTAGATTAGGTTTGAATCCCTTCCTGACTTTATGACTTTACTTAATTTATTAGGCCTGAGGTTTCTCTTTCGTGTGAGTGTGCTCAGTCGCTCAGTTCTGTCTGATTTTCTGCGACCCCCTGAACTGTAGCCTGCCTGCATAGGCTACTCTGTCCATGGGATTTTCCAGGCAAGAATATTGGAATGGGTTGAAATTTCCTACTCTAGGGGATCTTCCCAGCCCAGGGATTGAAACCATTTCTCCCGCAGCTCCTGGGTTGCAGGTGCTCCGTGGGAACTCCACCTAAAAAGGGTGTAAAATAGTACCTATCTCAGAATGTTGATTGAATGAGCTACTGTTCAGAAATCCATTAGAAGAGTGTCTTATATAGAATAAGTGCTCAATAAATGTTAACTGTTAATTTTTTTAAATTAAAGACCAAATATGCATATTGCCTTTCAACCTTTTTTTTTTTTCTTACATTAATCTTTGCTGAGCATTGCAGGCATTGTAATAAATACTTTTACTTTCTGTAACCTTGCAGGATAAGTACTGTTGTAATCTTTACAGGTGAAACTGAGCACAGAGAGGTTAAGGAATTTGCCAAAATCAGCAGCATGAGAATCAGTTATTTGACCTAGGTTGTTTGTCTTCATAATACAAGTGTTAAAAATTTTTTATATTCCTTAATGTGAACATACACATTTTTCAGCAGCCTTCTTAATAGTTCCATGGTATAAAATACTTTTAAAAGATATCAAGCATTTCTTTTCCTTCTTGCTGCATAGGTGTAAATTTATGTGTGATCTCTGCAACCTAGATGTTACTAAGAGAGATTTTCTATGTAAATAAGAAAAGCATACACCTGTTTTTTGAATTTACACATTCCTTTTGCGAGATTGCATCTACTCCCGTGACTTAACCTATTATTTGTATCTTGATGTCTACAGAAACGATCTTTACAGTCTTAGCTTCTAACCATAGAGAACCCTGTTGACAATTCCTTCTTCACCCACATTAGTTTACAGAAAAGACACATTCATTACATCACTCAAAGTTAACCCAAAGCCTGCTATTCTGTCTGCTTCTTTGGTTTCCCAAGTATGAACCTACAGAGTCCATAATGATTTTTCTGACTCCATTTCCTACTCCATTTTGTCATCAAGTTCTGTTTATTGTACTTTGGAGAACTTGTCTGTTTTTCTGTGATGTCTTTCCTGATCTCTACACCAAATGGGAATGAATTAAGTGAAATGCTAAATGAAATTTTAATCTAATCAGATTATATTTTAGAAAGGACAAAATATACCAGTATAGGTTGTTATTAATTCTGGAGGAGGTAATTTTTTTGTTTTTTTCTCTAATAAAATTTTCTGTTTTCTTTCACAGACCTTTGACAAGTGTTTCCTGGGTTCATCAGAAACAGCAGATGCTAACAGAGTATTCTGTGGTCAGCTGACTGCAGTTTACCTTTTCAGTGAAGCTCTTAATGCTGCTCAGATTTTTGCTATTTATCAGTTGGGCCTGGGATACAAGGTACTGTACTTGATGGTCACTGCTTAATCAGTGTTAATTGAGCTTGATTTATAGGGGGGTGATGCATGTGGCGGCTTATGACTAGGGTTAATAAACTGCATGTGAGACTAACCAAGGATTCCTTAAGGAAATCTCAGGAGTCAAAAGCACATTTTAAAGTTTTACGGGAAACATAGTATACTTGCTATATATGGGGCACTGTGCAAACTACTAGCTCAGTTTCAACTTTAACTTATGCTGCATTTCTTTTGTTGTTACCATATTTTTGAATAGCTATGTTTTTAATAGTTGCTGTGATACAAAGCAAGGCCAAATTTGCCTGTTACTTCAGGTATCTCTTGACTTCCTACTTTTTCATTCCAGTCTTCTATGATGAAAAGGACATCTTCTCTGGGTGTTAGTTCTAGAAGGTCTTGTAGAACTGTTTAACTTCAGCTTCTTCAGCATTACTGGTTGGGGCATAGACTTGGATTACTGTGATAATGAATGGTTTGGTTTGGAAATGATCAGAGATCATTGTCATTTTTGAGATTGCACCGAAGTACTGCATTTTGGACTCTTGTTGACTGTGAGGGCTACTTCATTTCTTCTAAGGGCTTTTTGCCCACAGTAGTAGATATAATGGTCATCTGAATTAAATTTGCCCACTCCCATCCATTTTAGTTCACCGATTACTAAAATATCAGTGTTCATTCTTGCCATCTCCTGTTTGACCACCTCCAATTTGCCTTGATTCATGGACCTAACATTCCAGGTTCCTATGCAGTATTGCTCTTTACAGTATCAGATTTTACTTCCATCACCAGTCACATCAACACTTGGGCATTGTTTTCGCTTTGGCTCCGTCTTTTCGTTCTTTCTGGAGTTATTTCTCCAGTCTTCTCCAGCAGCATATTGGGCGCCAGCAGACCTGGGGAGTTCATCTTTCAGTGTCATATCTTTTTGCCTTTTCATACAGTTCCTGGTGTTCTCAAGGCAAGAATACTGAAGTGGTTTGCCATTCGCTTCTCCAGTGGACCATGTTTTGTCAGGTCTATGATTTAGTGTTTCACTTATTTCTACTGTTTGTTTATTGTTTTTTTTTTAATGTTCTTTCCATTTTTATGTATTTTGCTTTTTTTTTTTTCCCAATGAGTGGCTTTGTGAGTAAATTTTTTTTAATCAAAAACAAATCCGTTTATGTCTTTCGATCTTCTTATAAGGGTAGATATCAGTGACATGTTGGTTTTTTTCCTTCCCCAATTTGGATAGACTTAAACTGCTCTGCAGAGTAGGAAGGGAAGAGAATGAAAGGTAAAAGACATCATGAGGGGAATAAAGAGAAGAGGAGAGAAACCTAGAAGAGACAGGTCTGGGAGGTCAACCCATGTTGTAGGATGCATTAATATTTCATTCCTTTTCTCCGTAAGTAATATTGTGTGGGTATATCACATTTTGTTTATCCATTTGTCAGTCGATGGACTTTGGGCTGTGTCGATCTTTTGACTGTTATGAATAATGCTGCTGCAGTGAACCCTTCTGTACGAGCTTTTATGTGCACATATGTTTTTATTTTTCTTGGGTTTGGTCCTAGAGTGAAATTGGTAGTGATATGGTAACTCTACATTTAACTATTTGAGAAATTTTAGATTGCTTTCCAACATGGCCACATAATTTTACATTCTCTCAGCTATGTATGAGGATTTTGATATCTTTATATTATCTCCAATAACTGTTATTATCTGACTTTTATAGCCATTTTAGTGAGTTTGAAATGCTATCCCATTGTGGTTTGGTTTTGATTTGCCTTTTCCTCATGACTAATGATGTTGAATATATTTTTGTGTGCTTATATGCTATTATATATCTTATTTTGAGAAATGTTTATTCACATCCTTTGCCTTTTAAAAACTGAGCTGCCTTTTTGTCAAGTTTTAAGAGGTTTAAAAAAATATTTAATTGTGGTAAAATACACATAAAACTTACCACTTTAACTGTCTTAGGCAGTACTGTTAAGTATTTTTACATTGTGCAACCTAGCTGCAGAACTCTTCAATCTGTAAAACTGAAACTCTGTACTCATTGAACAAGAATCCACATTCCTCTTTTCCTTAATCTCAGTTTTAAGAGTTTTAAAAATGTATTCTAGAAACAAAAACGTTGTCAGATTAGTGATTTGCAAATATCGTCTCCCATTCTGTGGCTTGTCTTGCTACTTCCCTGTTGTTTTCCTCTGAAGCACAGTTTCACTCTGATGAAATCTGCTGTGTCTGTATTTTGTCTTCTTATTTGTGCTTTGGTGTCGTATCTGAAAACCTATTTCCTAATTCAAGTCCATGAAGATTCACTCCTTGGTTTTCATATGAAAATGTTGTAGTTTTAGCTCTTATGTTTAAATCTTTGATCCGTTTTGAGTTAATTTTTGTGTTTGGAGCAACTTTATTCCTTTGCATTTGCATTTCTAGATGTCTCAGCATCATTTGCTGAAAAGAATACTCTTTGCTTATTGTATTTCTTGATAGCTTCATCAAAAATCAGTTGATCATAAATGTAAGTATTTGTGGACTCTCAATTCTGTTTCATCGAACTATATCTATTCTTAGGGCAGTAGCACCATCTTGAATACTGTGGTTTTATAATAGATTTTTAGAATCAGGAAGTGTGAGTTCTCCAATTTTGCTCCTGTTCAAGATTGTTTTGGCATCTTACATTTCTGTATGAATTTAAGATATACTTGTCAGTTTGTACAGAATTGTAGCTGGGATTTTGATAGATACTGCATCCAAATCTACAGATCAGTTTGAAAAGATTTGTCATCTTTAGGGTATTAAGTCTTCCAATCCATGAATATGGGATTTTATTCCATTGATGTAGGTCTTTTTCAGTTTCTTTTTGCAGTTTTCTGTGAAGAAGTCACATTTTCTTTTTTTATGTGCTATATCAAATGGAGTTATTTCTTAATTTCATTTTCAGATTGTTTGTTGCTTGTGTATGGTAGCTAAATAGATTTTCATATATTTATCTTCTATAGGACAACCTTGCTGTAGTAGTTTATTAGCTCTGATTTTGTGTGTGTTTATATTTCTTGTCATTTTCTATATATTAATATAAGATTATATAACTATGATTTTGAAGCACAATTTACTTCTTTTTCATATAAAAGTATTACATTTTTAGCATATTGAACTTCATCAAAGTGAATTTGTTCTTCATTATATATATATATGATCATGTATTTGTAAACTGCCATCATTTTAGTTTTTTCTTTATAATCTGGACATCTTTTATTTCTTTTCTTTGCTTAATGGCCCTGGCTAGAATCTCAGTACAGAATCTTGAGGAAATTATGCCCAGTGAGATAAACCAGTCACGGAAGGGCAAATACTATATAATTTCATTATATGAGATAAAAACTAACTCAGAGAAGCAAAGAGTAGAATGGTGGTTACTAAGGACTGGGGAAAGGAAAAAAAAGGAACTGCTTATCAGTGTTCTAAAATTGTAATTATGCAAGATGAGTAAGTTCTAGAGATCTGCTGTACAAATTGTGTTTATAGATAACAATACCATATTGCCCATTTAATGTCTATTAAGAAGGTAGATCTCCTTTTCAGTATCCTCAATAAAATTAAAAATAAAAAAAGTGGTGAAAGCAGACATCTTTTTTTTTTTTCGTTACTGATCTTAGGGGAGAAAGCAGTCAGTCTTTCAGTATCAGTTATGTTGGCTGTCACTTTTTTGTTGATGGTCTTTGTTTCTTTAAGGAAGTTAATTCATGAAGAGTTTTATCATGAAGAGTTGTTGGACTTTGTTAAATACTCTTCATGCTTTTACTGAGATGATCATGTTATTTTTGTCCTTATTTATTTATTTTAATGGCTTAAAATAACAGATTTATTACCTTATAGCTCTGGAGGTCAAAAGTCTGAAAATGGGTCTCATGAGGATAACATCAAGATGTCAGCAGGACGTCATTCCTTCTGGAGCCTCTGGGGACAGTCTGTTCCTTGCCTTTTCTAGCTTCTAGACGCCATCTAGATTTCTTGGCGTGTGTTCCTTTCCAGCAGTGGCATCACTGCAGCCTCTGCTTTTGCAGTCATACCTCCTTCTCTGACTCTGACCCTCATGCCTCCTTCTAATAAGGATCCTGGTAGAGACTTCCTGGTGGTCCAGTGGGCAAGACTGCATGCTCCCAAAGCAGGGGGCCTGGGTATTCAATCTCTGGTCAGGGAACTAGATCCCACACATGATAACTAAGAGTTTACATGCTAACCCTAAAGAGCTTGCATGCCACAATGAAGGCTGAAGACCCTGCATGCTGCAACTAAGACTCAGAGCAGCTAAATTATTATATAAAGATTAGGGGGAAAAAGGGAAAAAGTATTCTTTTTTACAAAGGACTCTTGTAATTGCATTAAGCCCACCAGGATGTGTTAGTATTACTTGCTTAGTCATGTCCGACTCTTTGAGACTCCATGGACTGTAGCCTGCCAGTCTTCTCTGTCCATGGAATTCTCCAGGCAAGAATACTGGAGTAGATAGCCATTCCCTTCTCCAGGGGGTCTTCCCGACCCAGGGATTGAACCCAGGTCTCCCTCATTGCGGGCAGATTCTTCACTGCCTGAGCCACCATTCACACATTCCAGGGATTAGGACGTGGACATCTTTGGTGAGAATGGGGGAAGATGTTATTCTACCTATAGGCCTATGACCCTATGATTTTAATGTAACAGGGGAGGATTGGAGATAAATGGTGCTTGGAACCTTAATCTCTTTATTTTTATGAATATAGTGTATTGAAATGCTTGTTCAAAGTTTAAACAAGCCTTGCATCTCTGGGATAATCCTCCTTGGTTATAGTTTCTCATTTATGAATACCGAGGCCCAGAAAAGAACCTTAAGTGGTAAATGTATAGAAATAACTGCTTATTTTAAATAACCTACACCAGATTCTTACTGAGTTATATCCTATGTTAACAGCTTATTTGTTTCCTTACTAGTATGATCAGATACTGTTAAAACTGTACTTAAAGATTATATTAAGTGATGATCACAGAATTACTCTGCTTTACTTATTTTATATTTTATGTGGAATTTATAAAATAAAATGTTTGTTTAGGTGTTTATTTTCAAAACTTGTATCTGCTATCTGCTTCTTGCAAAAGTCAGACTTAAATTGAAGAAAATAGGGAAAACCACTAGACCTAAGGTATGACCTAAGTGAAATCCCTTACGATTATACAGTGGAAGTGACAAATAGATTCAAGGGATTAGATCTGATAGAGTGTCTGAAGAACTATGGACCGAGGTTCGTGCTATTGTACAGGAGGTGGTGATCAAAACCATCCCCTAGAAGAAGGCAAAAAGGCAAAATGGTTGTCTGAGGAGCCTTTACAAATAGCTGAGAAAAGAAGAGAAGCAAAAGGCAAAGGGGAAGAGGAAACATACACCCATCTGAATACAGAGTTCCAAAGAATAGCAAGGAGAGATAAAGCCTTCCTAAGTGATCATTGCAAGGAAATAGAGGAAAACAATAGAATGGGAAAGACTAGAGATCTCAAGAAAATTAGAGATACTAAGGGACGATTTCATGAAAAGAGGAGCACAATAAAGTACAGAAATGGTATGGACCTAACAGAAGCAGAAGATATTAGGAAGAGGTGGCAAGAATACACAGAACTATACAAAAAAGGTCTTCATGACCCAGATAACCATGATGGTGTGATCACTCACCTAGAGCCAGACATCCTGGAATGCAAAGTCAAGTGGGCCTTAGGAAGCATCACTATGAACAAAGCTAGTGGAGATGATGGACTTCCTGTTGAGCTGTTTCAAATCTTGAAATAGCTGTTAAAGTGCTGCATTCAGTATGCCAGCACTCAGTATGCCAGTCAAATTTGGAAAAGTCAGCAGTGGCCACAGAACTGGAAAAGGTCAGTTTTCATTCCAATCCCAAAGAAAGGCAATGCCAAAGAGTGTTCTAACTACTGCACAATTGCACTCATCTCACATGCTAGCCAAGTAATGTTCAAAATCTTCCAAGCTAGGCTTCAACAGTACGTGAACCTAGAACTTCCAGATGTTCAAGCTGGATTTAGAAAAAGCAGAGGAACCAGAGACAAAATTGCGAGCATCTTTTGGATCATTGAAAAAGCATGAGAGTTCCAGAAAAACATCTCCTTCTGCTTTATTGACTACACCAAGGCCTTTGACCTTGTGCATCACAACAAACTATGGAAAATTCTGAAAGAGATGGGGATACCAGACCACCTTACCTGCCTCCTGAGAAATACGTATGCAGGTCAAGAAGCAACAGTTTGAACAGGACATGGAACAGCAGACTAGTTCCAACTCGGTAAAGGAGTACATCGAGGCTGTATATTGTCACCCTGTTTATTAAACTTACATGCAGAGAACATCATGCGAAATACTGGGCTGGATGAAGCACAAGCTGGAGTCAAGACTGCTGGGAGAAATATCAGTAACCTCAGGTATGCAGATGATAACCACCCTTATGGCAGAAAGTGAAGAGGAACTGAGTAGCCTCTTGATGAAAGTGAAAGAGGAGAGTGAAAAAGCTGGCTTAAAGCTCAACATTCAGAAAACTAAGATAATGGCATCTGATCCCATCAGTTCATGACAAATAGATGGGAAAACAGTGGAAGCAGTGGCACATATTAGTTTTTTGGGGCTCCAAAATCACTGCAGATGGTGACTGCAGCCATGAAATTAAAAGACGCTGACTCCTCGGAAGAAAAGATATAACGAACCTAGACAGCATATTAAAAAGCAGAGACATTACTTTGCCAACAAAGGTCTGTTTAGTCAAGGCTATGGCTTTTCCAGTAGTCATGTATGGATGTGAGAGTTGGACTATAAAGAGAGCTGAGCACCAAAGAATCAATGCTTTGGAACTGTGGTGTTGGAGAAGACTCTTGAGAGTCCCTTGGATTGCAAGGACATCCAACCAGTCAATCCTAAAGGAAATCAGTCCTGAATATTCATTAGAAGAACTGATGCTGTGGCTGACACTCCAGTAATTTGGCTACCTGATGGGAAGAACTTGAGTCATTAGAAAAGACCCTCATGCTGGGAAAGATTAAAGGCAGGAGGAGAAGGGGATGACAGAGGATGAGATGGTTGGTTATCATCACCGACTTGATGGACATGAGTTTGGTTCAAGCTCCGGAACTGGTGATGGGCCTGGAACCCTGGCCTGCTACAGTCCATGGGGTCGCAAAGAGTTGGACGTGACACAGTGACTGAACTGAACTTATTTATTACTTTTAAATCTATTGGTTTGTGTAACCATGTTTTAGACATTTCTCAAAACTTGTTTAAAGTTGCAGAGATATAGAAAAATGTTTAAAAGATTATAGTTAAATATGTTATAGATGAAAAATACTGTTTCCCACGGAAAAAAAGATGGAGTGCTTTTTTTTTGTATGTTCTTACTGTTTGGTGAAACACCAAATTGCTTTAAGTCCTTTGAAAGGGCATTGCTTTTATTTTAATTAATCAAATAGTATTTACATATGCATATTCTTTCCATATAGTTAACAGCTGTTCCTGACATATGTCAAACACTTACTTTTGTTTAGATTTAGTTTAGTTTAGGTTTGTTAGTAGGAATCATTTACTCCCAAATTTCACATAAAATATCAAGTAAAATGTTTGTTTAGTTGTTTATTTTCCAGGCTTCTGTCTGCTTATGTTAACATACTGTACTTTGAACAGGATCAAAGAGTAAATTACTGTTTTCAATTGGACTTTTTTCTGCTCCATAGTATGTCGCAAATTAATTTTGTAAACTCAAAGGAATCAGTTAAATATTTAGATTGTGTCAGTATTTGTTTTTAGAAAATTGATCCTTAATCTCCTAAACCATTTCTCTGTTGGATTTTGATGTGTGATGAAAAGTGAATTTTATCTGATAATTGGCAGTGACCAGCTCAGTGGTTGGACTGAGAAGAAACTCCGGAGTACTTCCCAAAGTTAAACTTGTAACAAAAAGAGGTCGTGGTCATTGTCGGATGGTCCGCTGCCTGTCTGATCCACTGTAGCTTTCTGAATCCTGCTGAAACCTTTACATCTGAGAAGTATGCTCAGCATATCAATGAGATGCACCGAAAACTTCAACACTTACAGTCAGCACTGGTCAGCAGAATGGGCACAGTTCTTCTCCATGACAACGCCCGACCGCGTGTTGTACATCCAACACTTCAAAAGCTGAACAAATCGGGCTACAAAGTTTTGGCTCATCTGCCATGTTCAGCTGACCTCTTGCCAACCAGCAGGAGGCAGAAAATGCTTTCCAAGAGCTCATCAGATTCCAAAGCACGGATTCTTATACTACAGGAATAAACAAACATTTCTTGTTGGAAAAGTGTTGATTGTAATTGTTCCTATTTTAATTCATAAAGATGTATTTGAGCCTAGGATAGGGCTTCCTGGTGGCTCAGACAGTAAAGAATCTGCCTGCAATCCAGGATACCCAGGTTTGATCCTTGGCTTGGGAAGATCCTCTGGAAAAGGAAATGCCTACTCACTCCATTATTTTTGCCTGGAGAATTTTGTGGACAGAGGACCCCATGGGATCGCAAAGAATTAGGCATGACTGTGCAACTAACACTTGATCCTAGTAAGAATCATTTAAAATTCATGGTCTGAAACTGCGATTACTTTTGTATGAACCTAATAGTTGTTCCCTAGAAACACAACGTACCAAGACTGAAGAAATAGAAATTTGAATAGATTATAACTAGTAAGGAAATTGGTAGTAATCAAAAACCTCTGAATAAGGAAAAGCACAGGATTAACTGGCTTCACTGGAGAATTCTATCAAACATTAAAGATGACATAACACCAATTCTCCTCAACTCTTCCAAAAAATAAAAAGAGGAGGAAACACTTCCAAACTCAGTTTTAGAGTCCAGCATTGCCCTGAAACCACAGCCAAAAAAAAAAAAAAAAACCTGCAAGAAAGCTACAGATTAATATCCATATCCTTATTTAATATTAATTCAGAAATCCTCAACAATATAGTAGCAAATGAAATTCAAGAGCACATTAAAAGGATCATACCCTATGACCAATGGGGATTTATTCCTGGAATATAAGTCTGGTTCAACATATGAGAATAAATTAGTGCCGTACACCACATTAACAGAGTGAGGGACAAAAGCTACATAATCATCTCAATAGATAGCAGAGAAAGCATTTGAGAAGATTCAGTGCTGTTTCCTGATAAAAACACTCAACAAATTACAAAGGAAAGTGAAAAGTGAAAGTGAAGTCGCTCAGTCGTGTCCGACTCTGTGACCCCATGTAACATACCAGGCTCCTCTGTCTGTGGGATTTTCCAGGCAAAGCTACTGGAGTGGGTTGCCATTTACTTCTCCAGAGGATCTTCCCGACCCAGGGATCAAACCCGGGTCTCCCACATTGCAGGCAGACGCTTTACAGTATGAGCCACCAGGGAAGCCTCACAAGTAAGAGGAAACTCCTCAAAATGATAAGGCCATATATGAAAAGCCCACAGCTGACATTATATACAACAAAAATTAGTTGCATTTCTATGCACTAACAATGAGCAATCCAAAAAGACAAGAAGACAGTAATTCCATTTACAATAGCATAAAATGGAATACTTGGGAATAAACCAGCAGGATATAAGACTTGTACAGTGAAAAGTGTAAAACATAGCTGAAAGTAATAAGACATGAATAAATGACAAGACACCTTGTGTTCATGGATTGAAAGACTTAATATTGTTAAAGATGCATACTACCCAAAGTGATCTATGGATTTAGGACAATTCCTATTGAAATCCAGACGGCATTTTTTTTTGCAGAAATAGAAAGCCACTGTAAAATCCTCATGAAATCTCAAGAGTTCCCAAATAGCTAAAGCAATCTTACAAAAGAATAAGTTATTTAAAGAGTTCCTACAATTCAGGATTTCAAAACATAGTATAAAGGTACAGTAATCAAAACGTTTTGATACTTGCATAAAGAGAGGTGGGTACATGACAAATGGAACAGAACAGAGTCCAGAAATCAGTTTCATTTATGGTAAAATGACTATCTATAAGGATACAAAACCCTGAAATGGAGAAAGGTTAATCTCTTGAACACTTTTTTTTAAACATATGGTGTTTTAAAAAGTAGTGGGATCCCTACCTTCCATGTATTATAATTAACTCAAAATAGATTGGTGGTGGTGGTTTAGTTGCTAAGTCATGTCTGACTCTTGCAGCCCCATGGACTGTAGCCTGCCAGGCTTCTCTGTCCATAGGATTAATAGATTAAAGGTAAACATAAGACCTAAACTATAAAACTCCTGCATGAAAGCACACAGAGCTTCATGACATTGAGTTTGGCAATAATTTTTTGGATATGACACCAAAAAAAATGAAATAGACAACAAAGACAAAAATAGACAAATGTGTCTTACAATCTTTTGTGCATTGAAATTTTTTGTGCATCAAGAAACACTGTGAAAAGGCAACCCACGGAATGGAAGAAAATATTCCAAACCATACATTTGGTAAAGGATTAAAAATATCCACAATATTTGATGGATATACAACTCAACAACAGCAACAAACTCAACTCGTTTAAAGTGGGCAAATGACCCCAAAAGACATTTTTTCCAAAGAAAATATATAAATGGGCAGCAGACATATGAAAAGCTCAAAATCACTAATCATCAGAGAAATATAAATTAGAACCGTAATAGATAATCACCTTACACCCATTAGGATAACAGTTTTTCAACAAATATAAGTGTGGAGAAGTTGGTTTCCTTATGCACTACTGATGGGAATGGAAAATAGTGCAGCCTCTGTGGAAAGCTATATATGGTGATTCTTCAAGAAATTAAAAATACAATTACCACATGATTGAGCAATCATTAAAAAATTTTTTATTCATTTATTTATTTTTGACTCTGCTGGGTCTTCACTAGCTGTGGAGTGCTGGGCTTACTCTCTGGTTGCTGTGTGCTGACTTCTCTTGTTGCAAAGCATGGGCTCTAGGGTGAGCAGGCTTCCGTAGTTGTCGGACATGGGCTCAGTAGTTGTGGTTCCTGGGCTCCATGACACAGGCTCGATAGTTGTGGCAAACGGGCTTATTAGTTCCTCTGTAGCGTGTGGGATCCACTGGCAGGCAGATTCTTTACCATTGAGCCACCAGGGAAGACCTCGACTGAGCAATCTTACTTCTGTAAATATATGTGAGATAAATGAAAGGATATGAAGGAGCTGTTTGCACACCCATGTTCATTGCAGCATTATTCACACAATAGGTAAGAGGTTGAAGCAACCTAATTGTCTATGGATGAATGAATAAAGAAAATATGATATATATTTACAATGGAATATTATTCAACTTTAAACAGAAAAATTCTGACACATGCCACAACATAGGTGAATCTTAAGGATGGTATGCTGCTAACAAAAAGACACATACTCTGTGACTTCCCCAGTTTAGTTATGTAAAGTAATCAAGCTCATGGAACCAGAAAGTAGAATATGATTGCTAGGGGGTTGGGAGTGGGATGCAGGCGGTGGAAATGAGTTGTTACTCAATGGGAATTTCAATTTAGCAAGATGTAAAAGTTCTAGAGATTTGTTATACAATAGTGTATGTAGTTAACAACACTGTACTATACACTTGAAAAATATTTAAGATGGTAAATTTTATTTTAAATGTTCCTTTTAACAAAATTAAAGAAGAGAATCAAAAAAGACAAAAATAAATGGGAAAAAAACAAAACATGCTTTGTAGGACATTAAATTTTGCATTTTTTTTAATGAAAATTTTAATGTCAAGGTGACTTCCATTATACCTTTAAAATGAATTCAGACTATTTTAGAAGTAATTAAACATGCAGGGCTTCTCTTAATTGATATTGTTAAGAAAATGGTCAATACTCTCTTTGAATTTTTATATTTGTGGTGCTTTATAGTTAGATTTTCTTTTTGTGGCATAGTATCTTACCTGTTCTACTTTTTATTCTTAGGGTACATTTAAATTCAAAGCAGAAAGTGACCTGTTCCTTGCTGAGCATCACAAACTTTTATTGTATGATGGCAAACTGTCTGGTGCCATTGCATTCACGTACAATCCACGTGCCACAGATGCCCAACTCTGTCTTGAATCATCCCCTAAGGACAACCCTTCGATTTTTGTTCATTCACCGCACGCACTCATGCTCCAGGTACTAGGAATGGTATTTAACAATATTTTTAATGGTAAATTTTGATGTATTATTGAGGTGTATTTGGTAGCTTCTATTACAAATACATGAACTGTAACATTTTATTGTTCCTGTTATATTTTACTTTTAATAAAATATATTTAGTTTTTGGAAAAGAATCATTGGAACCTTTACTATGTCTTCTATTTTACAAGGATGTGAAGGCGGTTTTAACCCATTCTATCCAAAGTGCCATGCATTCCATTGGAGGAGTACAAGTGCTGTTTCCACTCTTTGCACAGTTGGATTATAAGCAATATTTATCTGATGAAATTGACTTGACTATATGGTGAGTCCTTTTGTTTTTTCTTTCATTTGATGTGAATTATTCTCATCACAGAGCTGCACAATGTTTTTTTTCAATCTTGTAAAGTTGTTGTAGGGATAATGAACATAAAGAAATTAGTGAATTATAATTGTTATTACAAATTCAATTCTAATAATATTTAAATTCTTTATCAGTAGGAAATAGGGAGCTCTAAAAAAATAATGCTTTGAATAAAGTTAGACATGGTAATAATATCAGAAATGTATGTATTTTTACCTAAAATAAAAATATTTAAAAGGTTATTTGACAGTAATTTCTTATGGTAAGTTTTCCATATTTAATTATTATTGCAGGTAATATATTGAATTTAATTATTATTGCAGGCAACATTGAAATGTAAAATTTTTGTTTATGTTACATAATACTAAGTGATTTGGTTTTTTCAAAACTAAATTGCTTATTTGGCACTTTTGTCTCCTCTCTTTTAGTGTTCAGTGAAAAAAGGGAAGAGACATGAATTCTAGGACAGGTTATTAAAATGTCAGAGAGGATGTGGAAATGAATTTTTTATGGCTATATCCTAGTGAAACTATTTATAATAATTATGTTTAATTATTAATTGAGTGATTTTAGTGTTTTTTGTATTCTCCCTTTTTGAAATTGTTTCTAATTTCTACTTTTACACGCAACTTGAAGTCTACTACCAATGTATATGTTTAGTGTTGTAATAAATTTTCCAGATTATTTTTAGGCAAGAAAATGAGTTATTTTTAAAAGGAATTATGTATCAAAGCTAGTGTTTATTGGCTACATTTAAAATAATTAAAATTATCCTTGACCTATTGTTCCTTCATAAAATTGTTTTTGCATCCTAGTCTGTAATCTTTGTAACAGAGCTCAGTTTTTTATTTATTTATTTATTTATTTTAACTTTTCAACTTTATTAGAATTGCTGACAGTTAAAAAATAGAAGTACTTTTGTGGAGGAGGTTGGCTGTTCTCCCTTTCCTAGTGGGAATCTTTCAAAACTTTTGAGAGGGACAAAACAGTTGACCTTTATTCTATTCCATGTTGAGTATATAAAAGTTATGAGGTTGGAAGCATGACTGTAGTCTTACTACTTTAACTTTTTCTGTTTGGATAATGAGGAAAATATTTAAATTATTATTTGAACACTTCAGTTTGCCTACATCCTTATTTATCTTCCCCTTTACATACCCTATCCTCTGTTCAAATTAAGCCAGTTAGAGGATTTCTGTCCTAGTGCTTGCTCCATATCTTTTCCATCTGTTTGGCTTCTAACTCTCCAAAATTGAATATACTTGCTCATCTAAGTTACATCCATTTCTTAGGGCAAAGTAATAAACTTCTATTAGCTATCTTACTACTTGTTTTTGGACATTGCTAATTTTTCTCTATTTTGCGCATGTTTGTCATAATATTTGAAAAGTAATTCATTTATTAATATATTTATGATAAAGAATATGAACTAAATATTTGAGTAATAAGTCCTAATCTTTCCTGAAATAATATTGGAGGTAGTTTTAGTAAAGCATCAGTTTCCTTGGAATAGAAACTTTTTATTAAGGGTAATCGAAAGACTGTATCTATCTAACCACCTCCCCCCCATTTTTTTTTAAAGAGAATATGGGTTTTCAAACCATTGTTTTTTTTTTTTTTTTTTTTCCTTATTCCAGTTCAACTCTGCTGGCTTTTATCATGGAGTTGTTGAAGAACTCAATTGCTATGCAAGAGCAGATGCTTGCCTGCAAGGGCTTCTTGGTAATAGGATATAGCCTTGAAAAGGTAAAGTATGAAACGCTTTTGATTTGAAATGCTTTTTGATTCTTCATTTGTAGTCCACGAAACTTGGTCTCCTGAAAAGCTGAGAAATTCTGTTTGCAAGTGTGTCTCTTTGGTTAATGTAAAGTTACCTAAATTAAAACAACCTGTTGCTGTCTTACCTTGCCTCCACTGTTTTAGTGAATCTCAAAGCATCTTTAACTTTGAGCATAGTTTGTTGACCAACTTTTTTCTGGTATTGACAATGTTTAACTTACTTCCCTTGCTTTATGTTGATAGTGACCTTTGAAATATCTTCCTCTGCAGTCTTCCAAATCCCATGTCAGCAGAGCAGTACTTGAACTTTGCCTCGTATTTTCAAAATACCTGAGTAATCTGCCGAATGGGATGCCCCTACTCAAGCAATTGTGTGACCACATTCTTCTTAACCCAGCTATATGGATTCATACCCCTGCCAAGGTAATCCATACATTGATTTTGTGCTAGTATGTTCACTACATGTTTGTACTTGAGAAGAGTGATAATGAAGAGGATTTTCTTTTATCCTTTTACATGCTGTTGTGTAAGGTTTCAGTGGAATGCATTTTTTGACTAAATGTACTTTTTTTAAAAATTGATAATAAATGTACTTTTAAAAAAAATTAATAATTGAGGATAATTGCTTTACAGTGTTGTGTTGGTTTCTGCCATACAACAATGTGAACCAGCCATACATACACATATATCCAGGGCTTTCCTGGTGGGTCAGCGGTGAAAAACCTGCCTGCCAGCGCAGGAGATGTGGGTTCAATCCCTGAGTCGAAAGATCCCCTGGAGACGGAAATGGCAACCCTCTCTAGTATTCTTGCCTGGGAAATCCCATGGACAAGGAACCTGGCAGGCTAAATACGCCATGGGGTCACAAAAGAGTTGGATAGGACTTAGCAACTAAAGCACAAAAATAATACGTGTCCCCTCCCTCTTTCCTCCCACCTGACTAAATGTACTTTTGCAAGACAGTATTTCCTCCCTCCCTCCATTCGTCCCTCCCTTCCTAAAGCAGTAATAGCATTTTTGAAATACAGAAATAGTATATATTTTCTTTGTTAAATAAAATCTTATTTGGGAGAGATTTTGATGTGCATTTCCTTCACTGCAGTTGGACTGCATATATATCTGTGTGCCCTTATGGATGTATGAATGTATATACATACATATAAATTATACTCATTGTGCTCTCTCTCTCTGTGTTATATATACATATTTCTTCCACCAAAATGATGAGCTACTGAGTTTATCTCTTACAGGAACAGCTGAAATGTCACCCTTTCTTGAAGGCTTCCATGATGTGCTGGTCTCATTTAATCATTTTAATTTCACATTAATGAAAATTATTAAACAATTATATTTTATACAGTAGTTTAGTACTATAACAGCAAACCGATTATACTAAGTAAACATAAGCGAATTTGTGATAAAATATGTAAATGAAACTTTTGATAAACCCTAATGTTCTAGTAAGTTGTCCTAAACATTTGATCTCCTCTCTCCCCCTCTCCTTTCTGGTTCACTTGCAAGTGTTTATCATTGTTCAGGTTGGAATAACACGTACTTACTTTAGTTGTCAGAAAAAAATGTCTGCAGACTTCTTTGCTCTTCTGGAGTCATAGTATCTTATTTTCAGCTGCTCTTTTCAGATGTTAAGGAGAAAAACAGCTGCTCACTCTGATTGCCATTTGGAAATAATCAAAGGAGGCAGCTGGAGGTTGTAGCTTTTTATCTCTGGGTTCAAATTTGACCTCTTTCTCTTCTATGACCCTCAGTCTTATTTCTTTTCAAGGATTGTTTCAAGTTACTTCTTAAACTCTTTACTAAACACTTCTTTGTCTTATTAAGCGCATTTGTAAGCCTTTGGGCCTCTTTTGATGTGGTCAAAAAACCTCCTCTTATTAGATACTTAGTTGTAGGGGAATATTTAAGAAAATTCATTATATCATTTCCTTAAGTCCATAGTATTATTGCACTGTATTTCTTACCTTTTCCTTGTTAATAATTTTCTTTAATTTCCTTCTTAGAATTTGCAGTTGATTTATTAATATTAAGCTTCAGTTTTGTTTCAGCCTTATGCTTTGTGTATCCTTGAGGGGTTATATCTAATTTTATCATAAAGGTAGTTATAAGAAAAGGCAGATATAAAGTTTGTTTGACCTAAAGGTTATATAATTTGGGGGAGAAAGGAGCTTCTTAACAAAAAGAATGCAACATGTAAAATTAGGTTTAGGATTTTGGAAGGAACATGTGTAGATGAGTGGGCATAAAGTTTAAGCTTCATTAGCTTCATGGTAAATTCACCTCTGGTTACCAAAGTTGAGACTATGGTCGTATGAATCAGTCTTTGCTTTTGGAACAGGCTGCTCCCAGTCTTTTATAATACGCATGTAAGTTTGATTTGCTCAGAGACAGTCTTTTAAATGACCTAACATGAGAGATGAGTTTTCTTGTAGACAATAGTCTTTCATTTGTTGAGTAGCCAGCCCTATGGATACAGTGGTGAATAAGACAGATATGATTCCTGCTCTTATACACAGAATTTAGGTATAATGAGAAAGACATTTTCGTGTATAATTTGTGTGGTTATTAGATTATATAGAGTGAAGAATTATTCATAATCAGAATATACATGATATATTGAGGTCACTGTTCTTATTTACCTCAGTATGTTGCTGTTCAATCCTATTAATTTTTCTTCAGCTGTAGTATCATTCTCAGGAAACTGACTTTCTCCAGTTTTCCATATCTTAGTTTTTCACTTTTTGTTAGAATTCCTTCATGCTTTCAACATATCACAGTCACTCTCATCAGAACATTTCTTAGCCCCCAAATTTGTAATGGTTTCTCTTTGTTTTCAGAATAAAGCATTAAGTCTTCATGTCAGTTCTTTCTAGGCTTTCTCTATGAAAATCAGTTATCCTCAATGGGTAGGTGGGTACCAAAAGTTATCCTAGAGCAGGGGTTCTTAATCTTGGCTGTCTATAGAATTAGTTGGGAAAGGTTTTTTTTTTTTTTTAAATGAAAACAGAATCTCACTCCCTCTTCCCTTTCTGATTTAATTGGTCTGGGACAAGACCCAGACAGGTATTTTAAAAATGTTTTCCAGGTATTTTAATGCAGGCAAGATTGAGGATGGTTGTTCTAGATCTAGGGAAGCTTTTTGTATTATCTACAATTTTCTCTATTTGAAATTTCCTCTTATTGTTAGAACTACTCATCTTCAAAGCCTACCTTAATATCTACTCTATTAGTGAAACTTTTCTTGACTATTTTAGCTTACCCCAAAATAATTTTTCTGGCCTCTGAATTAATAGTATTTAATAGCTCTATGGCACTCGTTTTGCAATTAATTACATATTACCACATGAGCTTTCTTAAGTTTCAGTAGGGGTATTTACTCCCTTTGGTTTTTCACTTAAAATTGTGTGTATTTTTAATCTTCTCCATTAGATTTTTAGCTACTGAGGGACAGTGTCTGTGCCATTGTATATTCAGTAATACAGTGCTACAAATATAGGCGAAGGTAAATATTTTCTGATTGAAATATCACAGTTAATTTGAATCATGTCATAGAAAGTTCTGTATATCCTTAATAACAAATAAGCTGGGCTATCTATTTGAACAGCAGTAGCAACATCAATGGAGAAGGCGTGGCACCCCACTCCAGAACTCTTGCCTGGAAAATCCCATGGACGGAGGGCCTGGTGGGCTGCAGTCCATGGGGTCGCGAAGAGTCAGATACAACTGAGCGACTTCACTTTCACTTTTCACTTTCATGCATTGGAGAAAGAAATGGCAACCTACTCCAGTGTTCTTGCCTGGAGAATCCCAGGGATGGGGGAGCCTGGTGGGCTGCCATCTATGAGGTCGCACAGAGTCGGACACAACTGAAGCGACTTAGCAGCAGCAGCAGCAGGAACATCAAAATGATGTTATCTTTCATCAACTCTGGATTATAGCATGTTATGATTTTCTAAACTACAGTTGGGTTTCTCTGGTGGTTCAGCAGTAAAGAGTCTGCCTGTAAGTGCAGGAAATGTGGGTTCCATCCCTGGGTCAGGAAGATCCCCTGGAGAAGGAAGTGGCAACCCACTCCAGTATTCTTGCCAGGGAAAGCCCATGGACAGAGGAGCCTGGCAGGTTACAGTCCATGGGTTGGCAAAGACTCAAACATGACTTAGCTACTAAACGACAACAGTGAACTACAGTCATCTTTTAGACTTCGATTTTAAGGGGCTCAGAGTCTGCCATTCTTTACCATGTATTGTTACTGATTGACTCCCTTATTCATTTAACCTTGATTGTTTGTTTATAGGGCATTTATAGGAAATATAACCACCTAATTTTTATCTTTCAGGCTTAAAAAGGAAAATGCCCCCAGCATCTGGGAATGTCCATTATGTTTAAACATAAATGTTCAGTTGTAAATGATCAGGAGTAGTTTGAGTTTTGGTCAAATTTAATGCCTTCCTTAATATTTTTTAGTTTATAAAGTATATCCACTAGTAATGCAGTGAAGAATTCTTGATTTCGATATGAAAGTAGAACAAAAGTGGTTTTTATTTTGTGCTGTTGTTAGTAGTAGGGTATAATTCTTTGTGAATTTTAGAGACTATAATATTATAATCACAATCTTTGTAGTAATGAGCTGCTATAACAAAATTCTTTTTTTCTAACAAATATTTCTTAAGGTAGACTTTACATATTTTTGTATGATTTTTTTTGATCTGTTTTTTAGTTATTCCTGCTTGTTTTTTTAATTTCTTATGAGTTATTCCAGCTACTGGTTTTCTCCAGAACAAAGACAATTTCTAGCTTTTGAGAACAGTTATGCAAAGTATAAATAGTAGGTTTATTATAAAGTGTGTAAGTTCATGAATAATTGCTGATTGCTAAATAGGAATCAATTTTCTCAGCACTATAGGAATAGTGCTGCAAAACCGTGGTATATGCGGGGATGTTTACTTCATAGTGCTGCTGTAAAAGAAGCCTTTGCCTGGGTTTGTTTTATAAGGAGTGTGTGTGCTTCTGGATATGTGTCAGTGGCTATATGTTGTCTGTTAACAGGGAGGTTACTATCAAGCTAATTAAGCAGCTTACTTTTTAGAACAAGTGTGGTCCGAATAGAGCAACCTGAGAGTATTACTGGAAATATTACTGGAAAGAATGGTAAAATGCTTGTCTGTTTCTTTGATTTGAGCTTTTCCTTTTGATTCTCTAGGTGCAGTTGACACTCTATACTTACCTGTCCACGGAATTCATTGGTACAGTCAACATATATAATGCCATTCGGAGAGTTGGAACAGTGCTTCTCATAATGCACACACTGAAGTACTACTACTGGGCAGTGAATCCTCAGGATCGGAGTGGGATTACCCCAAAAGGATTAGGTATTTCATCTCTATCTGTATATTATGTTACATATATATGCAAGTTCAGGATTTTCCCTTCCCTCCTTCTTTCCCTCTGTCTTTCTTCCATCTCTTTTTTCTTAAACCAATACATTATTCTGAAAGTTTTTCTAAATCTTCTCATGGCAAAATTTTATTTTAATCTTGCTGATAATTTTAAGTTTGTCCTAAATTGTGGTTGACAGAGATTAACAGCTCACTGTTTTTAGAGAAGAATGCTACTTTTGCTAGTATGAGTTCTTTGGGGATCAAATATGACTAGGATGATTTCTAAGGCATCGAGAATGAAAGAAAATTCTATATTAGCAACTAGTATTGATGTTGAGTACAGTTATTCCATTGAAAGTCATTGACAGCAGTGTTTTTTGAGAGAACGGAGATTTTTTTTGTAGGAATAGGGAGTATCTGCTTCTAATAACTAATTTAAGGAAACTACAGAATTTCAGTAATTATTTTCCTGTATAATTGGAACTAACTTATTGGAAGCCTAATGTTCATTCATTATGTCAGGGGTCAAAATAAAAATTTTGACAAATAGTGGCTCATTTAAAGTATTGCAAAACCTGCTTAAAACGGTTCATATATTGCTCATTGTTGTTCATTTGCTAAGTTGTGTCCTATTCTTTGTGACTTCATGGACTGCAGCATGCCAGGCTTTGGAAGTCTTTCACTATCTACTGGAGTTTGCGCAAACTCACGTCCATTGAGTCAATGATGCCGTTCAACCATCTCATCCTCTTTTGCCCCCTTCTCCTGCCCTCAATCTTTGCCAGCATCGTGGTCTTTTCCAGTCACTCGGCTCTTCACATAAGGTGGCCAAAGTATTGGAGCTTCAGCTTCAATATCAGTCTTTCCAATGAATAGTCAAGGCTGATTTCCTTTAGGATTGACTGGTTTGATCTCCTTGCTGTCTAAGGGAATCTCAAGAGTCTTCTTCAACACCACAGTTTGAAAGGATCACTTCTTTGGTACTGTGGCTTCTTTACGATCCAACTCTCACATCTGTATGTGGCTACTGGGAAAACCATAGCTTTGACCATATGGACCTTTGTCAGCAAAGCGATGTCTTTGGTTTTTAATACGCTGTCAAGGTTTTTCATAGCTTTTCTTCCAAGGAACATCTGTCTTTTAATTTCATGGCTGTAGTGCCATCCATAATGATTTTAGAGTAGTATCATCTGCATATCTGAGATTGTTGGTATTTCTCTCAGCAATTTTGATTCCACCTTGTGATTCCTCCAGTCTAGCATATTGCTTGATGTACTCTGCATGTAAGTTAAATAAGCAGGTTGACAATATACAGCCTTGTTTTACTCCTTTCCCAGTTTTGAACCTGTCAGTTGTTCCATGTCTGTTCTGTTATTTCTTGGCCTGCTTACAAGCTTCTCAGGAGATAGGTAAGGTGGTATGGTATTCTTGTCTCTTTAAGAATTTTTCACAGATTGTTGGGATCCACGCAGTCAAAGGCTTTAGCATAATCAGTGAAGTAGAAGTAGATGTTTTTCTAGAATTCTCTTGTTTTCTCTGTAGTCCAACGTGTGTTGGCAATTTGATCTCCAGTTCCTCTGCCTTTTCTAAATTCAGCTCTAGGGCTTATTTTTGCTGACTATTACAGCGTCTCCCACTCCGGTACTCTTGCCTGGAAAATCCCATGGATGGAGGAGCCTGGAAGGCTGCAGTCCATGAGGTCGCTGAGGGTCAGACACGACTGAGCGACTTCACTTTCACTTTTCACTTTCATGCATTGGGGAGGGAAATGGCAACCCACTCCAGTGTTCTCGCCTGGAGAATCCGGGGGGAGCCTGGCGGGCTGCCGTCCATGGGGTCACACAGAGTCGGACATGACTTAAGTGACTTAGCAGCAGCAGCAGAGCGTCTCCATCTTCATGTGCGAAGAATATAATCGGTCTGAGTTGGTATTGACCATATGGTGGCATCTATGTGTAGAGTCGTCTCACATGTAGTTGGAAGAGTGTGTTTGCTGTCACCAGTGTGTTCTCTTGACAAAACTGTGTTAGCCTTTGCTCTGCTTCCTTTTGAACTCCAAGGTCAAACTTGCCTGTTACTGCAGGTTTATATCGTAAAAGAGTGTTAACTAGGGTTAACAGGCTGATAGTTTCCGCAGAATTTCGTGCAGGGGCTCAGAGTACGGCCCCTGCTATTTTGTCAGTTTGTCCCTCTCCATGTCCCAGTTCTTCTGCACTGGCTCTTTTCCTGGAGCTTCTCTCTTTGTAGTAGCAAGCAGCCACGCTGCCTTCACATCCCCACAGCTTTAAATCTAGCAAGAGTATCTGCCTGCATCGAGCATTTCCAGCAAAAGTCCTTTTAGTCTCTTTGTTGCTCACTGGCTCTGATTGCATCGTGTGTCCATCTGCATGGCAGTGTTCTTCAGACTGCCCAGAGGAGGAGGCCCTTCTTACCCCCAGAACACGTGATCTGAGTGTGAAGATGGGTGCGGTCCCTTTATAAGAATTGAGGGCTGTTGTTTTAAATCAGGAGATAGATGTAGGAGAGTGAAACAAGACACATTAGTCAAAGGCTTTGGGCTGTTCAGTGATTTACAAAAACGAGGTTTCATATTTGTACAATATTTTTTTAAATCCCTTTCAAAACAAACTAGATTTATTATCAGACAGTATGCTATCATTTAGAGAGCTGTGAGGACACATGAAAGTTCCATGATCTTTTTAAGCTGGCAGGTTGCAGCAGGTCTAGAACCAAATCACTATTTCCTGATGGTGTGTGTCATGTACTGTCCTGGGTGTCTGCATTCTATTCTGGCCTTGATTTTCTAACTGATTAGTGATCTTGGGAAAGTCTCATACTTCAAGTGAGAAAGCTGGCCAAACTTTATGATTCTTTTGTAGCTCTGTAACCTTTCTTTGTCTAGGAATCGTCATGTGGAACAAATTTTAAACAATTTTCTTTCTAGTTTAATTGATCTATTCAAGGTCGTGTTGGTCCTGTGCTTTGGTGGTCTAGGAACTAGCTGTAAATAATGATTAGTGGGGGGAAAATTGCAGAAAATATGAGGCAAGCAAGTACCTGAGTTGGGATCTTAGGACAATGAGTATTTGGTTTCAAAAGCTTTCTACTTAGGAATTATACGTTTCAGACATGAAAATTGACTTTAATGTGAGCCATGTGTGACCAAGGACTTTTTCAAACAGAGAAGGAGATGTCAGCGGTGGTCAGCACAATGTCTCCCTCCTTCGTGGACGATGTTGTGTTGAAGTGTACCTTTTGAGGGTTTTATATTAGCTTATACAGTGGTAACAGTACAAAAGTTTTTTCATATTAAGTTTGCATGTAAAGTTTAGACCGTCTTTTGCTCTTTTTCCTTGGTAAACTTATGTTACCATAGTAAGATTCCCAGAAAGTCCTTCAAAGCTGACTGTACATTTGTTACCTCATCTCTCTGTTTTGAAATCCCTTTGGCCTTAGTCAAAAACACATGTCTTCATTGCAGTTTTGTGCAACTGACTGTGTATATTGGAAGCACTGTATATGCAATCACATTGAGATTGGATGCTTGTTTTTCTAGAGACATTAAACTCTTCAGGAAAGTTACCTTTATGTTTCTTATAAGTAAGGGGGAAAACTGTTGGGAATGGGAATCTTATACTTAGCTTCGAGGTTTTGGAAATACTCAATGTGTGTGCATATGTGTTTGTCTTTTATTAAAAGATGGACCACGACCTAATCAAAAAGAAATGTTTTCTCTACGAGCATTCTTGTTGATGTTTATTAAGCAATTAGTAATGAAGGTGAGTTCACGTTTCTTATCCTATAGCATGTGTTTATTGTAACATAATTTCACATGAACTGCTCTGTTGGTTTATTTATTCTTTGCTCTGTTAATGGGTTTACAGAGTGGAAAATACTTTGAAACGTATTTATTTCCCTGTTTGTTTTTTCTTTTTGTTTCCTGGCATATATTGATAAACATTAATGCCGAATTAGAGATTACTAATTATGACATACATGAATTTCTGTTGGAGTTCAAGTGTATTCATATTTTCATTCAGCAAGTATTTACTGAGTTGCTAGTAGTTCCTACTAGTCTTAGACCTGGGGATGCAACAGCCAACAGAGCTGCTCAGAAGGAGGAGGTTTCACTTTTAGAGACTCCCTGTACCTGACATCCAGATTTTGAAAAATAATTTTCCTGTATAAAAACATACGGGATAGAAATGATTACATTTTGTTACATTTCCTTCCACTATCTGTAAAGTAAAATTTAATATTATTTTTCAGGAAGGTGTTTTGGTTTTATAAGATGCCAACATATAAATATATTTGTTCTCAATATTTTATTCAGTATTTTCCTATATCATTTTATTTTGTATTCTTTATAGTTTAATGCTTTATTAGCTGCCACATAATATTGTGGTAAATGGACCTAACTTGGTATATCTTTCAGAATCAGATATCTTATTTCCATTTATTTAAAAATTTATCCTTCACATTGTCTCTTTATGTTCTTTCCCATTGTGTTTTGTTTCTAATTATCTTATTGTTCTTTTTTGAGATTTCACGTTTGTTTTATGATCAATAGTACAGTAGCTTGAAAATTTTCATAATGCATTCATACTAAAAAGTGCAGTGTTTTTTCCACTGAAATTACTACTCAGTTTTTAGTACCTGACATTTTAACTAGGTAATTTTAGAAACTTTTCAGTTTAGTCTCCAAATTTAATAGAAAAAGATAAACAGAAAAGTTATCTTCTGTATTTAAAGGAGTGATAGGTGTAATACCCTTATACTTACCCTCAGCGATCGTTTTTGCTTACTTCAGGATTCTGAAGCCCTACTAAATAAGTTATCATCTATGCACATTATACGGTGCTGAAAGCAGTGTGGATGTCTAATCTCTTTGACTTTCTACGTTGTGTCGCCTACTGCATGTCTTTAGTGCTTCCCTGAGTTTTTATTTTAGGTTTAGATTCTTTTTTTTTTTTTTTTTTTTGGTTTAGATTGTAGATTACATTATTTTTTTATGTTTATAGCAACTGACCAACTTGGCAAATCTGTGTGTGTAATTTTCCTTTTCAAAAAAATTTTTTATATGTCAGTATAAAATACTTGTATTATGTTTTTTAAGGATAATGGAGTAAAGGAAGATGAACTACAGGCCATTCTTAATTATCTACTCACTATGCATGAGGTAATGTGTGAATTTTATATGTTGGGATTTTATTTTTTGAAGTTATATTATGGGCTTTTTAAAACAAAAACGAATTAAAGAACTCTCTCATTAATGATGTAACTATGCCTGTACCTATGCTCAGAATGGAGAGTAAATGTATCTAGGAACTAAATCTTAGCAAATTACATTTAAATATTCTTTATTACCACAACATCCCTCTGTGAATAAGCATGAGAGGTTTTAAAAAGTATTAAAATAAGATCTCATTGACCTAATAAGACTAAAGAATAACCTAATAACCAAAAAATACTTTCAGTGTATTTCCAAGTACCAGTATAATAAATGGAAGAATAGATAACAAAAATGACTACAAATGATTGGACTTTTTTTGAATTCTTAACATACTTTTCCCACTGATTTTGCATAATCAAATACTGTTAAATCACTCATTTATAGTTGATTTAAAATTATGTGGTTGTAAAGGAGGTTAACTAGGTTGAAATGTCTGGAGTTTTTTCCTTTTAGAGTTGGGAAAATTTGATATATGCCTGATGTAGTCTCAATAAATAATCCAATTAAATATATTTTGCAAAGTTAAATCTGGAAGTGAATTTCATATAAAGTGTGCCTTTTATACGATAACTGATATTCCTGTGTATAATTCATGTTTTATGAGTTAACATATTTGTTACAGCATGAGAATAGTGGCTTTTAAAATCATTAGTAGATAAAGAGATGTGGTTTGGATCTGTCTTTGTTAATTGGGACAGAAAAGAATGAGTTAAATTTCTTGGTAGCATCATGTTTGACCAAAACATTAATGATTATGATTTCTTTTTCCTCTTGAGTTGGGTAGTCTCTTTAGATTTTCTTGACCATTTGGGACCAAAATATTTCATAAATGAAAACTGGAAGTCATAGTGATCTGTTTCCCTGAAACTACTAAATCAGATATTTTTGGGGTCCTTCAAATCACACTTTTCCAAAACCCCAGTGCCCTACCTCTAGATGATTTATTTAGCATATTGAGAATTAAATATTGAAGTAGCTGCCACAGTGAGAATTAAAAAGCAGTAAATGAACCTGGACGCAGGGCACCATAGAGATGACTGCCTGCTGCTTCCCTTTGTATCTTTGGGTTAGTAATGCCCAGTTAGGCCCTCATGATACACGGAACAGTTGACAAAGATTGTGAAGGGTTTTCTTGAAATTTGTAGATTTCAGAACTATGTGCTTATTCTTGTGCTGTTCTGCAAATGTTATCAAATTATGCCATATACAGAAGTGTGTTCACCCAATAAACATTTATTGGTCATCTGTAACCCTCCTCCGGCACCCCCCCCCCCGCCATGTATCCCTTTGTATCTGATTAAGCAAAAATAAAAGAAGCTGTATAGGAACAATTTTAAAGTCCAAAGAGACATCAGCTTTGTTTTAAGGCTGCAGTAGCTGATCCAAAAATCCTTGTTACCTTCTCCAGCCTTCTCTCTGGAGATACAGCAATAAATTCAGAAACCTGTTAGCTAACACAGGTGTTTTAAACACTTCTCCATTGCTTCTTTTACTACCTGTCATGCCTAACAGTGTATCATTTAAGATTTAAAAGTACAAATCCAGAGAGGGGAGAAAAATATGCCGCCCCAAACAAAAACCCACGTTAAAGTTTTGAGAAAAAGATTCTGCTTCCCTGTTCTCCACTTGGGTGATGAGGCCCGCACCACCACTGCAACGTCCGTTTTGAAAAATGTCAAGAGGCAGTCTGCACGCACATGGGCTTGCAGTATACATTTCTGTGGCCCAGGTGGTGAGTTTAGTGGTGTTTATCACATCATATTTGCCTTGGATAAATTAAAAAATGAAAAGCTTATTATTACCACATATATAGATATAGAAAAAGCAAGAGAATTCTAGAAAGAAACATAGAAAAGACATACAAAAAAATAGCAAAAAAAAAAAAAAACATAGAAAAAGCAAGAGAATTTCAGAAAAACATCTGTTTCTACTTCATTGACTATGCTAAAGCCTTTGACTGTGTGGATCACAACAAACTGTGGGAAATTCTTAAAGAGTTGGGAATACCAGACCACCATACCTGCTTCCTGAGAAACCTGTGTGCAGGTCAAGAAGCAACAGAATTGGACATGGAACAAGGAGCTGGTTCCAAATTGGGAAAAGAGTACATCAAGGCTGTATATTGTCACCCTGCTTACTTAACATATATGCAGAGTGCATCATGTGAAATGGGCTGGATGAAGCACAAGCTAGAATCAAGATTGCCAGGAAAAATATCAATCACCTCAGATATGCAGATGACACCACCCTTATGGCAGAAAGTGAAGAAGAACTAGAGAGTCTCTTGATGAAAATGAAAGAGGAGAGTGAAAAAGCTGGCTTGAAATTCAGCATTCAAAAAACGAAGATCATGGCCTCTGGTCCCATCTGCTCCTGCTGCTGCTGCTGCTGCTAAGTCGCTTCAGTCATTTCCGACTCTGTGCGACCCCACAGACGGCAGCCCACCAGGCTTCCCTGTCCCTGGGACTCTCCAGGCAAGAACAGTGGTCCCATCACTTCATGGCAAATAGATGGGGAACAATGGAAACAGTGACGGACTTTATTTTCTTGAGCTCCAATATCAGTGCAGTTGGTGACTGCAGCCATGAAATTAAAAGATGCTTGCTCCTTGGAAGGAAAGCGGTGACAAACTTAGACAGCATATTAAAGAGTAGAGACATTACTTTGCTGACAAAGGTCCATCTACTTAAAGCTATGATTTTTCCCGTGGTCATGTATGGATGGGAGAGTTGGACTATAAAGAAAGCTGAGCGCTGAAGAATTGATGCTTTTGAACTGTGGTGTTGGAGAAGACTCTTGAGAGTCCCTTGGACTGTAAGGAGATCCAGCCAGTCAATCCTAAAGGAAATCAGTCCTGAATAATCATTGGAAGGACTAAAGCTCCAATACTTTGGTCACCTGATGCGGAGAACTGACTCATTGGAAAAGACTTTCCTGATGCTCGGAAAGATTGAAGATGGGAGGAGAAGGGGACAACAGAGGATGAGATGGTTGGATGACATCATCGACTTGATGGACGTGAGTTTGAGCAAGCTCCAGGAGTTGGTGATGGACAGGGAACCCTGGCATGCTGCAGTCTGTAGGATTGCAAAGAGTTGGACATGACTGAGGGAGTAATCCGTACTGATATCTTTAATACTAGCCACAGATAATAAGGGGCTTCCCCGGTGGCTAAGATGGTAGAGAATCTGCCTGCAGTGCAGGAGACCCAAGTTTTATCCCTGGGTTGTGAAAATCCCCTGGAGAAGGGAATGGCAACCCAGTCCTATATTCTTGCCTGGAGAATTCCATGGACAGAAGCTACAGTCCATGGGTTGCAAAGAGTTGGACACGACTGATCTGCTAACACTTTTTTCCAGTGAGAACTGTCTAGTTATCATTTCCCATAAGATCTTGTTTCAGAGCTAGTTTCTTGAGAGACTTAGTGCACATCGTGGTCCGAGTTGCCCCCAACACTACTACCATATTCCCAATGTCTTTTTAGCATATTGAAGCTTCAATTTGTCTTTGTTGTAATAAAACAGAACAGCCTGTTTGTCCTTCTCTGCCAATTTCTTGATGTGTAATCATTCCTTAAAAAAAAAAAGAAACCTGTAAATCCATACCTGTTATAACAATGGAATATGTTTTAGGAAATCTTGACACAGTACAATAGTCATTTTGTATCTTTGATTATGAAATTATTTGACTATTTGGTATAGGTTGAATTCTACAGATGAATATGTATATATAAATATCTAGTGTGTTTTAAACAAGTGTATTTGTACAAAAGCCTACTTATTTTTTTGATACTCTAATTCATTATTACAGAAGTAGTCATTGTTCAAATAAGTTGTTTTTCCTTATTTAAAAAAAATTCTAAAACAATTTTAGGATGACAATCTAATGGATGTCCTACAGCTGCTTGTTGCATTAATGTCAGAACATCCTAATTCTATGATACCTGCTTTTGACCAAAGGAACGGGTTACGGTAAGAGTTTAACATTTCAAGAATTTTAATATATTTAATATAAGAGATTAGTTTTTAAATGATAGGTTCTTAGAAATGAAAATTGTTACTGGATCCTATAAAACAGTATATAAGATCCTTTTATTTCATGTCTTACGTTTTTTGAAAAATTCTTCAATGATAGAGGCTGTGTTACTGTTTAATATCATTCCAGTGTTTGTATAGTTAATGCTATTATACAGCTATTGTAAGGTCAAATTCTCTAACAGACCTGTCTTTAGGTCCTAGAAGAGTAATATACAATTGTGATCTAAGAGAAGGTCTCTATATCTTTCCTTTAAAATATAACCTCTTCCAACCTCAGTCCCAAGTCATTGTATTAGTCAGCTTAGCATGCTGTTAACAAAATATCCTAGACCAGGTAGTTTAAACACCAACAATTTGTTTTCTCACACTTTTGGAGACTGTAAGTCCAAGATAAAGGTGCCTGAAGGGAGGATTGGTGTCTGGTGAGGGCTTTCCCTTTGGGGTGTAGGCAGCCTCCTTCCCACTGTGTTGACATGACCTTTCTGTACAGGGCAGAAAGAGAGTGAGTGAGAAAGCAGAAAGCTCTTTGTTTGTTTGTTTGTTTTTAAATAAGGACGCTAATCCACTTGAATCAGGACCTACCTTTATGACCTCATTTAATTTTTGTTTTTTATTTAAAATTTTAATTGGAGTATAGTTTATATACAATGTTGTTAGTTCCAAGTGTACAGCAAAGTGATTCAGTTGTAACTATACATATATCTAGTCTTTTTTAGATTTTTTTCCCATATAGGTCATTACAGAGTATTGAGTAGAGTTCTCTGTGCTATACAGCAGGTCCTTATTTGTTATCTGTTTTCTCCCAAATTCCCCCCTGCCCCACCTCCTAATCATAGTTATTTTAAATTCCCTGTCTTATACTTAAAACTTCTCTGTCATATCTGTATCTTGTTCTGATGATAGGTTTACCCCTTCAGACTGTATTTTCTTGCCTCGTTTGCAGGTCTTGACCTCCTTTAACTTAACTGATTTCTTCTCTAAATACAACCACAGTTGAGCTTAGGGATTTAGTATATGATTTGGGGAGCACATATTCAGGCTGTAACAATTATCAGCAACAAAAGAGAATACTTCTGTTTTAAGTCTTTGATTTAATGAGAAGTTTTGGGGGGCACAAAAGTTTAACAGATACTTTGCTGAGTGATCAGCTACAGTAAGTAATTTAATAATCTAGCTATAATAAATTTTCCGTACCATGAATCATGGAGAAAGCAAGGGAGTTGCAGAGAAACATCTACTTCATTGATGACACTAGAGCCTTTGACTGTGTGGCTGACAGCAAACTGTGAAAAATTCTTAAAGAGATGGGAGAAATGAGAGTACCAAACCACCTTACCACTCTCTTGAAAAACCTATATATGGGTAAAGAAGCAACAGTTAGAATCGGACCTGGAAGAATGGACTGGTTCAAAATTGGGAAAGGAGTACAACAAGGCTGTATATTGTAACCTTGCTTATTTAACTTATGTGCAGAAATGCTGGGCTTGGATGAATCACTAGCAGGAATCAAAATTGCCAGGAGAAATATCAACAACCTCAGATATCCAGATGACACCATTCTAATGTCAGAAAGTGAAGAGAAACTAAAGATCTTCTTTATGAGGGTGAAAGAGGAGAGTGAAAAAGCTGGCTTCAAACTCAGCATTCAGAAAATTAAGATCATGGCGTCTGGTCCCATCAGTTCATGGCAAATAGATGGTGAAAAAGTGGAAGCAGTGACAAACTTAATTTTCTTAGGCTCCAGAATCACTGCAGATGATGGCTGTAGTCATGAAACTAAAAGATGCTTGCTCCTTGGAAGAAAAGCTATGACAAACCTAGACAGTGTATTAAAAAGGAGAGATATCACTTTGCTCACAAAGGTCTGGATGGTCTAAGCTATGGTTTTTCTAGTAGTTGTGTACAGATGTGAGAGTTGGACCATAAAAAAGGCTAAGTGCCGAAGAATTGATGCTTTTGAATTTTGCTGGAGAAAACTCTTGAGAGTCCTAGACAGCAAGGAGATCAAACCAGTCAGTCCTAAAGGAAATCAACCTTGAATATTGATTTAAGGGCCGTTGGTTAAGCTCTAATACTTTGACTACCTGATGCAAAGAGCCAATTTATTAGAAAAGACCTTGATGCTGGGAAAGATTGAAGGCAAAAGGAGAAGGGAGAAGCAGAGGATGAGATGGTTGGATGGCATCATCAACTCAATGGCCATGAATTTCAGCAAACTGGGAGAGAATGGGTGACAGTGGAGCCTGGTGTGCTCCAGCCCGCGGGGTTGCAGAGTTGGACACAACTTAGCAACTGAATGACAACAGCAACCAGTCTTTTATTACAAAGTTTCGATTTGTTGTTTTTCAATATTCTTTGTGTATAAGATAGAAGATGACTTTATGCCTTATACTTAGGGAGTACATTTTCAGAAATTCCCAGAGAACAGAACCAAAAGTGTTTGCGCGCGCGCGTGTGTGTGTGTGTGTGTTGTGTGTGAGAGAGAGAGAGAGAGAGACAGACAGACAGACAGACAGACAGACAGACATGTATGTTAAGGAATTGGTTTATGTGGTTGTAGAAGCTGACAGGTCCAAAATTTGCAGGGTAGGCTGGCAGGTGGAGATCCAGATAAGAGTTGATGTTGCAGTTTGAGATTAAAGTCTGTCTGCTGGCATAATTCTCTCTTCTTTTAGGGAGGTCAGTTTTTTTTTTTTTCTATTAAGGCTTTTAACTGTTCAAATGAGGTACCCACATTATGAAGGGTAATTGACTTTATTCAGTTTACTGATTTAAATGTCAGAGTAAATGCTGACCTCATAGATTTATTCGGGAAATGTTCCCTAACCCTAACCGCTCATCTTTGCATCTTGTGATCCGTTAACAAATGTTGATTCTTCTTTTGCTTTGTTTTAGCAGGAAAGGTCAGTCTGCAAGTTCTGCCTGTCCTCTCTAGGTGGTGGTTCTCTTGTCCCTTCATTTTTAAAACCTCTCGTCTTGCCTTAAGTTTTCAGGGATTAAGGTGAGAACTGGGTGATAATTCATATCTTCTGTAGAAAGACCTGATTGATCCTGTGGTCTGAGTTTGTCCCATACATTGAATCTCTTAGGTCAGTTTGTGGCTTTTGAAGGTTTTTTACACAGATCTTGAGGATTCTCCTCCTTTGTTTGCTCCTAGCTATTGAGGAGTCTCATACCCTCTCTAGTCTGTGCATGCTAAGTTGCTTCAGTTGTATCCACTCTTTGTGACCCAATAAAAGACAGAAATGGTATGGACCTAACAGAAACAGAAGATATTAAGAAGAGCTGGCAAGAATACACAGAACTATACCAAAAAAAAAAAAAAATCGTCGTTTTCCAGATAACTCTGATCATTCACCTAGAACCAGACATCCTGGAGTCCAAAGTCAACAGGGCCTTGGGAAGCATCACTACAAACAAAGCTAGTGGAGGTGACGGAATTCCAGTTGAGCTATTTCAAATCCTAAAAGATAATATTGTGAAAGTGCTGCACTCAATATGCCAGCAGACTTGAAAACTCAACAGAAGCCACAGGACTGGAAAAAGGTCAGTTTTCATTCCAGTCCCAAAGAAAGGCAATGCCAGAGAATGTTCAAACTACTGCAAGTTGCACTCATCTCACACGCTAGCAATGGCGAAGGCAATGGCAACCCACTCCAGTGTTCTTGCTTGGAGAATCCCAGGGATGGGGGAGCTGGTGGGCTGCCGTATATGGGGTCACACAGAGTCAGACATGACTGAAGCGACTTAGCAGCAGCAGCAGCAGCAGCACACGCTAGCAAAGTAATGCTCAAAATTCTCCAAGCCAGGCTTCAGCAGTACATGAATTGAGAACTTCCAGATGTTCAAGCTAGATTTAGAAGAGGCAGAGGAACCAGAAATCAAATTGCCAGCATCTGTTTGACCATCAAAAAAGCAAGAGAGTTCCAGAAAAACATCTACTTCTGCTTTATTGATTACATTAAAGCCTTTGACTGTGTAGATCACAACAAACTGGAAAATTCTTCAAGAGATGGAAATACCAGACCACCTGACCTGCCTTCTGAGAAATCTGTATGTAGGTCAAGAAGCAACAGTTAGAACCAGTCATGGAAGAACAGACTGGTTCCAAATTGGGAAAGGAGTACATCAAGGCTGTATATTGTCACCCTGCTTAATTAACTTATATGCAGAGTACCTCATGCGAAATGCTTGGCTGGATGAAGCACAAGCTAAAATCAAGATTGCTAGGAGAAATATCAATAACCTCAGATACGCAGATGATACCACCCTTAAGGCAGTAAGTGAAGAAGAACTAAAGAGCCTCTTGATGAAAGTGAAAGAGGAGAGTGAAAAAGTTGGCTTAATACTCAGCATTCAGAAAAAGAAGATCATGGCATCCGGTTGCATCATTTCATAGCAAATATATGGGGAAACAATGGAAACAGTGAGAGACTATTTTTTTGGGCTCCAAAATCACTGCAGATGGTGACTGCAGCCATGAAATTAAAAGACCCTTGCTTCTTGGAAGGCTAGCTGTGACCAACCTAGACAACATATTAAAAAGCAGAGACATTTGCTGACAAAGGTCCATCTAGTCAAAGGTATTGTTTTTCCACTAGTCATGTATGGATGTGAGAGTTGGACCATAAAGAAGGCTGAGAGCTGAAGAATTGATGCTTTTGAACTGTGCTGTTGGAGAAGACTCTTGAGAGTCCCTTAGACTGCAAGGAGGTCAAGACAGTCAATCCTAAGGGAATTTCAGTCTTGAATATTCATTGGAAGGACTGATGCTGAAGCTGAAACTCCAATACTTTGACTACACAATGTGAAGAACTGACTCACTGGAAAAGACCCTGATGCTGGGAAAGATTGAAGGCGGGAGGAGAAGGGGACGACAGAGGGTGAGATGATTGGATGTCATCATTGATTCAATGGACATGAATTTGAGCAAGCTCCTGGAGTTGGTGATGGATAGGGAAGCCTGATGTGCTGCAATCCATGGGGTCATAGAGTTACACACGACTGAGCAACTGAACTGTACTAGACTGTGGCCCACCAGCCTCCTCTGTCCAAGGGGATTTTCCAGGCAAGAATACTGGAGTAGTTTTCCATTTGCTTTTCCAGGCCTCTAGTCTGTAGGACCCGTTTTCTTCATTCCTGTAACCTGGAGGATCATTTTTCTCACAATATTAGCTACCTGGACTTCTGAAAGAAAGTAACTCTGAGATATAGACCATGGGTCAGATTTATAAGAGAAAAGTAAAAATTCAGACTCTTACATATAAAATGAGTAATGCATAAGTATTAACTTCCGTGTATCTCCCTTGATGAAGTACCTATTACATCCTTTGGCTTGTTTTTTGTTGGTATATAGGAGAACAGTTGACTTTGGATATCAGTTTTGTATTTTTCAACCTTGCTGTAATCGCTTCCTCTTTCCATGGTTGGTTTTGTCAGTCAGTCCTAGGTGTTCTTCGTAGGTGATCGTGTCATCTGCAAACATGGTAGCATTATGTGTTTCTTCGCAGTCTGTATACTATATTTATTTTTCTTACTTTACCACTTTAGGAAGAAAATTCAGTATGATCTTGTAAAGGAATGGTGAGAGGGGCCAGTCGTGCCTTTCTCTTGATCTAAGTAGTAAAGTTTTGAATTTTTTTCCCATTGAGTGTGATGTTAGCTGTCGGTTTTTTGTAGATAGTCTTTATCAAGTTGAGAAAGTTAACCCTCTATCCTTAGTTTATTTAGAATTTTTAACATGAATGGCTGTTGGATTTGTAAATTTTCTTTTTATCTACTGATATAATTGATAACTTTTCTTATGTGTTTATATGATGATTACCTTAGTTGATTTTCAGATGTGAAACTATCCTTATATACCCAGAATAAATCTCCCTTGGTCATCATCTATACTTCTTGTACTTTTTTGGATCTGATTTGCTGATACTTTGTTGAGGATTTCTCATCTCTATTATGTGAGATATCGGTCTAACGTAAGATGTTGGTCGTTTTCTTGTAGTGTTTTCTTCTGGGTTTGGTATAGGGTAATGGTGGCTCACAAAATGAGAGTGAGTTAGGAGTATTCCTTCCGCTTCTGTGCTCTGATGGAGCTGGTAGAGAACTGGTATAATTTCTTCCCCAAATGTGGATTTTACCAGTGAATTCCTCTCGGTTTGGTACTTTCTATTTTGGTGGTTATTCAGTATCTTTAGTAGATATAAACCTATTCATATCTTTTATTTTTTCTTGTGTATGTTTTGGCAGATTGTGTCTTTCAAGGCATTGGCTCACTGCATGTAGGTTATAGAGAATTTGTGGGCATAGAGTTAATAATATTCTTTTATATGGGCATGGCATCTGTAGTTATATCCCTCTTTTTATATGTGACATTAGTAAATTATGTCCTTTCTCTTTTTTCTTAGCCTCCAAGGAAGCTTATTGATTTTATTGATCTTTTTGAAGAATCAACTTATTTTTATTGATTTTCTCCATTTTTAACTGATTCCTACTCCAGTGCTTATTGTTTTTCTTCTGCTTACTTTCAATTGAGTTTTCTCATCCAGATGCCCTAGAGTAAAAGCTTAGGTTATTGATTTTAGATCGTTCTTCTTTTCTGTTAGAATATTGTGTATTCAGTGCTGTAAATTTTCCTGTAAGTGCTGCTTTTGCAGCATCCCACAAATTTTTATAAGTTGTGCTTTCATTTTCATTTAGTTGAAAATGCTTTTAATTTTTTTGAGATTTCTTCCTTAACCCACCTTTTATTTAGAAGCATGTTGTTTCAAGTATTTTGGTGTTTTGCACTTATCTATTATTGATTTCTGGAGAAGGCAATGGCACCCCACTCCAATACTCTTGCCTGGAAAATCCCATGGACAGAGGAGCCTGGTGGGCTGCAGTCCATGGGGTCTCGAAGAGTCGGACACGACTGAGCGACTTCACTTTCACTGTTCACTTCCATGCATTGGAGAAGGAAATGGCAACCCACTCCAGTACTCTTGCCTGGAGAATCCCAGGGACAGGGGAGCCTGGTGGGCTGCCATCTGTGGGGTCACACAGAGTCGGACACGACTGAAGTGACTTAGCAGCAGCAGCATCATTATTGATTTCTACTTTAATTTCATGTGGTTTTGGAGCAGGTGTTATGTCATCTCCAGTCTTTATATTTGTTGCTTATGTGTTTTTTATGGTCCTGGGTGTGGTCTACTTGGTGAATGTTCTGTGTGAGGTTAAGAAAACTGTGTTTTTCTACTGTTGTACAAGGCGGTAGCACGTGTGTGTGTGCTCAGTTGTGTCCAGCTCCTGGCGGCCGCAGGGACTGGAGTCCCCCAGGCCCCTCCATGAACGTTTCCAGGCAAGAACATTATAGTGGGTTGCCGTTTCCTACTCCAGGTCATCTGTCACAGGAATTTAACCCATGCCTCTCACATCTCCTGAACTGGCAGTCAGGTTCTTTACCACCGCGTCACCTGGGTAGCCTGGGAAGTAGTACGTAGATGTCAGTGACATCCAGTTGTTTGATGGTATTTTTGAGATTAACTGTGTCCTTGTTGATTTTCTGCCTGCTGGATCTGTCTTTTTCTGAGAAAGGGATTTTGAAATCTCCCACTATGACAGTGGATTAATTGTTCCTCCTTGCACTTCTGTAAGTGTTTGCCTTACATAGGTTTAGGCTCTGTAGCTAGGTACATGCACGTTAAGGACTGTTAGGTCATATTGGAGAATTGACCTGTTTATCATGATATAATGTCCTTCTTTATCCCTGATAACTTTCCGTACTTTGAAATCTGTCCGAAATTAATGTAATTACTCTTATTTTTGATAAGTTTTTAAGATGGTATATTTTTGTCCATTCAATTACTTTTTATCTGCGTATATTTTTATATTTAAAGTGGGTTTCTTGAAGAGAACATATAGTTGATAAGCAAATTTTTAAATGTTAGAAATGTATATTAAATTCACTCATATCTTACTTGAAGATACGTTTATAATTGTGTGACTAAGGTTTATAATTATGTGACTATATGAAAAAATATGCATATATAAGATATTTACTTTTGAAAGATACTCATAGTATTTTGTTTTAAATTTTAATTTATTCAGTGTTATCTATAAACTTCTGGCATCAACAAGTGAAGGAATCAGAGTACAGGCTCTCAAGGCAATGGGCTATTTTTTAAAACACCTGGCCCCAAAGTGAGTATGCATGTAATCTAAAATGGACTGTTGCATATTACATATCAATTTTATAAATCTTCGGGATAGTATTTACATTGTGGTTCCTCTAGTCTGTTTTTATTTATTTTTACTCATAAAATTCTATATAAGTTTAGTCCTCTTTCTACATATTAAAAATAAAGTAGGGAACAGGAGTATATTGTTTCTGTTTTTATCTTAATTTTTCTTCATTTTTTTCACTATGAGAATACATTTGTATAAGTTGAATTCTAAGTAAATCTAGGTAAGGACTTCTTTTCAGGTGGCTTGATCATCATTTGCTTTATCTGTAGTATATCGCTAACAGAATTAACTTGGGTATTTGTCACATACTGTATTCTATTATATATATATAACTAAACTGAAACCTCCATGCTTCTTTTCTTAACTGAATGCAGACGTTCTTGTCCTACCTATTGTTCCTTATACCAGAATTGGTTTATTATAAAAATTAACAGTTTTGGTGGTAGAAAAGTATTGGTAAATTTGTAGTCTGTGTTGAATCCAGCTGACTGACTGTAAATAAGGTTACATCGGAACACAGCCACAATCATGTATTTTCTTCTTGTCTATGACTGTTTATACAACAGCAGTGTTGAGTTATTGCTTCAGAGAGCATGATACACAAAACTGGAAATATATACTATCCAGCCATTTGGAGAAAACACTGGACAAGCCCAGGGGTAGAATTAAGTTTATAATCCTCAGTCCCTTAGTTTCTGCTTGAAAGTTTAATTTTAATGTGTTCACCTTCACAGTGTTCATTTAAAAATTCTCTTGCATGCCTTCTACTTTTCCTTCCACACTGTTTTTCTACTTTACTTATCTGGCTTTAGATTATTATTCATGGTAGCTGCTAGTTAGTAAAAAATTGCTGTGAAGATTTGGCTTTATATTATTATTCATAGTTCAGTTCAGTTGCTCAGTTGTGTCCGACTCTTTGCAACCCCATGGACTGCAGCATGCCAGGCCTCCGAGTCCATCGCCAACTCCCGGAGTTTACTCAAACTCATGTCTATTGAGTCAAGATGTCATCCAACCATCTCATCCTCTGTAGTCCCCTTCTCCTCCTGCCTTCAATCTTTCCCAGCATCAGGGTCTTTTCTAATGACTCAGTTCTTCGCATCAGGTAGCCAAAGTATTGGAGTTTCAGCTTCAACATCAGTCCTTCCAATGAATATTCAGGACTGATTTCCTTTAGGATGGACTGGTTGGATCTCCTTGCAGTCCAAGGGATTCTGAAGAGTCTTCTCCAACACCACAATTCAAAAGCATCAATTCTTCGGCGCTGAGCTTTGTTTATAGTCCAACTCTCAGATCTATACATGACTACTGCAAAAACCATAGCTTTGACTAGACAGACCTTTGTTGGCAAAGTAATGTTCAGTGTTCAGAAAACAAAGATCATGGCATCCAGTCCCATCACTTCATGGCAAATAGATGGGGATACAATGGAAACAGTGAGAGACTATTTTCTTTGGCTCCAAAATCACTGCAGGTGGTGACTGCAGCCATGAAATTAAAAGACACTTGCTCCTTGGAAGAAAAGTTATGACCAACCTAAACAACATATTAAAAAGCTGACAAAGGTCTGACTAGTCAGAGCTGTGTTTTTTCCAGTAGTCATGTATGGATATGAGAGTTGGACCATAAAGAAAAGTGAGTGCCGAAGAATTGATGCTTTTGAACTGTGGTGTTGGAGAAGACTCTTGCGAGTCCCTTGGACTGCAAGGAGATCCAACCAGATCATCCTAAAGGAGATCAGTCCTGAGTGTTCATTGGAAGGACTGATGTTGAAGCTGAAACTCCAGTACTTTGGCCACCTGATGCGAAGAACTGACTCATTGGAAAAGACCCTGATGTTGGGAAAGATTGAAGGCAGGAGGAGAAGGGGACAACAGAGGATGAGATGGTTGGATGGCATCACTGACTCGATGGACATGAGTTTCAGCAAGCTCTGGGAGTTGGTGACGGACAGGGAATCCTGGCATGCTGCAATCCACGGGGTCGCAAAGAGTCTGACATGAATGAGGGGCTGAACTGAACTATGAAGATTTTGGTGATGATTTTTGCTGTGCTGTGGCATAACCAGTCCTATTTTTCTTAAACTTTAATTGTTCCCATATTGTAGTTTGTATTTCTGTACTTAAAGATTTTGTGGCCTTGTAAGTTCTAGGTTGAAGGAAATTGGGGGCATTATTGAGTTGGAATTTGTTACATTTTTGTGTCTCCTTTATCAACTAAATAGTAAATAGTAACACTTTTCTGTTTGTTTTTTTTTTTTTTTTCCTTTGTAACTGCAGAAGAAAAGCTGAAGTCATGCTTGGACATGGATTGTTTTCATTGCTAGCTGAAAGACTCATGCTTCAGACAAATTTAATCACAATGACCACGTATAATGTCCTATTTGAGGTAGGAATGCAGGGAGCCTTTAATCTTAACTAATTTTTAGCTAAAAATACGTATATAATTGAGTTGACTAATGTGTAGATAAAATAAAAGCATTTAGGTTTGATGTATGATTTTGAAACTAGTTATTTAAATAAACTGCTATTTCTTAATAAATCTGTTAGTCTGAGTTATTAAACAGTGCAGACATCTCTGTTTAAGTATTTTCTCCATGTATTGACTATTTCATGTTTCATTTCATAATTAATTTAAAATATGGTTATAATGTTGATTAGTGTTGTACTTAAAGGTCATTAATAGTAATAGTGATAGAGTGATGATGCTAATCCAGTCTGGTGTGTCATTTCTGTAGATTCTCATAGAACAGATTTGCACTCAAGTGATACATAAACAACATCCAGATCCTGATTCTTCAGTAAAGATACAGAATCCTCGTATGTATTTCATATACTTTGTTTTTGATATTTGTTTCTTGTTTTTCAAGCTTTATTGTTATATAGTTGACATACAACGTTGTGTAATTTCAAGGTGTACAGTGTAGTGAGTTGATGTGTGTTGTGAAATGATTACCACAGTAATGTTAGTAAGCACATCCATGGCTTTACATAGTTTTATTTTTTTGTGTTATTCGTAGTGAATACCCTTAGCAACTTTCAAACGCATAGTGCAGTATTGTTACCTGTTGTCTCCAGGTTAAAGAGTACATCCACAGAACTTACTCACCTTATAACTGGAAGCTTCCGATTTTTGAGCACCTTCACCCATTTCTCCCATTCCCTTCCTTTTAACTTATTTTTTATGAGTACATTTTGTTACCAAATGGAAAGGCACTGAAGAACCTAAAGTTGATATTGTTGAAAACACATTGTTTAGGTAACATTTCATTATAGAGATTAATATAATAGTAGTTTTGTTTGTGTTTGATGTCGACTATAATTTCAAATTGACCTTAGGTCATGCGGAAATGTTTATATAGAGATTTTCAAGAGTTATATGTGTAAGATCTATGTTCAGATTTTTGGTAAAGTTTTGACTGTACTCTTTAGGTGATGCAGGCTAAGTTACATGGACCGTGAAGGTGGCTTTCATTTTAAATTCCTGTCAAGTTAAGAATATGAAGTGTGGAATTGAAAAATATCTGTCTTCTTAATTGTTTAAGAACTTAGTCTTGGTTGATAATCTTTTCTTTTGATATTTAGAATTCTTAAGGACTTATAAAATGTGTACATTTCTCATCTTTTTAAGATTAGTGATATTAAAATAACTGGTTTGTGGAATTTATAAATTAAATTACTTTTTGTGTGATGAGTTGTGTTTATGTTTGTGATATTGTTGTTCAGTTGCTCAGTTATGTCCAACTCTTTGCAACCCGTGGACTGCACATGGCACCTTCCCTGTCCTTCACTGTCTGCTGGAGCTTGCTCAGACTCATGTCCATCCAGTCGGTGATGCCATCCAACCACCTCATCCTCTGTCGTCCCCTTCTCCTCTTGCCTTCAGTCTTCGCCAGCATCACTATCTTTTCTAATGAGCCGACCCTTCACATCAGGTGGCCAAAGTGTTGGAGTTTCAGCTTCAGCATCAGTCCTGCCAATGAATTTTCAGGCTTGATTTCTTTTAGGTTGTACTAATCTGATCTGCTTGCTGTCCAGGGGATTCTCAAGAGTCTTTTACATTACCGAAGTTTGAAAGCATCAGATCTTCAGCACTCAGCCTTCTTTATGGTCTAGCTCTCATGTCTGTACATGACTACTGGAAAACCATAGCTTTGACTATACGGACGTTTGTTGGCAAAGTGGTGTCTTTGCTTTTTTAATATGCTGTCTAGGTTGGTCATAGCTTTTCTTCCAAGGAGCAAGCGTCTTTTAATTTCATGGCTGCAGTCACCATCCACAGTGATTTTGGAGCCCAAGAAAATAAAGTCTGTCATTGTTTCTATTTTTTCCTGATCTGTTTGCTTTGAAGTGATGGAATTGGATGCCATAATCTTTGTTTTTGAATGTTTAGTTTTAAGCCAGCTTTTTCACTCTCCTCTTTCACCTTCATCAAGAGACTCTTTAGTTCCTCTTCTGCCATAGTGGTGGTATCATCTGTGTATCTAAGATTATTGATATTTCTCTTGGCAGTCTTGATTTCAGCTTGTGCTTCATCCAGCCTTGATAATATATATAATATAAAATATATTTTATGTAGTTATGGGAAAGATGACTTATTGAAGTAAGAACTTTAAATATATTGTCTGTGTAATATATTAGCAGAAAAGATAATCTGTACACTGTGGTATTTAAAAAATGGTATGTCTGCTTTTCAGTCTCAACAGGTAAGTGATTTTAGGGTACAGTAATTTATCCAAATGGGTAAATAGTAGTATCTCTACAATCCAGATGATAATAGTACCTAGTTATCATTTTGTGAGGATTATGTGTATTAATATCTGTATTTTCTAAAAAAGTATCTCACAATAGTATATCATCAAAGTTAGTGGACATTATTGTCATGGTAATCATTGTTCAGGTAGACTTTGTCATTAGAAGAATTCAGAAATTGTTATTAAGTTTATGATAAAATATCTTTTATTTGATATTTTGAACTGTAGAAACACCAAAAATCTTGGTCAATTGCAGATTTTTATTTGTGTAAAACTTTGGCATATTATTATTTGATCTTTCTACTTTGATTTTTGTATATTTTAAGCATTTCTTTTCTTCCTTTTTTTTAAGCATTTCTTTTCTTAAAATTTATAGTATAAATTTAGTCAATATTTAAGAGTATTACAGGTGCAGTTTTATTTATTGGGGATGTTTAATTTACTTTTCATATTTTTATGTCTAATTTTACTTTTAGAATTATGGAAGGAAATCTTGATAGCCTCTAAAATTCACAATGATAAAGGAAAAAGTATGCGCCTATTATACATATTGTTGAAGAAGCTGAGAATGCTTTTTTTCTGAGATTTTGATTTTATATACATGTTTTGAGTATTTAAAAAAATTTAAATATGTATATTTTAAGGTCAACTTTATTATCTGGCAGAGATTATGGAGAGGTGTCAGCAGTCATTTAATTCATTTATAATTTAATTTGATTTACTACAAAGTTTTAAAATTTAAGTATTCTGTCTAATGATGAAAATAAAAAAAATTCCTTTCTTGTTTATATATGATTTTTAGTGAATGTTTTGACAGTCTTGTCTGCAGATAATTTTTTTTATGATACAGCAGAGGATATTTTAGGTAGACATTTATGTCAGGGAAATAAAAGAAATTGAAATATACTGATGATCTTGCATCATGAATTTTTTGTAAAATTGTGGTTTTTTTACTAATTTATGAATTGTCTTACAGAGATACTAAAAGTAATTGCAACGCTACTTCGAAATTCTGTGCAGTGCCCAGAGAGCATGGAAGTTCGCAGAGCATTTCTTTCTGACATGATTAAACTTTTTAATAACAGTAGAGAAAATAGAAGGTAAGCAGGATCAGTTACCTTTTATTTGCAGTGTTCAAGTCTAACTTTGAATAAGCCTGTATTTTCTAGGACAAATTGCTTTAAATACTATGAAATGAACTTTCTGTATGCGTTTTCATTAAAGTAGTACAGGTAATATGCCATACAGTTATTTGAACTTTCAATACCTCATTGTTTTTAATTGTTTTGTATACATAATAAAGCTGGTTGTTTTGTTCATTTTGTTTTAAAGTTTTACGTTTTTGGAATTCTTTCAGTTGATTTACTTTTTAAGTAATTCAGTGTCCTCTTAATATTTTCAGGAGTTTGCTACAGTGTTCTGTGTGGCAAGAGTGGATGCTTTCTCTCTGCTATTTTAATCCTAAGAATTCAGATGAACAAAAGATAACAGAAATGGTATATGCCATATTCCGGATTCTACTTTACCATGCAATCAAATATGAGTGGGGTGGCTGGCGTGTGTGGGTAGACACTTTGTCAATCACACATTCAAAGGTAAGTTTTTTTAAATGACAGTATATTTTAGCATTTTAAATGTCTGTAATATTGATTCTCTAACAAAATTTTATATACTTAAAATGGAGTCAAAAAGGCAGATTACACTTTGGAAGTGTAGTGAACAACTGAAACAAGGAGTAACTAAGAAGAAAGATAGACTATTTCTAAGTTCCGCAGAATCAGAATAGTTTTTTTTTCTTTTTAATGTCATTGTTACGTGTGCTTAATAAAGTGAAACCTTGTAACACAGCATAGGAATTTCTATTTTCAAGTAGCCATTTTTAAGATACAGTTTTCTAAATTTTACAGGACTTTAAACCTTTTTGAACACAAGGTGGCGCACAATATTCAGAGATGAGAATTACTTTAAGTACTCTAAGGTGGTTGAGTAAACAAAAAGCTCTGGCTAATTTCGCTTTTGCTCATATTTTATATTGTCTTAAACAATTTGTTTGAAAATCTACTAGTCTTTTTAAAAATAAAAACACCTCAATCCAGTGTTACTTATTTATATATAGCTTTTGTTTAAAAATATCAGTGAAATGTCCTAGATATCTAAAAAAAGTTAGAAGGAGTAATGTACCTACCATGTTTATGAAAGTGGGTTCTCCATCCCAGTTGCTTTGTCTGCCATTTTCAGCTCCTCTTCTCTCCCACTCACCTGAATTTGGTGCTTTCATTATTTGTATGTCTTATGTGTATTTTTAATTACAACACACGCATACCACACTGGATAATTTTATTTTTCATATGTATACTTAATATAGATAATGGCATTATATGAAATGCATTTTTAGATAACTTGCTATTTTTACTTATCACTGTTTGAGATTCATTCATATTGACCAAGGTTGTTGTGTCCTTTTTCTCAGTTGCGTGTATTCCACGGTATAACTTCATCTGTTTATCATTTTGATGAGAATTTTTGATATATTTTGTATACATGTGAAAGTTTCTTTCTAGAATTGGAATTGCTAATTTGTAAGATGCAGATGTGAAACATTACAGGATACACAATTCTTTTTCCAAAGTAGTGTGTCAGTTTATATTCTTGCCAGTGGTGAATAAATACTCATGTCTTCATATCACCTTATCACTTGTTATGGCTGGAGTTTAAAAAATTCCAAATATGATGAATTTTAAATGCTGTTTTTCCCTAATTTTAATTTGCACTCTTTTTGTTTTGTGGGCATTCTTCATATATTCTTGGTCTTAATCCTTTGCTACCTATATTATTTATGAATGTCTTCTGTCAATTTGTTGCTTTTCTTGTTATGTTTGGAGTTTTATGTTTGTGTCTTCTGAGGAAATTTTGCATTTCAAATAATATCCTGTTAATATTCAAATGAAAATTCAGTTAAATTTATTAGCTTTTATTATGCTTTATATATCTTATTTAGGAACTGTATATATATCCAGAAGTAATATAATTAGCAAATATTAATATTATAAATTAACTAGAAGGATAAAGAACAGAAGTGATAAATTTAGTATATCTTTATTTTTAATTAAAAAAACTTTTTTTGTGCATAGTAACTTTAATAATTATCTATTCATATTTGGCTGCATCAGGTCTTAGTTGCTGTATGCAGGATCTTCATTCCGTCATGTAGGATCTTTCCGTGTGGTGCATGGACTCTCTAGTTGCAGTGTGTGGGCTTAGCTGCTCTGCGGCTTGTGGGATCTTAGTTCCCTAATCAGGGATTGAACCTGCATCCCCTGTACTGCAAGGTGGATTCTTTACCATTGGACCACCAGGGAAGTCCCTGGTATATCTTTAAATGTTTTATTTTGTTGACTATCATAGTTATTGCTCTGGAATATTTTGCCCATCTGTTGGAATATGGGCTTCTCTCATAGCTCAGTCGGTAAAGAATCTGCCTGCAATGCTGGAGACCCGGGTTCAATCCCTGGGTTGGGAAGATCCCCTGGAGAAGGAAATGGCAACCCATTCCAGTATTCTTGCCTGGAGAATCCCATGGACAGAGGAGCCTGGCAGGCTACAGTCCATGGGGTCTCAAAGAGTTGGGCATGACTTAGCGTCCAAACCACATTAGAATATGTTGTCATTTCTTAAATATATGTTCTTGAATGTTTGGATAACTCCAGCTATTTGAAGTTATTATTAATTATTACTAATTAAATAAATTAAACAGAATAAACAGAATTATTATTAATTCTGTTTCCTCCCTCTTCAATGAGAGAAAGATGTGTTGCTATAGTAAGGATTTACAAAAGTATCTTAGATTACGCCACAATCTTGTGAATAATCCAGTGCTAAATGAGGCAAAGATGTGATTTTCAAAAATGGCTTTGTTTTAGTCTCTGCAATTTTAAGCTAATCAGTTTAGTGAAAGGCAGTCTTCACAGAATTGTGGCCCAAGGGCCAAATCTGGCCTGACCTGTTTCTGTCAATAAATTGTTATTGAAACACAGCCACTTGCATTTATTTATGTATTTTGTATGACTGCTTCCATGCTACAAGTATTGAGTATTTGTGACAGAAACTTTTTTTGCCCCCATGCCTAAAATATTTATTATTTGGCACTTTACAGAAACACTTTGCCACCTCTTCTCTGAGTTATTGTAGTTTGTGCTGGTACCCAGCTATTCTGATGTCTGTTGTAGTGAGCTGTTGCAGTCTGGTCTGATTTGCTCCTAGTAGTATTTTTCCCTTTACTACTTCATGAGAAAAATAGGGTTAAGTTTAGATCACACATAATTTGGATTGGATTTCAAATATATCTGGGAAAATTCTTGTTTAGGAAAGTGCGCTGTGAGTTAGATTTTAATAATTTTATGCCTGTTCCCTGTTAATTTAGCACTTTCGTATACACTTTAGTCATGTCCTTAGAAAAAATGGCTAAAGGAGTATAATCTTTAGAGCAGTAATTCTTGAAGTACTATCTGAAGACCTTGGGAGCCCAGGAGACCATTTCAGGGAGTGGAGGGGTCCACCTTTTCTAGCTGCATATCTAGTTAGAAAATGGATTTTTCTTCATGTACTGCAATCTAAACAATATAATGCAACAGACTGAATACAAAAGCAGATATTAGAGTGTAGGTATCTTCTATTATGCCAGAATTGAAAGAGGTTTGCCAAAATAATAGCAAATGAAATTTGTGAAATAATAGCACTCTTCTCATTTTTATTATTGCTTTGAAAAATGCCATTTATATTAATAGATCTTGGGTTTATTGCTATTTTCAAAAGAAATCAATATTTGTAGCATTTCTTAGCTTTAATTTCTAATGTGGTAATTAGTAATAGGGGCTTCCCTCATGGCTCAGCTGGTAAAGAATCTGCCTGCAATGCAGGAGATCTGGGTATGATCCCTGGTTTGGAAAGTTCCCCTGGAGAAGGGAAAGGCTACCCACTCCAGCTTTGTGGCCTGGAGAATTTCATGGACTAGAGAATTCCAGGAGAATTTAGTCCATGGGGGTCACAAAGAGTTGGACACAACTGAAGACATGCCCCATATAAACACTTTGGATCCTGAGACCAAAATGCTTGAGAAGTGCCAAATCTTTGACTGTTTAGGGCCAGCAGCCTAGTCTCTCAATTATTTTCTATCCACAAAACAAAAGGGGTGGAATAGAAGATATCTCTGACACCTTAGCTTTAGAGTGTTTATAGTTAAATATTTATATCCAGTCACCAGTCTATTTGTGTGAGTAATGAAGATAACATGGACTTTTGCAGATAGGCTGGTCCTGGATTTGAATTCTGATTTATAGTAATTTATAGTTTGTAAACTCAGGAAAGTTTCTAAACTTTTCTTAACCACCATTGTTAGTCTAGAAATGGTAAAAGTGGTAATTAATGTGTTTATCTGACTTCAGGAGTTAATGAGTGAAATCACAGCAAATGAAATTAAGTGACTGTTTTTCTTTATTATAGCTCTATCATTCCTCCTGGTAATCCTTTTGTTCTGACTCGTAATGCTATCTTATTAGTTAGGCCCTTATCACTTCATATTTGATATAAATACACATTTTTAAAAATTTTCTTTTCAAATGAGTTAATTACATCCAAAATAATTTGTGTGGCATATATGCTATGAAGTGTTGTAAAGGAAGAATTGTGATTACCTGACTTAAAAACATGTTGTATGGTTCAACCTTGCCAACTCCCACCCATCCTCATTTCCTTCTTGAAAAGTTAAAAAAAAATACGTATTCCTAAGTAATATAACCTTATATTGCCTATTTTTATATTTTATGAAAGTGACATTGTACTGTGTGAACTCTTCTGTTACTTATTTTTCTCATCAAACCTTTTGTTTCTAAGAATCTTTTTTATTCTTAATAAATACATAAATTTTAGAAAAGAATTAATCAGAGTCATTAGTGTGGGAGAGAGTTGACTGAAGCCAGGGATGGGCAATCCTTGGGCCCAATCTTGCTCTTCGGGTGCTTTTGTAAATAAAGTTTGATTGGAACATACAGAAAAATCTTTTTTATTCTTATATATAGCTTTCTTTCATTCATTTTCACTGGTGTGACTAAGTCAGGTGCTCAAAGGCAAAGGCTTTAATAGACGTGTCATTTTCAAGCTTCATGTGACTGTTGTTCACAGTAAGAAATCTCCTGGGATGAGTTATGTGTGTTTACATATGTGTGCACACATGTCCACCTATCCCCCAACGCCTGAAACAGAGCTTGATGCTATGAGATAGTGTTCACTCTTACTAAATGTCAGAATGGAGTGATAAACTCTTATATTTAAAGTTTTTGATGATGGAAATTCCTTAGTTGTCCTGGAGTTAGGACTCTGTGCTTTCATTGCTGGTCGTGAAACCCCTGTTCAATCCCTGGTCTGAGAACTAAGCTCCTGAAAGCCTTGCAGTGGAACCCCCCCATGCTGGGCAAAAATGCTGATGATGCCTCAATAAATTGATTCCATGATCCACCAAAAGCTCTGCTCTAGGACATATTAGTAGGAATAGAGTTGCTCTATCTTCTAACTTTTGATGCTGTTAGATTTCTTATTTTTGCAGGGTTTTGTCTTTTCCCTGCTTTGAAATTTTTCTCTTTCTTAATGAGTTGTAGTAATTTATACATGTCTGGGTTACTTCTCCTATGGATAGTTCTAATGGTCAGTGGCCTGAGGTTTGTTTGTTATTTTCCTCTAGGTTTATTGTTCTCAAAATAAATTGTTTAAAAATAATGTTATTCCCCTCCATCAGCACTGTCCTAATCTTCTTAGAAAAGCAAATGATTTCTACCTAATTTTTCACTATTTCCCTTGCAAAAAGCATTTCCTACCTCATCTTACTCTGTTCACTTGAGAAAAATATCTACTCTTGACTGTACTGGTTTTACTCACTTTAAAATAAATCAATCTTTCTTAGGTCTCCATTTTTGTTTACTTGTGGCATGAACTTTGTGTTTCTATGTACTTAACCAAATCCTTTATATGTTTAAGGATGTAAAGCTAGCTAAAAAAAATTAGAGATACCAAGGAAACATTTCATGCAAAGATGGGCACAATAAAGAACAGAAATGGTATGGACCTAACAGGAGAAGAAGACATTAAGAAGAACTGATATGAATACACAGAAGAACTGTACAAAAAAGATCATGACCCAGATAATCATGATGGTGTGATCACTCACCTAGAGCCAGATATCCTGGAATGCGAAGTCAAGTGGGCCTCAGAAAGCATCACTATGAACAAAGCTAGTTGAGGTGATGGAATTCCACCTGAGATATTTAAAATCCTAAAAGATGATGCTGTGAAAGTGCTGCACTCAGTATGCCAGCATATTTGGAAAACTCCCTAGTGGCCACAGGACTGGAAAAGGTCAGTTTTCATTCCAATCCCAAAGAAAGGCAATGCCAAGATATGCTCAGTGGCACTCATCTCACATGCTAGCAAAGTAATGTTCAAAATTCTCCAAGCTAGACTTCAGCAGTACATGAATTGATAACTTCCAGATGTTCAAGCTGGATTTAGAAAAGGCAGAGGAACCAGAGATCAAATTGCCGACATCCACTGGATCACCGAAAAAGCAAGAGAGTTTCAGAAAAACATCTGCTTCATTGACTATGCTAAAGCCTTTGACTGTGTGGATCACAACAAACTGTGGAAAATTCTTCAAGAGATGGGAATACCAGACCACCTTACCTGCCTCCTGAGAAACTTGTATGCAGGGCAAGAAACAACAGTTAGAACCAGACTTGGAACAACAGACTGGTTCCAAATTGGGAAAGGAGTACATCACAACTGTATATTGTCACCCTGCTTGTTTAATATGCAGAGTACATTGTGCAAAATACCAGACTGGATGAAGCACAAGCTGGGCTCAAGATTGCAGGGAAAAGTATCAATAACCTCAGATATGCAGATGACACCACCCTAAAAGCAGAATGCGAAGAGGAACTAAAGAGCCTCTTGGTGAAAGTGAACGAGGAGAGTGAAAAAACTGGCTTAAAATTCAACATTCAAAAATGAAGATCATGGCATCTGGTCCCATTACTTCAATGCAAATTGATGGGATAACAATGGAAACAGTGACAGACTTTATTTTCTTGGGTTCCAAAATCACTGCACATGATGATTACAGCCATGAAATTAAAAGATGCTGGCTCCTTGGAAGGAAAGATTTGACGATCTAGACAGCATATTAAAAAGCAGAGACATTACTTTGTCAACAAAGGTCCATCTGCTGCGGCTGCTGCTGCCAGGTCGCTTCAGTCGTGTCCGACTCTGTGCGACCCATAGACGGCAGCTGACCATGTTCCTCCGTCCCTGGGATTCTCCAGGCAAGAATCCTGGACTGGGTTGCCATTTCCTTCTCCAGCGCAGGAAAGTGAAAAGCGAAAGTGAAGTCGCTCAGTCGTGTCTGACTCTTCGTGACCCCATGGACTGCAGCCCACCAGGCTCCTCTGCCCATGGGGTTTTCCAGGCAAGAGTACTGGAGTGGGTTGCCATTTCCTTCTCCAGTGGATGTGAGAGTTGGGCCACAAAGAAAGCTGAGCATGAAAGCATTGATGCTTTTGAACTGTGGTGTTCAATGCTTTTGAGAGTCCCCTGGACTGCAAAGGGGTCAAAGCAGTCAATCCTAAAGGAAAGCAGTCCTGTATATTCATTGCAAGGACTGATACTGAAGCTCTAATAGTTTGGCCATCTGATGGGAAGGGCTGATGGGAAGGGCAGGCTTTTTTAATAAAAGACCCTGATTTTGGGAAAGATTGAAGGCAGGAGGAGAAGGGGGTGACAGGATGAGATGGTTGGATGGCCTCACTGACTTGATGGACATGAGTTTGAGCAAGCTCCAGGAGTTGGTGATGGACAGGGAAGCCTGGGGTGCTGCAGTCCATGGAGTCACAAAGAGTCGGACATGACTGAGCAACTGAACTGAAATCACTATTATGATAATTTTTTGTACTCCTCAGCCGTGCTGCTGTGTGTGAATTCACAGCACTTAATTTTCTCTTCGTATCGTAAGTCTCTTTCCCTTCGTCCTCCCACTCCTTCCCATCCCTCTTGTTTTTCTTCTCTTCTCCGCTCTCCTCCCCCACACTTCTTCCTTCTCCTCTCCCTTCTCACTCCCTCTTGCCGCCACCTCCCCTCTGTCCCCAGTCTCCATCTAATCACCCTGCACAGCCTGCGCTGGTGTGGACTGTAGGCTCCTGGCGCGGTCTGTGCTGCCCTCCATCCGGGCTCAGCGTGCTCGCGCGCTCGCTGCGCGTCTTTTCCTTTCAGCCACCGTCTCCTGTTTCTCCTGCCCCCCTCTCTCTCTGTTCTTCCCTCCCGTGTTCCTCCGCACATTCTCCGCCTTGTGCCTTCTCCCTGCCCCAGCCTCCTCCTCTCTGTCTCTGTTTTGCCTCTGCTCCCCCTCTTCTCCCTTGTCTTTCAGTCCGCCCTTCCGTGGGCTCTCTTACTTATCTTCAGTCACTGCGTCTGGATCTTACTCCAACTGGAGCCTTCTTTTCTTCCCCTTTCTACCTTTATCTTTCTTCTTTTGTTCTTTCCGCTCCTCCCCTTTGTTTTTCGTCTTTTTTCAGTTGAGTACCTGCAGGTTTACTATGAAAGAAAGAAAGTTGCATCCAGAACAGATTTTATCCTGAAAGAAGTTCCTTTCCAATATGGGAGGTTATGCATGCACTGCAAGAGCAAGGCAGGAAGGAGTCAGTGTCCCAGGAAAGATATTCATATTGAAATGAGCGGGCTTTGAGCCGTTTGTAGTTCAGATGTCACTGGACCACAGCCTTGTGCTGTGCTGGGCTTAGTCCCTCAGTCATGTCCAGCTCTTTACGACCCCATGTACTCCTTTGTCCACTTAATTTTCCAGGCAAGGATACCAGAGTGGGTTGCCATTTCCTTCTCCAGGGATCTCCCCGACCAGGGATCAAACCTCCATCTTCTGCATTGCAGGCAGATGCTTTGCCGTCTGGGCGAGCAGGGAATCCTGTCTACAACCTTAAGAGTAATAAATAACATTTGGGTGTGTAGAGATTGGGGTGGTGAGAGTCACTTGTGGAGGAATTGGCATAAGCAAAAGTACAGAGGTGATTTCCCTGAGGGAAAAGCATGGGAATTGTTGGCTCTGCTGAGATTGTGTAACGTACATGAAGAAGAGCAGTAATGAGTCAGATAGGAAATGTAGACCGGCATTTAATCATGTCTGATCCTGTAATAGCCCTCATGTTGTACTGTTGGTTAAAAGTGGCTGTTAATTGAAAGCCCGCATCAGCAGGGATGGAAGGTTTTATACTCTTCCCATCTCCCTAACTGAGCGTAGTGCTGAGAACTTGGCAGCTTGTGCTGAATATTTGTTTAGGAAGGAGAAGGAGGGAATGCACCATCACTGTTTGTGTTAGTTGCTCAGTCGAGTCCAACTCTTTGTGACCCCCTGGACTGTAGCCCGCCATTCTCCCCTGTCCATGGGATTCTCCAGGCACGAGTACTGGAGTGGGTTGCCATTTCCTTCTCCCGGGGATCTTCCCGACCCAGGGATCGAACCTAAGTCGTCCTGCATTGCAGGCAGATTCTATACCAACCGAGCCACCCAGGAAGCTGAGCCACTGATTACATCATCATGTGGCATCATGCCACCGTGTGTACCTCGGCACCTCAGTCTTTTCTTATCAATGATCCAGGAAATAGCCGTAGCCGCTGACTTTAAAGCAGTACCTACAAACACACAGTATGTTTTAGGGATCGTCTCGTTAGAGTAACTTGGGATGTGCATCTTACTATAATTTCCGGGACCCCACCTCAGAATCTCAATCTGAATCTTGTGGGATTTCTAGAAATCCGTATTTAAAATAAGGCCTTCTTTTAAATTTTGAGGGCCTCAAACTGTACAAGAAATTAGTTTTACTTAATATTCTCTCCTTCTCTTAAACTAAGATGCTAATATAATATACTCTTTAGAAAGTATCATGAAGACAGACAAATTCTATGTAAATTAAATATAGACCCCAGTTAAGACCCCTTAATACATTCTTTTTATCATAAAAGAAAATATATTTTTTATTTCTGGGAGCATATTTTAAGGCATAGAAAGTGTTAAAGAAGAAATATAAGCTACTTTTCTTATGTAGTGTCTGAAATCAGTGTTTTTTAGACTCAAATTTATACACAAACCCAAAGCAGACTTTGTTTTCTGTGTGTATTAAATATGTATATTTGATTAGTTCATATTTTTCTTTACTCCAGTGACTTAACGACTTTAAATAGATCTTAAAACCTTTGCAAAGAAAATAGTGACCTTGTAGGAAGGTCTTTTTTGCCTACTTTGAGTCAAGAACCAGTCTTGGTTTTAGAATTACAATTATAAAATGGAAAAAATCCTGATTATTTCAGAGCAGTTTTATCTGAGTAAAACTGCACCTGTCCTTTTTTGTTGTGGAACTGTACTCCAGAAGATAAGTGCTAAAGCTTTACTTTTTGAGGCTGAAAAGAAAAATTTAAAGTTACAAGTTGCTTCTTGTGGTTTTCACCTTTAATGTTTCATAAATGTCTTTCAGTTTTATTTCTTTGTATGGTTTTTTTTCATTTATGAAAAAGCTTTTCTCTTTAGTAAGTCTGATGTAAAGTGATTTATTTGAATGTAGCTATGTTAATGTGTTTGGAATCATAAATCTAGATATCTATTTTTAAAGTAAAATGGAAAGCTTATAGTCTAACGCTCTTCAAATCAATATTTAATAAAGTTTAGGACAGACCTGAAGTGATTCAGTAAGTAGGTGAACAATTTGTAGCATGCTGATAAAAATTCTGCTGAAATTATTGGAATCAAAAATTTTTCTTTGAAGATATTAGTTGTAAAGCTTTATAAATATTTTTGTGCATATAATACTGAAGTGATGCGTATTTTTTCCTTTTTACAGCCATTTAAAATCTCTATTACACAAATTTATAACTTGGTTCTTCATAAAGAACTGGTGTGTAAAAAACTAATGTTGCAGACTTGTATAGCTTTTGCAGTTACATCAGGATACATGTAGCTGCTATAAAAAGCCAAAGAAACTCAATTGCAATTTTATTGTCTAGTTTGATAGATATCCTGCCACCTCTGTAGCAGGAAAGCTGTTTGTCACTGTGTCCCTCCCTTCCAACAGCTGAACTATGTTTTAGAAGCAGTAATAGGCTCTCCTGGTGTCTTTGGAGTATGTTGGTTACCTTGGTCTCAGGTTTTAAGTGTGTACCAGTAACTTTTGTAATTTTATTATTTTATTGTGTTTTCTAGGTTTTCATTATTTATCTTCCATTTTTTATGCTTCAAATTGAACATTATCTTGAGTAATTAAATATTGTTTGCACTTGGTATGCCAAAATGCTTCTACTCTTTAGTTGAAATCTAGATTAAGGTCTTAATATATTCTGAATTATGATGAAATGGCTTAAATATAAATGTCAGTTGTTTTATAAAAGAAGAATATATAACAGTTTAGGTTGAGTAAAAAGCAGGTAGAAATCACTTTTGTTAAAATTCTCTAAGTGGTTTCTTAAAAGTATTTTTAAAAGTTACAAGATATGAACTGGCATGTATAAATATACATATGTTTGTATGTGTGAGCTTATGGTGGCTGTATACTAAAATTAAGAATTATAAGGCATTCCCAGGCTCTTCAGTGGTTAGGGCTTTACGCTTCCACTGCAGGGAACACAGGTTTGATCCCTGGTCGGGAAACGAAGATCTCATGTGCTGCATGGCTTGCCAAAAAAACCAAAAAAAAATTGTGTACTCTTTTATGATTTCAAGAGTTACAAAATTTTCATACTTCATGATCATCTGCATTTTATATTTAATTGCTAAAGTATTTGTTGGCTTTAAGTTTTTTTGAACAGATAGTATTTAGTTTTTTTTTTTTCAATTTTTGATTAATATGTGCTCTTTGTTGGGAATGTGCAACCTAGTACAAAATATAAACACAAAATCCTGAAATTACCTGTTATCCTGTCACCTGCATATGGCTTAAGTGCAAGACTTTCTAGTCTTCTATTCTTTAGATAAATACACACACACATATATAATTACTCCTTGTAAAAATATCATATTTATATTTTACAGCATTATTTCAATTAGTGATGTACTTCTTACATGAATTTTAGTGCCTGCATATTATCAGGTGTATGTATATTGCATCTTATTATGGAGAAGTAAAGTTAAGAGCAAAAGCTGTAGTTCTGATATAAAGTCTGACTACTATCAGACCACTTGAAATTCTAGGAAGGAGTGACTGAGTAAATGATTTCAAGTTTACTTGTCATATTCTGGCCTTCTCCAGATTTTATTTGGAAAAACTGGTGGAGGTGATTTTTAAAAATTGTTGATTTGTATTACAGTGTATTGCACCGTGGTTTAATTTTCCCTTGTCTTTGAGCAGCGATGAGTCGGCTCCTATATATATATACACATATATATATATCTTATTTTGTAGGATGAATTTCTAAAATACCAGAAGGAGTTTGCATGTTTTAAAAAGATATTGCTAAGTTGCTATGCAAAAAGTTGTGTATCGATTTGTATTCTAACTTTACATGGGAGTGCCTGTCTAGACTGTTCTTAAGAAAATAAAATTGGTCAAGATGAATTTAAAAAATTTAACTTTATTTACTTTTAATTGGAGGATAATTGCTTTATAATACTGTGTTGGTTTCTGCCATATATTTGCATGAATCAGCCATTAGTAAATTATTGTGATATTATTTTATGTCATTGTGCTTCCTGTCTTCATGCATCTAAAATGAGGATTATACTACCTGTTTAGGGTTACTTTGAAGGGTTACTCAATATTTGCCAGATGCTTAAATCAATAAATAAGAAGCATCCTTTGTATCTCAACTATTTTGCAAGTATTTTAAACCATATATGGTATTGCCCACTAAAATGAGCTTAACCTAGTATTGATTAGGTGTATGTTTTCAGGCATGGTGTGGAATAGGGAACAATTATTGATTCGATGAAAATTTTCATACTTTAAGGAAGTTGGAGGGAAGAAAATTTCTTTAAGTAAATTTCTTTTAAATTAATTGAAGAATGTTAGATGTTAAATTAAATTAATTAAAAATGTTTTCCATGTGTTAGTATGATATTTATAGAGATTAAGAGGATATTAATCGTTCGGAAAGTTTCTCTTTAAATTGCATCCTCACTTGGTGTTAATAAGAAAGTGTTGTTCAAAAGTCATTTTATGAAAGAATAAGGCTTCTTTTTATGTTTACTAGTATTGCTTACTTAAGATAGTGAACTTTAGACCCAAAGTTGCAACTTTTATGTAACATCTGAATTAAAATTCTAGGAAGAAATAATCGAATTAATTTGCTTTTCATATTATGGATTTCTCAAAAACTCTGTTCAGAAAAATTGGTGGAAATAATTTTTAAAAAATATATTGAAATTAATTAAAAATATCACACACATGCACACATACATGTAGTTGGAAAGAACCAGAGTCAGTAATAGTTAAAGCAGTAAAATCAGATTTTTTTCAGGAACTCTTGTAATAGGGAGAGAAATCCTGAGTATAGAGCTCAGCTCAACACTGAATATAAGGAGAAGTCTCGGTTTTATAGCTAAGGAGCAGAGTAGAAGGGGGGAAGGTCTTCAATGAATGGAAAATTAACAAGAGGAGCCATCTGGGGTGGCCAGATTCTAGTTAACCAGACTTTAACAGGACTCTTGCTGAAGGCAGGCCAGGCTGATTAGATATCATCCATGGAACAGTGGGAAATGAGGAGCTGCTCCAATGTCTGGCAAGGACAGAGGGCCTAGTTGAGACAGAGGTTCAGAGGAACCATAATAAAGTTTGGTTAAGGAGAGAGTCGTTGTCAATACAAACAAAAATACAGTTGTACTGCTTTTAAATTTGTTGTTTCTGTTTCCTTGGCAGTTTTATATAGGTATCTTCAATTTTTTTTATTATTTATTCTTTTGGTTTTTTTGTAGTCGGTTTATTTTAAGCTTTCTGTGAATGGAATAGTAAGATTTACAAGTCAATTCCATTTGAAAATAATTTTTTAATTTGTCTGTGTAAATCACATAGTTGCCTTTTAAAACAGTGAATAAATAAAGCTTACCCTTATGTGTATGATAAAATTTTCCTTCTTTCTCATGATTCACAAAGCCCTTGTAGTCCAATACCTCCTTACAGTTGATACACTTACTATTTTTATTGCTCATCACTCTTAGAAATGCTTTAATCTTGTTGCTTTACTAAATAACTCAGTATCTTGAATCTTCTTCCACCATCTTTCTAACACATCATCTCTTACGCAGATCTTCTTAAATTTCTTCTGCATGATGCCTCCCCTTGCTCTTAATATTGCTCTTCTCTGTCTCGCAAATGAGTAATAATTAATGAGGGCCAGACTTAAGTGTCAGCCCCTTCTTGGTACCTCCAGGTATTTCTAGGCACAGGTGTACGTTTTCCGTATACTGCCAGTAGTATCTAAATTTTACTTTGAATTACTTGAAGTCTTTAAAGCATTCCCGGAGGGCACACAGAAGACATGAACAAATAGAAAAATGTAATTCCTAGAATAGGAAGATTCAATACCATAAAGTTATAATAGCTTTTCTCTAGGTTTTAAAGAAATTTCTTTAGGTTATTTTATAAAGCTAATGAAATCCCAAGGAAATGCCAGTTAACCATTTTTCTTTTGGAGGGGAAAAAGCAGAGTAAGGTAATTATTAAGGAACAGTAAGACAAAATAAACAAGTAAAAATATCCAGGAAGATTCTGTAAAGAGCAACTAGAAGGAACTAAGTCTTCTGAGGACTAAGTTACATGACCAGGTGTCGGTAATTTAAAAGGTGCAGTACTGACACATGAAGAGATGGGCTGACCAGGGGCTTAGAAGAGAAAGTCCAGAAATAAACAAAATTCCTTATAAGTATTTAGTATATTGTACAGGATACATCTCAAATCACCAGGGAAAACTTAAACTATCCATGAATAGTGTTGGGACAATAGAGGATTCACCTATGGAGGAAAAAAGTTGGAATATGAAGACATTTAACGTATGGATCAATTGAATGGACTGTGCTGCAGTTGGAGGGAGGAAGCATAAAAGTACTAGAAGAAAAGACAATTCTTCTGTAAACATTTGTGTAAGAAATTTCTCAGTATGATTTAGAATCTAGAACCATTAAAGAAAAAAAAAGACTAATTTTTTTTAACTAGATTAAAACATGCAAAATCCTTTGTGACCAAAAAACAAATAATACCATAGGCAAAGCCAGAAAGACAGATGACAAATTGAGAAAACTATTTAGGACCAGAACAAAGATAGCATTCCTTTTATGTAAACTTCTCCTAGAAATAGAGAGGGAACGACAACCTAATAGGAAAATGGACAGAAGACATGATCAAACAGCCCATGGAAAACTGAGTAAAAAGTACTTTAGATTTATGAAAAGATGCTCAACCTACTCATTGTAAGGGACTGCAAATTAAGAGTTCACCAAGATATATTAAGTGACAAAAGAACGTGTGAAACAGGATATGTAGTGGGTATTAATAAGTAAAACAGGTGGGCAAGTGAGAATTTGTATTTGTCTATATATGCACAAAAATACTCTGGAAAGATACATAAGAAATTAATAACTGGTCGCCTGACTTTTGGGGAATTGTGCAGGTGAGGACCAGTGGTGGGAGGGAGATTTATAGGCTGTCTAGTCTTTTATATTTGAATCATGTGAATTGTAGTGGAGAAATTCTTCCTTGACTCTCTTAAGATTCCTGACTGGACCTGAAAATTAAGAGATTATCAAGAGAAAAGTGTATGAATTTATTTAATATATTTAACATCAAGTGGGTGTTTCATGAGGAAGTGAAGACCCAAAGAAACAGTTAAGTCTGAGTGTTTTTATATTAGATTTGATGAAGGGTGGAAAGTCATGGATAAACATGGGAGGACAAAGGGTATGAGGACAGCCACCGCGGGAAAACCGTCAGGGACTGTCCATCCGGATTCTTCTCAGCATCCCTCTGTTGTTGAGAGGAGGGTGCGCTTTTTCCTTTGGGTTTTACCTACCTCTCACATAAGAAGCTTCAGGGACAAGGGAGTGATTCGAGAGTCCTTATGACCTGCTTCAGGGGAGGATAAAGAGGGCAGAATCTTTCTTATAAACACTGTTTCTCAGATTCCTTCATCTTAAAAAATAGTGTCCCAGTGTTCCATATTTTGGGGTAGTGTATTGTGAACTCTGTTAAAATATACTACCTACTTAAAAATAGTTTTTGAGCATATTACACGGTGAGTGTATAGTGCTTATCACATACGTGACTTGTTTTCCTCACAGGATTGTTTCTCTTTGTTATTGAACATATAATGCTGCTTTGGTAACTGATTCTTTTAGGTGGTTTTCTTAGAATGGGCTAGGCTTTATACTTGATATCCCTCTAGACAGGTTGTTTTTAGGGTAGCATTTAAGTGCTTAGGTTTGACCAGAATATTTAGATTTTTAACCAGGGTATTTTGCATAAAATAGATCAGTAAATATGTATAAGCTTATAAATACTTAATTTTCTTTTAAGCATTATGTCTTATGCCATTACTGTTGTAAGCTGTTGCATCAGAGTCTCTATAAAAGGTTTCCTCTTGTGTGGTTATGATCATTTTGAGCTATGCTTCCTAATATCCCATATGCAAGGATTCAGCTATTTTTGAAGAAAATTATGTCTTATTTATCAGCTGGGAAAGGTTGGTAAGTTAAGAAGTTAGCATATTATATACAGCTGTTATTCCAAAGGAAAATAACATCTAATAAAAACGATGAATTTGCTTACAAAAAGAAAGCTAATTCCTAACCATTGTTAACGTTTAAAATTTTATAGGTAAAATTTTTTAATACATAGGTTAGTAATGCTAATCTCTTAATATATTTCATTCATCTTTTATCTCCTAATTAGTAAATTTGAGTGTCTATTAAGTTGAAAGTAATGGCTAAAGAAACATAGTTATTAGCTCTTGAGTATCTTTCGGAGAAGGAGTCAGACACGACTGAGCGACTTCACTTTCACTTTTCACTTTCATGTATTGGAGAAGGAAATGGCAACCCACCCCAGTGTTCTTGCCTGGAGAATCCCAGGGATGGGGGAGCCTGGTGGGCTGCTGTCTATGGGGTCAAACAGAGTTGGACAACACTGAAGCGACTTAGCAGCAGCAGCATGAGTGTCTTTAACTAGTAGCTTATAGTAGTGATTTCCAAACATGGCAAACAGCTATCGATTAGCTATCAAATGATTGTGAAGATTAATGACTAGTCTTTTAGTGAAGTAATTTAGAACAATATCTGGTAATTAATTAGGAATTATCAGTCACAAATACTTTTAGGAAAACAGTATCAAAAAAGATAACAACAGCGATAATTACTCAGTTGTCATTTAGGTTTTCAACTATGGAGTAAATTAAAAGGCTTAAAAATCAGCTTCAAAAATTTTAAATGCATTTCTAATATTCATATTTGCAAAAAAAAAGAATAAACAAGTTGGTTTGCTTAGGGAAGACAAAGCACTGTTTTAGAACAGATTTGACTACAAATCTGTTTGTCACAAAAGGAAATACATTCCTGTGGCACATTAAGTATGCCTTTATGAAACTGTACTTTGTGTTGAATTGCAATGTGTATTATATAAACCATCTCCTTGTGCTTGAAAATTTAATGCTAAATATTACTTCCTAACCTATCTTTTCAAATGGCCTGTTCAAAGTTTCTCTCCTCAGCCTGAATACAGTTAGAATGTGAGAAAGAACTACATTACAGAGACATATGTATTATGTTTCACCTTTAGAATGAATAGTCTCTTAGCAAGTGATTGAAAGACAGTCATGGGAAGTTGTAACTTAAGTGAATACTCTTCAGAGCAACATGAAAAGTCTCTCTTTAAGAGAGAGTTTGTGATAGCAAAAATATGTCTCTTCTATTGGCCCTGAAGGGGACATGGAAATCCAAGAGGAATTCTTCAAGTTGTTTATAAAGTTGCAAGGAACGTCACTGCATAGAGCACTGCAATGGGCTACAGGTATTATGAAAGTTTTGTTTCCCTGTTGCTACGATGTTAGTAATCTTAAAAGCATTAACATAAAAGTGAATGATTTTTTTCAGGACTCTTATTCATACATTTTTTTCTATTAAGTTTTTATCCTATTATGCTGTATTTGCTGTGTGCTCAGTCACATAGTCATGTCTGACTCTTTGCAACCCCATGGCCTGTAGCCCGCCAGGCTCCTCTCTCCATGGGATTCTCCAGGAAAGAGTACTGGAGCAGGTTGCCATTTCCTACTCCAGGGTATCTTCCTTACGCAGGGATTGAAAACCCATCTCTTGTGCCTCCTTCATTGGCAGGCGGATTCTTTACTACTGTGCCACCTGGGAAGTCCATTTGTTTCCTATTACAAATTAAAAAAAAAAAGTATATATAGTAGTAGTATTTAGATGTAATCACATAGATCAGATATTAAGTTCTTGAAATGTCCATTAAATTCCTGTTGTATACCATTTTAAGATGATGACTAACATTCGTTGTAAAAATATATTCAGCAAGTATAATCATAACAATTTGAAATTTTTCCATACTGTTTTAACATACCGAATGAGTTTTATAGTGGAAGTAATGTAGGTTCTAACTTTTTAGTCTCAAATCTGTTCTATTTATTCTTCAAAACAGTGCTCTTTAGTATAGGAACATACTTGTTTTGAAATGGATGACAGTTTTTTACTGTTAAGTTTCTTTTGTAGCAGTTGAATTAGGGGATTAGTTGAACTAGGGGATAGCATTTCCTCCTCACATTAGGAGTGTAGCTATTGGTCTTAACGTAGGATGAAAATTATCCTTACTATACAGTGTCTCAGTTTGTTAGTTGAGTTAAAGCTGGCAAGTTAAACACTAACATTTAATGCATTTTGTGTTGAAACTCAACATAAATATGCCATGAAAGGATTTTGCAAAAATACAAAAATACCCAGGATACAGGGAATAGGAGTGGGGTAAATAACAGTCAAGTTTAGAGTCTGTGGATCAGCTGGGTAAGTTGTATTAATTTAGGTTTGGGGCCAGTCAGTCATAAGCTTAGTATGGAGAAAGCCAAAAATCAACTTCATTTTCATTAAAAAAAAAAAAAAGTCTCATATTTCTCAGAACTCACATCCCTCAACTGTTTGAAGCTAAAGATTATGGCTTGTATGTGCTGCAAGCAAAAACCATTAAAAACATTGAGTAGAACTTTGATTTTGACATCTTGATACTTTCCCCTACTGTATGCTATTGGAAAACAACCTCAGCCTATTCTGCGAGACTTTTAGGGAGAGTAACCAGAGGATTACTGGTCTTGTTTTATATTAGCAAAATGGGAAGGGTGATTAAGAGACTATGTGTTGAATGGAAAGGTGACGCTTCCATCCCCTGCTTCCCACCTGGTTCCTAAAATATAGCCACCAGACCATTACCTTGCAAGCAGGACTTCGAGGATGCGGCTTTGGGTTGTCTGTGTGCCTTCCTGTCTTAGGCCCCACCCAGATCATTCTGTGGTAGAGGTACAAGTTGATTACCTGCTGTAGGTTAAAAAGCTTTCTAACCCCTTGGCCTTTAGCTCCGCCTTGTGTTAATCATAAGGAAAGAACCAAGTTATACAAGAAAGTTAAGGAAAGCCTCTCATTCAGGAGATAGAGACAAAGCAGATAAGTGGTAAAAGGCAATTCGGAGAAAACAGATAATATAACGAGAAGAAACTAGATGGAAGAAAAACAGTTAACATCCCCGGACAAATGAGTAGATTCTAAAACATGAAACTAGAATTGAGTCCTGTTCTGTTTGATATTAGTAATCCACCACAGCACCTATTGAAAATTAATGATAGTTGTAATAATGTTACGCACATACATGGCTTATTTTGTATATTGTATCATTTTAAGCATTTTACATACAAAAACTCATTTAATCTCTCAATGACTACATGCTAATAATGTGGTACTATTACTATACTGTTAAGGAAGCAGTTAACAGTAAAACCTCTTGCCAATGCAAAAATATCCTCTCCTTAAAATGTAGAAAAGAATTTGTTGTTGTTCATTTGCTAAGTTATGTCTGACTCTGCCACCCCATGGACTGCAGCATACCAGGCTTCCCTGTAGAAAAGAATGTAACATTATTATTACTAAATAAAAAGTGTTACATTAGACTATGATGTGTGTATATCATAGGCAATCCACTAAAGAGATTACAAAGGAAAAAATAAATTTCATTCTTTTATATGGCCAGATATAATCCATTACATACATGTTCTTGTTTTTATTAAAAAAAATAAATTCTTGTGTATTTTTGACAAACTGGGGGTTACATCTTGGAAGCAAGCACATAGCTTAAACTCTTATAGAGACAGGGCACCATCATTCTTGATGTATTTGAAAGAAATGGCTCCAGTGCCCCCAGGAAAGATATCCTAGGGATACAAAACTAGCAAGAGGCTTATTATCTTTTAAAAACGTTTAAATACATCTCCAGGTACCAGAGAAAATATTTCCAACTTCAAGTTTTCTATAGGAAAAACCACAGGGGAGAGAGGAAATTTCCTTTCCCTTTTGACACCAGAGAAAACTTTAAACTATGAAGTTTGTATTTGCCTGTCTCAGAAAGGAAAAATAGGAGCAGCAGAGAAGTGAAGTGCCTAGGGCAGAGTCACATAGGAGAAGTGGAGACCGCATTCAGTGGTTAGATGAGGCACTTCCCAGGTGATAGAACCAAAAGACAAAGCAGGTGGGAAATCGAGAAAGGGCAGGAAGAGCAGAGGACCAGTCAGTGCATTGTCGAAAGAGAAATCCTGGGAAGTGAGAACAGGGGAGAGAGAGGGGATGGGGGTATAAATTAAGTTATTCAGGAAAAATTCTCAGAACCAAAGGATATTCATTAGTAGGTTGGAAGGGCCCAGTGGGTATTTAGCACCATGGGTCAAAATAGACCCGTACCAAGAATCATTGTGGGAATTTCAAAGCACTAGGAACAAAGAGAAGACTTTGTAAAATTTCATGAAAAAGAACAAAGTAAGTAAAAATAAGTCATATGAATGTTCATGAATCAGAAATACCTCTCAGACTTCCCAACAATAAACACAGAAAGAAGAAGACAATCAAGACGTAACTTTCGTATTCTGAAGGTAGATGTTTTCCAGCCTGTGATTTTATCTGACCTTCAAGTGTGAAGGTAGAGTAAGTTTACCCTTCAGTTCAGTTCAGTCGCTCAGTCGTGTCCAACTCTTTGCGACCCCATGAATCGCAGCACACCAGGCCTCCCTGTCCATCACCAACTCCTGGAGTTCACTCAAACTGATAGCCATCGAGTCGGTGATGCCATCCAGCCATCGAGTTGGTGATGCCATCCAGCCATCGAGTTGGTGATGCCATCCAGCCATCTCATCCTCTATCGTCCCCTTCTCCTCCTGCCCCCAATCCCTCCCAGCATCAGAGTCTTTTCCAATGAGTCAACTCTTTGCATGAGGTGGCTAAAGTACTGGAATTTCAGCTTTAGCATCATTCCCTCCAAAGAAATCCCAGGGCTGATTTCCTTCAGAATGGACTGGTTGGATCTCCTTGCAGTCCAAGGGACTCTCAAGAGGCTTCTCCAACAGCACAGTTCAAAAGCATCAATTCTTCGGAACTCAGCCTTCTTCACAGTCCAACTCTCACATCCATACATGACCACAGGAAAAACCACAGCCTTGACTAGACAGACCTTAGTTGGCAAAGTATAAAAATTTCAAGCGGGCAGTGGAGGATATACTGCACCCAAAGGGGAGAATAGAACAAAGAAGATACAGAATGTAAGAAACAGGAGAGAGATGAGGGGATCTACAGGATTCCAGTGAAGGGAGGTCCCAGGATGGCGGCGTTGTAGTAGCCCTGTGATAGTCCATCTAAACTGGAATAGTTTGACTTAAGGTACAGTTATAGGGGGAGCTGTTATTACTGAAATGCCAGATGCCTTTGTAAGATCTTTTTAAAGCCTGAGGACAAATTACCCACCGGAGATGGGTCCATGTTCTCATGACTACTTGTCTTGACAGTGTGGTGAGTAGTTCTTATTCTCTCTAGTCCTGCTGCCTACATCACCTGAAGATGCTCACTTCACCCCTCAAACATGGGATCTATTGTGCTCTGCTTCTGAGAGTAGAATTGTAAGCTTAGAATTGGCAAATATAAAAAGAGTTTTTTTTGTTGGACCTTAGTTATGCTAAATACCCACTACCTGGCCCCCACTAGCCCTCAGAGGTCTTTCATCCTTTGTATTTCCCGGTGTTCCCTAATGGCCTTGCCTCTAGACACAAGTAGTCTTCTCTATCCTCTTAGAGAAGCCGGAACCCGCTCCAGTACACAGATCCTGTGCAGCTTGTCTTCTCCGGGAGCCTTAGTTACCTCTGGGAACGTTGGCCTTTCTTTTAGCTGGCTAGGGTTATGCTCTACTTAGTATCTCAATCTAAACATTCTAGGTATGTTTACCGTATAGGTAGTAAAACTATTAAAGTAGGAAACAATAGAAATACAAGGGTAGTGATTTCCTCTTGTTGGGAGTTGGTGAGGTTCAGAGTACAATTGGGGATGGACGCATAGTGGAATTGTGAGTTATGTTCTGTTCCTTGACATGGGTATAGGTACATGGGGCTAAAAAATGACTCTTTAACCATACATGTAGATTCTATATATTCATATTTATTGATATATTTTATAATAAAAATTTAAAAAATCCTCAATTTGAGTAAAGTCAAACCCATGGTTATTCAAAGCTACTCATTCTATAATACTGTTGTGTTGCACATGATTATGTATTAATATGTCAGGACAGATATTATACCATGTATGCTGAGTTGCTTCAGTCGTGGCCGACTCTGTGCGACCCCATAGACGGCAGCCCACCAGGCTCCCCCGTCCCTGGGATTCTCCAGGCAAGAACACTGGAGTGGATTGCCATTTCCTTCTCCAACGCATGAAAGTGAAAAGTGAAAGGGAAGTCGCTCAGTTTGACTGTTGGCGACCCCATGAACTTCAACCCACCAGGGTCCTCCATCCATGGGATTTGCCAGGCAGGAGTACTGGAGTGGGGTGCCATTGCCTTCTCCACCATCAGAATACAATTCAAAGGCTTGTACACAGTTTATGATTCTCTGCAACCATAAAGCAGTGGCTCCATCTCTTACCTCATCATCTGCAGTCTTCTGGTGGTTTCTTGTTCCTGAAACATACCAAACTTACTTTGGCTCCAAGGCCTGTGCATTTGTTCTTCCTTAAGCCTGAAAGTTTTTCGATATTGGTGTAACTTTCTTTTTCACTTTCTCTGTTCAGACATCTCCAGAGACCTTCCCCAGTGCCCCCCCACCCCGCCTTTTTCTTAAAATTTTCTTATTATTACTTGACATTATCTTGTATGTTCGTGTGTTTATTTTTCATCTATTCCATTAAACATAGGCACTATGAACACTGTATTGTTCACCACACAGTGTCTGGCATGCTGTAGATAATTCAGTAAGTTTTTCTCGGATGAATAAATGAGGAATTCATCAATTAAAATAAAGAACTTAGTTCAAAGATGATAGCCTTCTGGGCACTGAAGAAATTGATATTTTATTAATGTTCTTATGCCATTTTACTCTTTAGTGTTGAATATAAGCATTTCATTTTGAAATATTCAACAAAGTTCCCCACATATTCAAAACTAGGAAAATATTTTAGTTTTAGATATACCACATTATGGGGAGACCCAGGTTCGATCCCTCAGTTGGGAAGATGAAGGAGGGCATGGCAGCCCACTCCAGTATGCCTTCCTGGAGAATCCCATGGACAGAGGAACCTGGTGGGCTACAGTCCATGGGGGTCACAAAGAGTCGGATATGACTGAGCAACTAACACTGTCACTATAGCACATTATGGCAAGACTGTACTGTATATGTCTTACGTAAAGGCTAGTTAACAGCTATAGAAGAAACTGGGTACATTGTGCATTATTTATGGTTTTGTTTGCATTATATCTGCTTGCATACATACTTGCGTTCATAGGCCTTCAAAAAGGCCTGTGAATCTTTGGGCATGGAAAATCATCTTTTCTTCTTTTTTATCTACCATCATCCCCCCATACTAGGGCTCAATAAAGGTTTGTTGACTACAAGGTTCAATTTACTGTGTTTATTATAATAATATAGGTTACATAACACTTCTAGCACTGATAAACTCTAATTATGCCTATACCTTCTGCATGTATTATATTTACTTTTTTGGTGATGTTCACATTGAAACTTGCTAGTGGCAGTCACATAATGGTGGCCGTGAAAGTGAAGTCGTTTAGTCTTGTCTGATGCTTCGCGACCGCATGGACTGTAGCCCACCAGACTCCTCCATCCATGGGATTTTCCAGGCAAGAGTACTGGAGTGGGGTGCTGTTTCCTCCTCCAGAGGATCTTCCCGACCCAGGGATCGAAGCTGGGTCTTCTGCATTGCGGGCAGAAGCTTTACCCTCTGAGCAACCAGGGAAGATTCCAATGGTGGCTATAATATAATAATATGTCATGAAATAACATAAACCTTTGACATTAAAATCACAGAACTCTCTCTTATACTTAAACCTTGAAATTTTTCCATTTAGTTGGGCAAAATGCTAATAAGCATGATATGGGTATGTTCACAGGGCTGAGTATATAGTAATCTTTTACGTACAGCTCTACCAGTGGATGGATGAATTGCATGGATGAATTAACTGGAACTTTCAGACCATTTGTGATCAGTTCAGCTTTGAAAATTATGATTGACCTTTGGGGAATGGTTGGATCTTTTTATTTCAGTGCTAAAAGAATGTATATTCTTTACCTTAGTATGAAGTTATTTTCATAGCTGAATAAATGCAGAGAGAGCAGCTATAATACATAATATATATAATATTTAAGTATATAATTTGCAGCATATATGAAGTGAACATAACTGATGTTTTTGATCTCTGCTGAGAATAAATCATGGAAAAATGGGTTTTCATTGCTTTTTAAACAATATATTACATAGTGCACAAAGCACTTTCCAATGATTCGTACTTAGATCTTGGTACAAGATATACAGGTTAGTAGAATAATGTACTGTTTTCCTATACATATGTCTTAAAAATATAATCTAAATAACTGTGTTCTTGTTATTGATTGATGCCATGCTACCTGTTAGCATTGATTAGCTATACTTTTTTTGATAATTTAGATTTTTGTGGTTGATACCTTTTATTTATCATTTGATAAGATGTTATAGATAATTGTTTCTTGCATCATATAAACCATGTGTTGGAAAAATTGAACCTTTAAATTTTATGTTTTGTTTGCTCTGTTCATTTATTTTTTGTGTGTATTTTGACTCTTTGTGTATTTTTTATCTAGGTCACTTTTGAAATACACAAAGAAAACCTTGCCAATATATTAAGGGAACACCAGGGAAAAGTCGATGAAGAAACAGGGCAGTGTTCTTCAAGTCCAGTTCTAGCAGTCTCTGGCATTAGCAGGGAGGTTAATGTTTCAGTAGGATCCCAACAATCAGATACAAAGGATTCTCCTGTGCCTTTTGATATCACTAGAAATAGTGATGAAAAGTCAAATATTGGACAGACAAGCTCAGTGGAAGCTGCATCCAACACTGAACTGCAAATTCCTGCTACATCTAATGAAGAAAGGACAACCGGGCCAGAAAATGAGGATTTACTGGATGAAGTCCCTTTAGAAGAAACACTGATAAATGAAACAGTTAATGCAGATAATTTAGAAAGATCTTCTGACATAACAGAAGCTGCGACCATTTCCTCTGATTCTTGTACAACTGGCAAAGATACAGTGACTGTCAATGAAGTAACTGCTTCCATCAGTTCTCCTTCAGAAGAAGATGCTTCAGAGGTGCCGGAATTATTAGATAAGTCTATAGTAGAGGAAGAAGATGATGAAGATTATGTAGAACTGAAGGTAGAATGTAGCCCTATTGAGGAAGCCGGTCTCCCCACAGAGCCCCCAAATAATAGTTTGTCTCCTGGTGCTTCTGAAGCCAGTGAGAGAGTGGATGCGTTTAGTGATGACCATAAATTAATATTTCAAGAGGAAGAGGCTGTAAGTAAGAAACAAACTGACGCTGAAACTCAAGATCCTAAAGATTCTGGAATCTTGCCTATGACAGCACCAGGGGCTTCAGCTGCCTCACCAGATGCTGCTGCTTCCCAAGCAGCCGTACATTCGGACATTGGTCATATGTTGGAGGAACAGGAGAAAACTAACTTCACTGGAGAAACCAAACTAAATAGTGATTCTCATGGTAATATCTTTGAGTCTCCTGCCACTTCTGAGCATAAGATTGCTAAGTTGGATGTTTCCAGTGTCGCTGCAGATACTGAGAGACTGGAACTGAAGGCCCATACAAACATGCAAGTGTCCCAGCCTCCTCAACCTGTGCTTGAGGTGATCATGTTTATTATTTCCTTGAACTATATTGGCATTGAGTTGAAATAGAACAAGTGTATATACTTGTATTTTATTTTGTTTTAAAGTTGGTTGATAACCTGTTTGCAATTACATAAATGTGGTGAATATGAAGATTTTATTTCTTATCTTCAGCAGAGTTTGATTTTTAGTGTGAGTTTGTTAAATGGCAGCTTTTATTGTTAGTTTCACTACAGTATCATTAAAAGTTACTACTTACAAGTTTCACTGTTAGCCTATTTTTAGCTTTTACAAAGCAAACTTTGGAAATACTTTCCTTTTGCCCTTTATTTGATGACCCCAGTTGTAGTTAGGACATTAGTTTTTCTGCTACCTTCCTGCAGAACCACCTGCTTTGTATAATTTTATGTACAAACTATGCAGTTTAAAATTGTTCTGTGAGGTCTGTTTGTGAGCTGCAGGAGCCTTTGTGAGATTCAGAGGCATAGCTTTCTTCTTGACCAGTATCTCAGAAGGATCCATGACACCACTGAGGCTCCATGCTGTCATTTCCCACTTGATTCAACTCTTACTGCTCTCCTCCTTCCTTTTTTATTGGCTTGGTCTTCATTCTGTTGTCTTTATTTTTGTTTTTTCTTAATTTTAGCTAATTCATAATCCAGATACAGCCTTTCTTTTATGTCAGTACTGAAAATCCAAAACTTCTTGATTCATGTATAAAATTCTGTATTAACTGGTGATAACACTAACATGGTTCCAGGCCAGTTACTTCTGAATTGTGCTAGTTTAGCATTTTTTGTAACTTTGCTTTAAATATATCATTGTTATTATTCATTAATAATTTTTCTCTTATTTGGTTCCTTAGTGTATTGAAATGTGAGTATTTGTTAGGTGAATTGCATAGAATCTATTAGATATTAATGCCTTCTTTTGCAGTTGAACTTACTTGATTACTCTTTTTAACTTTCTCTATTAGATGTCAAGGCAACAAGAGCAGCCAGGGCAAGGAACAGCCGACACAGTTAATGGACAAAGGAGGGATTCCAGGTCTATGTTCCGTATTCCTGAGTTCAGATGGTCTCAAATGCATCAGCGTTTGCTCACTGATCTGTTATTTTCAATAGAAACAGACATACAGATGTGGAGAAGGTTTGTCCATTTATTTATCATAGAAGATGTATATAAATTTTAGTCTTTGTTTTCAAAGAAATTTATTTAGTTAACATTCTGTAGTTAACTATAGTCATTTGATTCAAAAGTAGGATATAAATTATTTCTGTGGTAGGATTTTATTGAATTATTGTCTATTCTCTTACAAAAGTGAGGTATCATATTTATAGTACAAAAACTTGAAAATCAGAGATTTTTTCTTTTAAAATATTTGCTGAAGATTTTCTGTGATATATTTTATATCATATAATTTGCCTGAATGTACTCCAGTACTCTTGCCTGGGAAATCCCATGGGCGGAGGAGCCTGGTAGGTAGCAGTCCATGGGGTCGCTAAGAGTCAGACATGACTGAGCGACTTCCCCTTCTCTTTTCCCTTTCATGCACTGGAGAAGGAAATGGCAACCCACTCCATTGTTCTTGCCTGGAGAATCCCAGGGATGGGGGAACCTGGTGGGCTGCTGTCTATGTGGGGTCGCACAGAGTCGGACACGACTGAAATGACTTAGCAGTAGCCAAATGCATTTATTTCTAGAAGAAGTAAAAAAATGGGATTTAGGTAAAACATCTAATTTTCCAATTATTTTTACTATAAAAAGTCTGTGTATTTTAGATTATCCTCTGTTGTGTGATTTATGATTTTTAAAAGTGCCTAATTTGTTTATTGTTAGTTGTATTCTACTCTTATTCTGTTTAAAAACATCTCATGGCATTATCTAAGAAAATGTTACTAGAAAATTCATTTTTAATAGCACATGTAACATGATTTACCTCTGAGTTTTTGTGGCTTCAAATTTTGCTCCTAATTTAGGGTAATTTAGTTCAACTTTTGTATCAAGTGTAAGATCAATAGTATTTATTGTTCAGAACTGAAAAAAGAGCACAGATCGTAACCACTGATATGGAATGGTCTACATATTCTGAGGAAGTATATGCCCCCCAAAATGCCTGCTTGCATCATTATATTTCCTCAGCTTTCAAGATGAAGCGAAAAAAGCACCTCTTATGCTCCCTTCCCTCAAGTAGGCAACTGTGATTTCCTTTCTTCAGCATTATGAGTAAACATCATTTATCTTTGGACAGCCATTCAACAAAGACAGTTATGGACTTCGTGAATAGCAGTGATAATATCATCTTTGTACACAACACCATTCATCTCATCTCTCAAGTGATGGACAATATGGTCATGGCTTGTGGGGGTATACTGCCATTGCTTTCAGCTGCTACGTCGGCTACAGTAAGGACTTTACTATGTAAAATTGGTGGGAAAACATGACTTATATGTTCTGATTGATTAAAACTTAAATGTGGTGGTTCTGTAATTCAAAAACAGCAGAATCTGTTATAATTACTTGAAAGGACCTTAGACTCTGTCCCAGGAATGATGGCACTAAAGAATGTTTAATTATCAGGGATGAATTAGATAGTGAGGAATATGACTGACAGTGTTTCACCTGAATGTATGCTTTTGGTTTTTTTTTTAGATGAAATGATAAGGAAATTCCTCTGTTGAACTAGATTTATAACAGCCAAACTTTTTATAAAATTTAGAAATTTGGGGAATGTATCTCATAAAATTGAGCTTTTTCAGAATGTATATATAAATGTCAAAATTTATTCCTTACAGCATGAGCTGGAGAATATTGAACCTACTCAAGGGCTTTCAATAGAAGCCTCTGTGACATTTTTGCAGAGATTAATTAGCCTTGTGGATGTACTTATATTTGCAAGTTCTCTTGGCTTCAGTGAAATTGAAGCTGAAAAAAATATGTCATCTGGAGGAATTTTGCGGCAGAGTCTCCGACTAGGTGAGCTGTTAAACCCCATTACTTAGGAATTTACTTAAATTTTCAGTAATACGGACGTATTACGTTGAATATTTTCTTCCCCTGTTGGGGGGAAAATATTTGCTAGGCAGTTTGTCTTATGGTACTTTTAACTTCCAAAGAGTAAAGGACTGTGTGTGCATTGGCTATAGTAGTACTTGTAAGGGTGGATCGAGGAGGAGGATATGTTTTGAAAATTCTACAAAGTTGATTCTGATCAGCATTACTCCCCACAACCCCCAGTCGCCTTTTACTTTGAAGTACTGCTTCTCTACTGACAGAATGTGGTCCACATTACTCCCCGCAACCCCCAGTCGCCTTTTGCTTTGAAGTACTGCTTCTCTACTGACAGAATGTGGTCCACTGGAGAAGGGAATGGCAAACCATTTCAGTATTCTTGCCTTGAGAACCCCATGAACAGTATGAAAAGGCAAAATGATAGGATACTAAAAGAGGAACTCCCCAGGTTATTAGGTGCCCAATATGCTACTGGAAATCAGTGAAGAAATAACTCCAGAAAGAATGAAGGGATGGAGCCAAAGCAAAAACAATACCCAGCTGTGGATGTGACTGGTGATAGAAGCAAGGTCTGATGCTGTGAAGAGCTGTACTGCATAGGAACCTGGAATGTCAGGTCCATGAATCAGTGAAAATTGGAAGAAGTCAAACAGGAGATGGCAAGAATGAACGTCGACATTCTAGGAATCAGTGAACTAAAATGGACTGGAATGAGTGAATTTAACTCAGATGACCATTGTATCTACTACTGCAGGCAGGAATCCCTTAGAAGAAATGGAGTAGCCATCATGGTCAACAAAAGATTCCATAATGCAGTACTTGGATGCAATCTCCAAAACGACAGAATGATCTCTGTTCATTTCCAAGGCAAACCATTCAGTATCACAGTAATCCAGGTCTATGCCCCAACCAGTAACAGTGAAGAAGCTGAACGGTTCTATGAAGACCTACAAGACCTTTTAAAACTAACACCCAAAAAAGATGTCCTTTTCATTATAGGGGACTGGAATGCAAAAGTAGGAAGTCAAGAAACACCTGGAGTAACAGACAAATTTGGCCTTGGAATGCGGAATGAAGCAGGGGAAAGACTAATAGAGTTTTGCCAAGAAAATGCACTGGTCATAGCAAACACCCTCTTCCAACAACACAAGAGAAGACTCTACACATGGACATCACCAGATGGTCAACACCGAAATCAGATTGATTATATTCTTTGCAGCCAAAGATGGAGAAGCTCTATACAGTCAACAAAAACAAGACCGGGAGCTGACCGGGAGTTCAGATCATGAACTCCTTATTGCCAAATTCAGACTTAAATTGAAGAAAGTAGGGAAAACCACTAGACCATTCAGGTATGTCCTAAGTCAAATCCCTTATGATTTTACAGTGGAAGTGAGAAATAGATTTAAGGGACTAAATCTGATAGATAGAGTGCCTGGTGAACTATGGAATGAGGTTTGTGACATTGAACAGGAGACAGGGATCAAGACCATCCCCATGGAAAAGAAATGCAACAAGCAAAATGGCTGTCTGGGGAGGCCTTACAAATAGCTGTGAAAAGAGAAGTTAAAAGCAAAGGAGAAAAGGAAAGATATAAGCATCTGAATGCAGGGTTCCAAAGAATAGCAAGAAGAGATAAGAAAGCCTTTCTCAGCGATCAATGCAAAGAAACAGAGGAAAACAATAGAATGGGAAAGACTAGAGATCTCTTCAAGAAAATTAGAGATACCAAGGGAACATTTCATGCAAAGATGGGCTCGATAAAGGACAGAAATGGTATGGACCTAACAGAAGCAGAAGATATTAAGAAGAGGTGGCAAGAATACACAGAAGAACTGTACAAAAAAGATTTTCATGACCAAGATAATCACAATGGTGTGATCCCTCACCTAGAGCCAGACATCCTGGAATGTGAAGTCAAGTGGGCCTTAGAAAGCATCACTACGAACAAAGTTAGTGGAGGTGAAAGAATTCCAGTTGAGCTCTTTGAAATCCTGAAAGATGATGCTGTGAAAGTGCTGCACTCAAAATGCCAGCAAATTTGGAAAACTCAGCAGTGGCCACAGGACTAGAAAAGGTCAGTTTTCATTCCAATCCCAAAGAAAGGCATTGCCAAAGAATGCTCAAACTACCGCACAGTTGCACTCATCTCACATGCTAGTAAAGTAATGCTCAAAATTCTCCAAGCCAGGCTTCAGCAATATGTGAACTATAAACTTCCAGATGTTCAAGCTGGTTTTAGAAAAGGCAAAGGAATCAGAGATCAAATTGCCAACATCCGCTGGATCATGGAAAAAGCAAGAGAGTTCCAGGAAAACATCTATTTCTGCTTTATTGACTATGCCAAAGCCTTTGACTGTGTGGATCACAATAAACTGTGGAAAATTCTGAAAGAGATGGGAATACCAGACCACCTGACCTGCCTCTTGAGTAATCTGTATGCAGGTCAGGAATCAACAGTTGGAACTGGACATGGAACAACAGACTGGTTCCAAATACAAAAAGGAGTATGCCAAGAGTGTATATTGTCACCCTGCTTATTTAACTTCTATGCAGAGTACATCATGAGAAACGCTGGGCTGGAAGAAGCACAAGCTGGAGTCAAGACTGCTGGGAGAAATATCAATAACCTCAGATATGCAAATGACACCACCCTTATGGCAGAAAGTGAAGAGGAATTAAAAAACCTCTTGATGAAAGTGAAAGAGGAGAGTGAAAAAGTTGGCTTAAAGCTCAACATTCAGAAAACAAAGATCATGGCATCTGGTCCCTTCACTTCGTGGGAGATAGATGGGGAAACAGTGTCGGACTTTATCTTTTTGGGCTCCAAAATTGCTGCAGATGGTGATTGCAGCCATGAAATGAAAAGATGTTTTCTCCTTGGAAGGAAAGTTATGACCAACCTAGATAGCATATTCAAAAGCAGAGACATTACTTTGCCAACAAAGGTCCATCTAGTCAAGGCTATGGTTTTTCCAGTTGTCATGTATGGATGCGAGAGTTGGATTGTGAAGAAAGCTGAGTGCTGAAAAACTGATGCTTTTGAACTGTTGTCTTGGAGAAGACTCTTGAGAGTTCCTTGGACTGCAAGGAGATCCAAGCAGTTCATTCTACAGAAGATCAGGCCTGGGTGTTCTTTGGAAGGAATGATGCTAAAGCTGAAACTCCAGTACTTTGGCCACCTCATGCGAAGAGTTGACTCTTTGGAAAAGACTCTGATGCTGGGAGGGATTGGGGGCAGGAGGAGAAGGGGACGACAGAGGATGAGATGGCTGGATGGCATCACTGACTCGATGGACGTGAGTCTGAGTGAACTCCGGGAGTTGGTGATGGATAGGGAGGCCTGGCGTGTTGCGATTCATGGGGTCGAAAGAGTCAGACACGACTGAGCAATTGAGCTGAATTGAGTCCTTCTCAAATGTTGATGTGATCATACACATGGATCACCAGATGATATTCTTAAAATGCTGATTAGCTTATATAGGTCTGGGATGAGGCCTAAAATTGTCCTTCTAGTAAGTCTCAGGTAGCGTTGTTGTTGCTTCTCTTACAAACACACTTGAGTAGCAAGGTTCTAAACTAGCATCGCTCAGATGTAGCCATTAATCCAAATAAGTTGTGATGAAATTAATATGACTATTAAATTTGCTCTTCTCCTGGAGGCAGTTCTTCCTTGAATTTTTAAGTGAAATCTGAAATTCCTTAGGTGAAGAAAAATTGTTTTTCTCTATGCAGAATGTTTCCTGTATCTAGTTGTAAATACTGAGACTTTGTTAATGATTTGCTTATTAAATGGAGAGAAGTAGGTGGAGAAAAGGGGACCAAGAAATGAAAGCAAAATCTTTAGGAACCATGGCCATGTAAAGACAGATTAATAAGATACCTATGAAAATATATCAAAATTGGAAAGTCTAATTAGTTAATAAAATATTTCCCCATATTTAGCAACAATATCTATACTTAGATATTCAGACATATTTAGATTTTTTTGGTACAGTGATTATTTTCACTCAAAATACCATTCAAAGTACTTTTAAACTCAGGATGCACTAAAGAACTTGGTATACTATTTTTATGGCATTGTTTTAAAATCCTAGTTAACAGTCAGATGGTAAGCATGACAAAACAAAAGCTTTCATTTACTATTGTTGCATGTCATTTCTGATTTTCACATTGAGTCAGCAGTCATTTTCTCCCATTCATTCATTTGTATTTTCTTTTATTCATGAGGAAATTGGAGATCAAAGTAGTTACTTAACTTAATGAAAATTCAGACGCTCTAAATTGGCAGAGTTGGAATTTGAATATAGTTTAACTAGTATTGCTATTCTTTCTGTTATAGGATATACCATTAAACTTTATATCAGTAATACAATTAAAATATTTAGAACCCATTACTTTGTATATGCCACTTTTAAACCTCTCCACTTCCTGAAAAGAGTACACTTGTAGAATTGAAAGTAGAAGCGTACACTAGCAATGCTTTGCTATACTCAAGAAGTATGAAATTCAGAAACTAGGAGAGTACTCTGTCTCCCTCTGTTTTCATAACTATAGAAGAAAATAAAGGAATAATTCAGTGTACTCCAGCACCACGTGTTCTCCTTGTTCAGGACCACTTAATAGAACATGGTAAGCTTGGTCACAGCAGTCCAGATGTTTTGATCCCTGATCTTCTCACTCCTGTGTTGGTGAAGCTGGAAGTGAGAAGGTCAGATGGCAACAGTAAGAATAAACTGTACTACTGAGACTGGTTGATACTAGCCACTCCAATGTGGTTTTTAACTTTGTAATGCAGACCCAAACTTGATGCTATACAGCCTCTGAGAAAAGTAGTTGGAACGTTTTTTGCTGGGCCTGACCCCAGACTGCACAGAGTTGTGTTCCATGTTCTCCCTCCCTCCCTCTTCACTCTGTTCCTTCTCTTTTTCCAGCTTCCGTGGCTTGCTTTGGGCACCTTTCTGAATACTCTCCTTTTTCAATTCCGTGTGTAGTAGCTATATGATAGTCAGCTGGTACTGGAAGTTATCACATAAGTTTGCTATTTTATTCCTAATTTGCTCTCCCACTCTTGTGGAGACAAATACTTTTAGGGCTACTGATTTGGCTGGGATTGGAGATGATATGAATCAGTTCATACTCAATTGTGTATTACCTAAGTCTTTAAAGTTCACACTTAACATCTGAATAACTTGAGTTAACTGCCTGATAAGTGAGATGTTTAGAGAGGTAATTTTGGATTGTATATTAATCACAATCTCCTTTTTGTCCCCTACCTTTTAAACCGTTTTAATGAAAGCCAGTAGAAGATAGACCTTATAAATAAATATTTCCTTTAATGCTATACCCTCTATCAGTCCCTATTACTATCATGCTGTAATCATAAAAATTTTAAGAAAAACGTGCAGGTTTCTAGTTTAACTGTTGTACTTTAGTGAAGATAATAGAGGGACTAGTTGATGGCAATGTGATTTACTTTGTTTTCTTACACTTTTAAAATCTTTTCTTCCCTATCTTTTCCCCCATAAAAGATTATTTCAGGTAACTTATGTGAGATCTAAGAAACAGTATAATGTTTCTTCAGGTTCTTGAGCGGATTCTCTTTTAGCAGTGGGCCCTAACAGAGTGGCTACCAGAGTCAGAAAGCAAACGGTGGGTGATAAAGCCCAGGGATATTTTAGGAATTTGCTGAAGGTGATCTGTTTCAAATAAAATCTTATGCAACTTATATAGGTGGGTTTTGTCAGTACCATAATCTTAAATACAATTTTTTTCTTAAATTGCAGTGTGTGCAGTGGCAGTAAGGAATTGCTTAGAGTGTCAGCAGCAGTCACAGCTGAGAAATAAAAGCGAAGCAGGAAAAAGCCAGAAAATGGCACACAGCCTGATTCCCACTGGCAAATCTGCTGCGAAGGTAAGCCTGCAGAATAATTAATTAAATAAGAAAGCATTCTCTTATTTTACAGTTAAGGTCTTAAATTTATTTGTTCATTTCAACATAAAGGTAAATAAATCTGACAGGAGTCCTGAAATAGTTATTTTAGTCTGTGGACATAGCCTTCAAATATTTGTGTCTGAGTATACAGTAAAGATTTGCTTATACTTAATCTTGTCTGGTTTTCCAAATGTTTACTTTCCTTGTGTCCATGATACTTGTCCCTCCAGATACTGCAGTTTGTGTTTCACGCGCTTGTTGAGTTAGCATGCAGTTCCTTTTTCTCTCATGGCTCCCTTCTATACCCACCCCTCTGTCCTGGCACCCAAAAACAGAAGCGAGGAGGAGGAAACCAAGCCGGGAAAAGATGTTGTCACCCATGGAATAGTGTGTTATTTTTTAAAATATCTCTGCAGTGTATGTTTATATGTTTTATCTTAAATAGAGTCCAGTGGACCTTGTAACTGGTGGTATATCTCCAGTGAGAGATTTTGACAGGCTCTTACAAGACATGGATATTAATCGACTTCGGGCAGTCGTCTTCAGAGACATAGTAAGTTGCAGTATTTCTTTCACATATTCTCTTAGCTGATACATATTTCCTCCTAGGCCCAAAGTATTGAGAGTGAACACTTTTTGTGTTATAAAATCGTCAAGTAGAAATAAGAAGACTTAGACACCAGTTGTCTTGACAATGATTTTAGAATCTTAGAATCTTAGAAAGTATTACTTATATACATGGAGCTAATATATCAGAGTGTTGCTACTGATAACAACAGCACATTATTAGATAGTAAGCATTCTAAGTGCTTTATGTATTATCATTAATTCCAACAACTTCTTGAGTTGTGTACTTTGTAATTCCAATTTTATAAATGAGGAGTTTAAAGCACAGAGAGTTCATGTAATTTTTTTAAGATAATGGAGCTAGAAAATGATAGGATTCAAACTCATCAGTCAAACACCAGAACCTGTGCTTTGAAAGTTTTATATGATATAAAAGTACATGATGATATATGGCAAAACCACAATATTGTAAAGTAATTAGCCTCCAATTAAAATAAATTTGTATTAAAAAATAAATTTAAAAAAGTACATGATGAAATGTTGTTTATGGTATTTTAAGTATTTTAAAGGTGAAAGGTTTGTTTTAGCTAATTTTGATACATAATAATGGCAGAACTTCATGTAGAAATTGTAATGTTGTATAAAAAAACATAAACATGAAAATTAAAATCATTTGTGATCCTGCTCACTTGGATTTGGAGTATTACCGTTAATATTCACTGAACTGTTACTGTGTGTTGAGTACTAGGCTGCTCTATACTACACATAAGTTTTTTAAAAATAAACTTTATAACTTCAGTTTTAATTTTCCTTTTTCTAGTGTTTTACTTCGCTCTTGATTCTTCATGAAGTTTGCAATTTGTTAATAGTAGTTGTTATTAGCTATAGCTAATAGTCTTAAACACTTCCTGTATATTAAGCATAAGACTGGATGATTGATAATGTATTATCTCATTTAATTCAAAGAATACTCCTATGAGAAAGATAGCAGTATTAGCTTAAATTATCTGCTTAAAACCACAAATAGTGATAGGTAAAAGTGGATTAAGGGCCTAAGGAATCTGATTCTTGAAAATTTCATATTAATCATTTCATAGTAACCATTTGTTACTTCTGAAAGTAACAAATAACTTTAATTTTTTTGGTAATTAGAAAAGTGATAAAGTCATCTTATAGGACTTTTAGAAAAGAGAAAAGAGCTTATTTCTCAGGCTACATCCAGAGCCTATTCTAGCATAAGCAAACTTTGAAGAAAAAGGAAATTACCTAAGATTGGGGATATAAATAAATCATTACCTAGAGTTTAAGAGCCAAGGTTTTTAATCACTCTAATCTGAGTTCAGATTTGCTTTTGCATTTACTGTGTGCCCTTAGGTAAATTACTTAACTTCTGTAGGCCTCATTTTATGTATATGGGTTAATGACTGTAGCACAGTGCCTGACTCACAGTAAGTATTTAATAAATGACAGCTACAGTTGAAAACAAATTTGTTTCAGGAGTTAGGTCTTAAACATAAGGATCTATGTGATATTTCTTATTTGGGCATAAAACAGGCATACCCTGTATACTTCATACTGTAGTTACTAAACATTGAACATGCTAATGGGCTAAATAAAAATTTCAGTTCAGTTCAGTTCATTCGCTTAGTTGTGTCCAACTCTTTGCAACCCCATGAATCGCAGCACTCCAGGCCTCCCTGTCCATCACCAACTCCTGGAGTTCACTCAGACTCACGTCCATTGAGTTGGTGATGCTATCCAGCCATGTCATCCTCTGTCGTCCCCTTCTCTTCCTGCCCCAATCCTTCCCAGCATCAGAGTCTTTTCCAATGAGTCAACTCTTCGCATGAGGTGACCAAAGTATTGGAGGTTCAGCTTTAGCATCAATCCTTCCAATGAACACCCAGGACTGATCTCCTTTAGAATGGACTGGTTGGATCTCCTTGCAGTCCAAGGGACTCTCAAGAGTCTTCTCCAACACCACAGTTCAAAAGCATCAATTCTTTGGCTCTCAGCTTTCTTCACAGTCCAACTCTCAGATCCATACATGACCACTAGAAAAACCATAGCCTTGACTAGACAAATCTTAGATGACAAAGTAATGTCTCTGCTTTTTAATATGTTATCTAGGTTGGTCATAACTTGCCTTCCAAGGAGTAAGCGTCTTTTCATTTCATGGCTGCAGTCACCATCTGCAGTGATTTTGGAGCCCAAAAAGATAAAGTCTGACACTGTTTCCACTGTTTCCCCATCTATTTCCCATGAAGTGATGGGACCGGATGCCATGATGTTAGCTTTCTGAATGTTTGAGCTTTAAGCCAACTTTTTCACTCTCCTCTTTCACTTTCATCAAAAGGCTTTTTAGTTCCTCTTCACTTTCTGCCATAAGGGTGGTGTCATCTGCATATCTGAGGTTATTGATATTTCTCCTGGCAATCTTGATTCCAGCTTGGGCTTCTTCCAGTCCAGCGTTTCTCATGATGTACTCTGCATAGAGGTTAGAGAAGCAGGGTGACCATATATAGCCTTGACGTACTCTTTTTCGCGTTTGGAACCAGTCTGTTGTTTCATATCCAGTTGTAACTGTTGCTTCCTGACCTGCATATAGGTTTTTCAAGAGGCAGGTCAGGTGGTTTCGTATTCCTGTCTCTTTCAGAATTTTCCACAGTTTATTGTGATCCACACAGTCAAAGGCTTTGGCATAGTCAATAAAGCAGAAATAGATGTTTTTCTGGAACTCTCCTGCTTTTTCGATGATCCAGTGCATGTTGGCAATTTGATCTCTGGTTCCTCTGCCTTTTTAAAAACCAGCTTGAACATTTAAATAGGTATAAATAATTTATAAAACATTAAGAAGATGAAGCAGGATATTTGCCTACATTGTTAATGTTGATACCATTGGTAGCAGTTATTGTAATAGATGGTAAGATTATGTGGCAGAAGAACATAGGAGTTTCTGGAGAAAAGGGTACATTAATTTGAGAAAGGAAAAATGAACATATCTTTTCTATCAAGACTAATAAGGTGTTACACATGAACCTAAGAACTACCAAATATTCTTGTCAGATTATAAATATATCTAATAATCCTGTTAAGTGGATATTTTCAGTAGACTCTGAAATTTAATTTTTCTCTGAAATTGTGTCTAAAACTTTTGATAATCATTAATTGATAACTTTAAAGCCTTATTTGTACCAGTTGTTTCCATTTATTTATCTCCTAGGCAACCATGTTCTTTATTTTGTTTATCCTAAATTTATCTGCTACTTGAGTTTCAGAATTTGATGGACAAATTTTGACTTTTTCCTTTAGGTTCAAATGTATTTTTAAAAGTTATCAAAATTAGTAATGTGTGCAATGTTCCTTTGAAAACGGGGAATTTTATTAGGTGAAGTGGTGATTGATATGTATAGGTGATCTGTAGAGCTGAGATGAAGCCTGAACCCCTTTAGAGATCAGCCTGGTTTGTTCTTTTCTTTCTCCAGACACTATATTAAGTCCCGGACACTTGGTTGTCTATATTCTTTTGAAGTACTCTTGAGAATGTCTTTAGCATCTAGTTCTGTCTCTGATAACCTCACTTTTAATAATCTCAAATGTTTGTCTTTTAGGAAAACTGTTATTCTGATTTTTTTAAAACATAATTTAATTCTTATGGTTGGAAGTAAAAATAATGGTTCATATATAATTATAGTTGCTATTTGATTAATCTTATAAAGTATATTAGGACATATCTCTTCAGATTGAGTTACTTAATGTACAAAAAAGAGCCAGCATCTCTCTCCTGTTTCACAAGCATAAAACCTAACATATACAGGCATTTTTTTAAGAGTCTTTGTTCAGTCTTTGCTCAGGTGAATTCATTACTATTTTCTGTGTATTTCAAAAGATTTGTGAATATGTTCTGTATTTGAATGTTGTCTTGTAAAATAAGATTCAAACGTGTTACTTAGTAGTGGCATGATTAACTCCTCTTATTTTCTCCCCAGGAGGATAGCAAACAAGCACAGTTTTTAGCCTTGGCAGTTGTATACTTTATCTCTGTTCTTATGGTCTCAAAGTACAGAGACATTTTGGAACCCCAGAATGAAAGGCATAGCCAGTCTAGAGAAACTGGTAGTGAATGTGGAAATTTGTCACTCCCTGGTAAGTTTCTGCATTTTATTATCTGGCATCCAAAATTCAAGTAAAACATTACCTACTTACGGCAGTTAAAATATTCATCCTGGAATTTAAATCTGTTTATGTATACATTAATGAGAACATGCAATTATTTTTTATTAATAACGAAGTGTTTTAAAGACCCTGTAGTTAATTGCAACTGAGACGTGATTTCTGTTTTAAGTGAGCCATCTAATTAAAAAATAACTGAGAAAATGTTACGGTTTACGAATAAAGTATTAAATGTTTTTAACTCAGCATTTGTTGTGAAGAATAACTTATATTCTCTTATAAGACATATTTGTTAACAAATAAGTGTAATAATTGGAGTTATATATAAAATTAGCTGCCAGTTATAGATGTATAGAGAAGCAGCTAATGTCGTTATAGAAGTAGCTCCTACCCAACAGAGGAGATTTACCTATCCAATCAGTATTCATTTGGTACCCTTAGGTACCTGTTTATTACTGATGAGCAGAAACAAAAAATTTGCCTTCATGGAGCTTGTATTCCAGGAGAATAAGTAGAAAATGGGTATATATAATAAAACAAATTGCATAGTATTTTAGAAGATGTTAAGCCTTAAGACAATAAAAATTGGGGAAATAAATCAGGAATAACCAGGAGAAAGGGAGTGTGAATTTTCACTCTAAGGAGTATGGGAAATTTTTGGAGGGCTTTGAGTACAGGAGTTAGAATTGATGTATGTTATTAAAAAGTAGAACGTGGAATTCTGTTAAGATTACATCCTGTAGGGCAAGAAAAAGCAGAGTTTCAGTTATGGACCACTGTGTTACAGATTACCTCAAAGTGAAAACTCCCAGCTATTTTAGTTTTGTTATCCTGATTCCGTGACTTTGGTTCAGATAAGGCACAGTGGTAAGAATTCCTGCTCCAAATGATGTTTCTGGGGTTGGAAAGTCTGAGATAATTTTTCTACTCATTTATCTAGTGCCTCAGCTAGAATAGCTCCAAGATCTAGGGCTGACGGACTAAAATGACTAGACTGGGGTTGTGTGTGGGGGACCTTGCTACTTGTTTTCAGCTAAATTCCTTTGTTTTACTCCATTAGTTTGGAGGTCCTTTATCTCCTATATGGAGGTCTCTCTGCATGATCTTACCAGCAAGGTAGCCAGACTGCTTTCAGAGATGTTCAGGGATTCTGAGAATGCACAAACTGTTAGATCTTCTTAAAGATTGGGTACTGAACTGGCCCATTGTCACTTCTGCCACATGAGTGTAAGTATGTCAGGCCCTGTGGAAAATTCTTCAAGAGATGTTAATACCAGACCACCTGACCTGACTCCTGAGAGATCTGTATGCAGGTCAAGAAGCAACAGTTAGAACTGGATGCGGAACAACAGACTGGTTCCAAATAGGGAAAGGAGTACATCAAGGCTGTATATTGCTACCCTGCTTATTTAACTTATATGGAGAGAACATCATGAGAAATGCTGGACTGGATGAAGCACAAGCTGCAATCAAGATTGCCAGGAGAAATATCAATAATCTCAAACATGCAGATGATACCACCCTTATGGCAGAAAGTGAAGAAGAACTAAAGAGCCTCTTGATGAAAGTGAAAGAGGAGAGTGAATAAGTTGGCTTAAATCTCAGTATTCAGCAAGCTAAGATCATAGTATCTGGTCCTATTACTTCATGGCAAATAGGTGGGGAAACAATGGAAACAGTGGTAGACTTTATTTCCTTCGGTTCCAAAATCACTGCAGATGGTGACTGCAGCCATGAAATTAAAAGACACTTACTCCTTGGAAGAAAAGTTATGACCAACCTAGACAGCTTATTAAAAAGCAGAGACATTACCTTGCCAACAAAGCTTCATCTGCTCAAGGCTATGGTTTTTCCAGAGGTCAGGTAAGGATGTGAGAATTGGACTATAAAGAAAGCTGAGTGCCGAAGAATTGATGCTTTTGAACTGTGGTGTTGGAGAAGACTCTTGAGAGTCCCTTGGACTGCAAGGAGATCCAGCCAGTCTATCCTAAAGGAAATCAGTCCTGAACATTCATATATATTTAGATTTTGGAATATTCATTGGAAGGACTGATGTTGAAGCTGAAGCTTCAATACTTTGGCCACCTGATGCGAAGAACTGACTCATTGGAGAAGACCCTGATTATGGGAAAGATTGAAGGCAGGAGGAGAAGGGGATGACAGAAGATGAGATGGTTCGATGGCCAATTCAATGGACATGAGTTTGAGTAAACTCCGGGAGTTGGAGATGGACAGGGAGGCCTGGCGTGCTGCAGTCTATGGGGTCACAAAGAGTCGCACATGACTGAACAACTGAACTGAACTGAAGTCAGGCGCAGCCCATACTCAAGAACTGCTCAAGGGGATGAATACCAGGAGGCATGGCCTGTAGATCCATTAATGTAACAGTCTAACATAACCAGTTAGGAGTATATTGCAATAATCTCGGCAAGAGGTGATTTGGGTATTGACCTGGGTGGTAACTGTAGGGCTAGTGAGAAGCAGTGAGATTTTGGATAGATTCTGATGGTGAGAAAGCAGTATTTAAAAATATTAGGTGTGCGTATGTGAAATATGGAAGGTAGTCAAGAATAATTATAATGTACAGTTGGATATACTGAAGGTGAAACATAGGCAAGGATAAGAAATTTAATTTTCAAAAAAAAATTTAATTTTCGATATGTTGTGTTTACAATGTGTTTTAGATATATTAAAAAAAATACAGAGTAGGCAGTTACATACAACAATCTAAATTTGATTGAATGATTGAAATAGTGATATTTAATACTTGGAGAGTGAATGAGACCATTAACGATATAAATGTTGGTAGAAAAAGTAAAAGGATTAAGAACTGAGTACTAAATTCCTCCAAGTTAAGAAATAAGGGAGAAAGAGAAGTGAAGGAAGTAAAGAAGGAATCACAGTAAGGCATGTGAAAAGCTGGAAGAGTGTTACCAGCCTGGAAGGAATAAGCAGTTGCTGCTGCTGTTCTTGCCTGGAGAATCCCAGGGACGGGGGAGCATGGTGGGCTGCCGTCTATGGGGTCGCACAGAGTTGGACATGATTGAAGTGACTTAGCAGCAGCAGCAGCTGTTATGTCAAGAGCTGTTAGGTCGAGAATTGCTCATTGGATTTAGCAAGATGGAACATTTTTGTTGAAAATGGAATCAATACGTGATCGGAGGGAATGAAAATCAAATAGAAAAGGTGATGTTCCTTGTGGAATTATATTTTAAAGGTCAGTGAATCATTCATCCATATAAGGTTCGTAACATGTTTTCTAGTAGAACCTATGTCTGAGGTAGAGGTCTTGGGACTATTACCTGAAGAAATGCCAGTGTATAAGGCACAGAAGCCCATTCAGCAGATTGTAAGCAATTTTGTGTTGTATATGTATTATGGCATGAGTAGCAGGAGATAAAGTTGGAGATGAATAGTCATCTGAAAAATACTTATTGGTGGACCTACTACTTGCCAGACATTGTTGTAGGCCCAGGCATTGTCACTGGTGCTGGAGATGAAGTGTCAATGAAGACAAATTAACTACCCTGATGAAGTTTACATCCTAGCAGACTTATATTTTTGAAGAACCTTGAGTATACCCTAAGGATTTTGGACTTTTTCTTATAGACCAATGGCTTTCAATCTTGTGTTGCTACCCATTGGTATGTCATATTCAGTTTGGGGTTTTCTCAGATACTTTGTTAACCTTATTTATTATTATTATTTTATTAAACTATTTCATTATGTGTATATTTACTCAGTACATTTGATAGATTAATTTGTTTTAGCCTTTTAAAACATGCTGTAAGTTTCCTAATCTAAAACAATTAGGAGTGAATGTACCTTTTTAAAATTATTTGTAAATTTTTTTAATTTTTACTTTTCTTCTTTTTCTGGGCAAGATGTAGAAGACTCACCAGCAGCATCGAGCCCAGTAACTCCAGCATCTGTGGAAGAATCTGGAAGCATATCACCTGCTCCAAGGAGGGACTCAGGCATTGGGGGAGAAACAGCTCCTGGGCTAGGCAGCTGTGAGGACGTGGCTGCTCCTGGAGCGCCTCCGAGCATCAATGCAGGCCCCGATGCCATCAATGAGGCGCTGTGCACTCTTTCTTCAGAAGTCAGTAAATCTCAGGAAACCAAAAGTGACGGAGGGAATGAATTGGATAGCAAGGCTGCACCGTCAGTTCCAGTTTCAAAAAATGTCAACGTGAAGGACATTCTCCGAAGCTTAGTAAACATACCAGCAGATGGAGTCACTGTGGATCCTGCCCTTCTGCCACCAGCTTGCCTTGGGGCTCTTGGTGATCTCTCTGCTGAACAACCTGTGCAGTTCAGATCTTTTGACAGGTACTATAAATAGTCTTTTGTTTTAGCATCTTATAAATACATGCATTATAATGGAGTTTAAGCAGGAATTTAACTTTGCTAAATTTTGTAGCTTCAGCATTAAAAAGGGATGTTTTAATCTAGTTTTTAAAATTATGATATTTTGTTGACAGGTTTGTATATCATTTCATTTTTTAAAAATTAAATTTATTTATTTTAATTGGAGGCTAATTACGATATTGTAGTGGTTTTTGCCATACATTGACACGAATCAGCCATGGATGTACATGTGTACCCCATCCTGAACCCCCTTCCCAATTCCTTCCCCGTCCCACCCCTCTGGGTCATCCCTTGTCCTGGCCCTGAGCACCCTGTCTCATGCATCGAACTTGGACTGTTGATCTGTTTCACATATGATAATATACATGTTTCAATGCTATTGTCAACATAATCATGAAGATTGTTTAAGAATAATGTTAATATTACATTCGGTTCAGTTCAGTCACTCAGTCATGTCTGATTCTTTGCGACCCCGTGAATCGCAGCACGCCAGGCCTCCCTGTCCATCACCAGCTCCCCAGAGTTCATTCAAACTTATGTCCATCGAGTTGGTGATGCCATCCAGCCATCTCATCCTCTTTTGTCCCCTTCTCCTGCCCCCAATCCCTCCCAGCATCAGTCTTTTCCAATGAGTCAACTCTTCGCATCAGGTGACTAAAGTATTGGAGGTTCAGCTTCAGCATCAGTCCTTCCAATGAACATCCAGGACTGATCTCCTTTAGAATGGACTGGTTGGATCTCCTTGCAGTCCAAGGGACTCTCAAGAGTCTTCTCCAACACCACAGTTCAAAAGCATCAATTCTTCGGCGCTCAGCTTTCTTCACAATCCAACTCTCGCATCCATACATGACCACTAGAAAAACCATAGCCTTGACTAGACAGATCTTGGTTGACAAAGTAATGTCTCTGCTTTTTAATATGCTATCTAGGTTGGTCATAACTTTCCTTCCAAGGAGTAAGCATCTTTTTATTTCATGGCTGCAGTCACCGTCTGCAGTGATTTTGGAGGCAGAAAAACAAAGTCTGACATGGTTTCACTGTTTCCCCATCTATTTGCCATGAAGTGATGGGACCGGATGCCATGATCTTAGCTTTCTGAATGTTGAGCTTTAAGCCAACTCTTTCACTCTCCTCTTTCACTTTCATCAAGAGGCTCTTTAGTTCCTCTTCACTTCCTGCCATAAGGGTGGTGTCATCTGCATATCTGAGGTTATTGTTATTTCTCCTGGCAATCTTGATTCCAGCTTGTGCTTCTTCCAGTCCAGTGTTTCTCATGATGTACTCTGCATAGAATTTAAATAAGCCTTGACGTACTCCTTTTCACGTCCAGTTCTAACTGTTGCTTCCTGGCCTGCATACAGATTTCTCAAGAGGCGGGTCACGTGGTCTGGTATTCCCATCTCTTGAAGAATTTTCCACAGTTTATTGTGATCCACACAGTCAAAGGCTTTGGCATAGTCAATAAAGCAGAAATAGATGTTTTCCTGGAACTCTCTTGCTTTTTCCATGATCCAGTGGATGTTGGCAATTTGATTTCTGGTTCCTCTGCCTTTTCTAAAACCAGCTTGAACATCTGGAAGTTTATAGTTCACATATTGCTGAAGCCTGGCTTGGAGAATTTTGAGCATTACTTTACTAGCATGTGAGATGAGTGCAACTGTGTGGTAGTTTGAGGATTCTTTGGCATTGCCTTTCTTTGGGATTGGAATGAAAACTGACCTTTTCCAGTCCTGTGGCCACTGCTGACTTTTTCCAAATTTGCTGGCATATTGAGTGCAGCACTTTCACAGCATCATCTTTCAGGATTTCAAAGAGCTCAACTGGAATTCCATCACCTCCACTAGCTTTGTTTATAGTGATGCTTTCTAAGGCCTACTTGACTTTACATTCCAGGATGTCTGGCTCTAGGTGAGGGATCACACTATCGTGATTATCTTGGTCATGAAGATCTCTTTGTTGTACAGTTCTTCCGTGTATTCTTGCCACCTCTTCTTAATATCTTCTGCTTCTGTTAGGTCCATACTATTTCTGTCCTTTATCGAGCCCATCTTTGCATGAAGTGTTCCCTTGGTATCTCTAATGTCCTTGAAGAGATCTCTAGTCTTTCCCATTCTGTTGTTTTCCTCTATTTCTTTGCATTGATCGCTGAGGAAGGCTTTCTTATCTCTTCTTGCTATTCTTTGGAACTCTGCATTCAGATGCTTTTATCTTTCCTTTTCTCCTTTGCTTTTGCTTCTCTTCTTTTCGCAGCAATTTGTAAGGCCTCTCCAGACAGCCATTTTGCTGTTTTGCATTTCTTTTCCGTGGGGATGGTCTTGATCCCTGTGTCCTGTATGATGTCACAACCTCTGACCATAGCTCATCAGGCATTCTGACTATCAGATCTAGTGCCTTAAATCTGTTTCTCACTTCTGCTGTATAAACATAAGGGATTTGATTTAGGTCAGACCTGAATGGTCTAGTGGTTTTCCCTACTTTCTTCAATTTAAGTCTGAATTTGGTAATAAGGAGTTCATGATCTGAGCCACAGTCAGCTCCTGGTTTTGTTTTTGCTGACTGTATAGAGCAGGTTGCATATTAAATAATTTTCTTCTTTGTTTGTTGGAACTTAAAATCACTTATTCTTCCAGATGGTTACCTTTCACTCCCCTGCTGTCAGTATGTGCCAGCCTTTGTGGAAAAAGTGGGAATCTGTGAATTCTGGCAGACTTAGGAGTTCATCTAAGTGTTCAGTCTTGACAGCTTGAGAGAGCTGACGGTAGATTCCTGACTTTGTAGGTTCTGTTGTCCTAAGAAACCTTTGGCTAATTTCCTTGAGATTTTTCTTTATATTAAATTTATAGTAAATTTTCTGAAATTCTATCTGTAAGACATATATATGAGTTATTGAATTCTTTTTCAAAGGTCAAAATTTTTATATGAAACAAGCTCTACCCTTATAGAAAAGTTGCCAATTAGAAGAAATTTTACTTTTCCTAAACCTGTTGAGGGGAAATTGGTACAATACGCCATCCTTTTTGAATAGTTTATTGTGTTTTTTCTGCATATCCACAGTAAATTCATCACAATAAGGAAATTAAGATTGATATCATACCTGCACATCTTCAAACCCATTTCAAGTTTCATTGATTTTCTCAGTAATGCTCTTTTTAGTAGAAGGATTGAATTCAGAATTGTGTACTGTATTTTGTTGTATCTCTCTGTTCTTCATTTTGGAAGAATAGTTCCTTATTCTTTGCTTGAATTTAATAGCCTTGACCCTTTAGAAGATGAGAGTCCAGCTGTTTTGTAGAATGTCCCTCAGTTTAGTTTGTTAACGTTTCCTCGAGATTCGATTCAGTTTAAAGCGTCTTTGGGAGTAGTATCACAGAAGTGGCCCTGTTTCTTCCTGTTGTGTTCTAACAAGTGGCACACAGTTTTATCTTCTTACTGATGATATTCATTCAGATCATTTATTAAAATGGGATTTTCTGGGTTTCTCCACTGTTAAGGTACTCCTTGGGAAGAGGTACTATGAAAGTGTTATCCTCATCAAATGAATTCAATACATTCAATATATGGCCTTATGGTTTCCTGTTTTATAGAATGAGTTATACTGTTATGTTGTTGTTTATCTTGATACTGAAATTGTCTCTTATTTGTCCAGTGGGATTTCCTTCCAGTTGGCTTCTGTTTTCTTTTGACATATTTTCATCGTAATTTCCTACTTTCTGGTTGTTTATTTCACTGTGCCTTCTCTGTATTTCATCTTATCTCTTGATTTCCTACTTCAGACTTGTTGGCACGTTAGACATCCAAGATGGTTAAAATTATTTATATAATTAAGGTGCGCTGAACACTGGGAATATATAATTTTATTGGAAAATCTTTTTGCCATCATCCTCTGTCATCTTGTTCCTTCTCCCTCTGTCTAAAGTTTAGATCAAGTGTCCTAGAATGATAAGACATAGAGTCTAAGTTCCAGGTAAATAGCATATTGGTATATGTATGATGTGTTGTTATAGATACAGTGGTTGCTGGAGTCAGATTTTTTTTTCCTTTTATTCCTTTCTTAATTTTTTTAAAAATTAGGCTTATAGGAATTATATATTGATTCTGGAAATCAGACACAGCTGTGTGTGAGTTCTGGCTCAATTAGTTGTTAGTGGATTTGGACAAATTACCTCATCCCCCTGAGTCTCAGTTTCCTGTATGACAATGTGATACTCTAGGACTATTAAAGCAGAAAAAAAGCAGAACAATATGTATTGGTGTGAAATGATATTGAATATATATTAATCTGTAGCACTTAGCATGAAGAAATCTAGAAGTTTAAAAGATTATGCCTAGTGTTAATGAGGGTCTATTGTGTAGGGCATCGTGGTACAGTTTATTTGAGGGAAAATTGGCAGTTAATTAAAATTTAAAATATGCAAACTTAATGATATCTCCAGAAGTTTATGCAGATGTATGCAAGTACAAAATGTTTTCTTCCTGTAAGAGGAATTTCATAATTAAGCTAATACCTATTGAGCTTTTATCCTGTGAAAGTGTTAAAGTGCATTGTTTTAGATAGACAGGTAGGTGGGTAGACAGATACTGTTTTTGCTTTTATTTTATGGATGAAGAAACTGAGGCATAGGGAATGTAAAAAAGCAATTTAAGCTCTTGTGCTAATAAGTGGTGGAGCTGGGATTTAAGCCATAGCCAGTGGACTCTACCCTGTCATTTGGCAGTGTTATGCAAACGTGGAGTTGCAAATGAAGAACTGGTTACATGCGTTGTTTCCTATGCATATGGTAAATATATGGTAAATACTTCGCAGCCACTGATGAGAGAAAAGCACAACACTATGTATTGATTTAAAATGATGTTGAAGATATATTATTAAATGAAAAAGCAGAGTACAATTTAGTTTGGAATTTAATGGTCTAAAAAAAAATATGTATGTTTCCATATGTCTCAAAAAGTATATGACAAACTTCAATGACTATATTTTGAGGTATAAATGATTAGGCTTTTAAAAAATTGACAGTATTTATAAACTTGTTTAAATTTGTATTAATGTTAGATTAAATTATGAGAAAACCTTGAGGGTAGGTTTTACTTTTAATGTATATTTCTAATATAATCAGAGTTGTTTCCTTATAAATTCCCTAATTTTCATGGGTTTTGACATTTCTTTTTAAATAGTGTACAAATTTTCTGTGCCTTCATGATACGTTCAGTGAGTAGGTTATGAACTTGTTCAGGAAACTGCAAAGGGAATACATTTTTAGGGATTTATTAAAATAGAAAACAAAGGGGAATTTGGCAATACTATTTTTCAGGAGGCTGTTTGGAGCTTACATGTCTGGTATGCATTTAACATATTGTCTGATGGCAAGCAAACTGCTCTGTTTTCCCCCTCTCTTTTCAAAGCAAGAGACACCTTTTGAAAAACTTTTCATGCAGCTTTAGACTAAAGGAGTATCTTAGAGAATTTCAAAGCATCCCTCTGATCGTGTATTTATCTCTGGAATGCTGTGTCAGAAATCACAACTCTCCTCATATCTTAGGAATTATCAACTTCCAAGCAATAGCTGGAAAGTTTAGAGTAACAGCTCCATGAGTGGAACCTTGCTGATAGGCTGCCAGGTTGTGGGCCTTTGTGGATGGCAAGGTGTTTGTGTTCATTCCCATGCCAAAATTCCTGCTCTTATCTCATTCAGAGATTCTCTCTGGTGATTAGTGGATGCCAGGGATTTATCTTGATAAAGTTCAAGGGCTTTGTCTGGCTTTTCAGCTAGATCCTTAGGGAATAAAGTACTTGGCTTAAAATGCTCTTCTCCTTTAGTGAACTATTTGCATGTTAAAGAAAATAGCATTTCTGTGAAAGTTTATGATATTTCAAACTGATACAATTCTGAAATGGAACTTCTCAACCTTAGTGATCTGGAAGAAAATGTTGCTCTCTCTTTGTTGTTACTCAATAAAAGAAATCTTCAAAAAAGTCTCCCTAGTTCAGGTAAGAAAAAGAAAAGTCAGCATTGTTTATACTTTCTATCTGTGGAGGCGGCTTAGGAAAGTTACTTCTTTCTCATTTGTAAAATGGGGCTAATAATATGAAGTGCTTACCTCTCGGGTTGTTAGTATAAATAATCCCCTCATGGTGGTGGTAGTTTGTTGTAAATGTAAGTAACATAATTCATATATGTCCTTAGCATAGTGCTTTACATATAGTAATTATTAAAGTTGGTGAGTATAAAGAAAAAAAGCTATAATATGTGGAGTTTTATACTTTAATATTTTGTTATAACTTGAAAGTTTCGAAAAACAGCTTGCATAATTAAAGAACTGATCTGTCTTCTGATTTTTTTATGCCAGAAAGTTTGAAGTGCTTTTTCTTAAAATTGATGACATATATCAAAAATTCAGTCAAGGATTTCAATTTCTTTTAAGTAGAACCTTAAGCTGTAGGATGAAAATGATGCCATTTTATTAAAATTTTAAGACAGCGTTTACTAATCCATTTGCTCAGAGGTAAAGAATCTGCTTGTCAAGGAGGAGATACAGATTTGATCTGTGGGTCGGGAAGATCCCTTGGAGAAGGAAATGGCAACCGACTCCAGTATTCTTGCCTGGAAAATCCCATGGACAGAGGAGCCTGGTGGCTGCAGTCCATGGGGTCACAAAAAAGTTGGACAGGACTTAGCAATTAAACAACAACATTACTGACAGTTTAGATTTACACTTTTATACGTGATAAGTATGGTAGCTTAAATATACCCCTGTGTTGAAGATGTTAGTCTTTTACACAGAAAATTTATAATTTATAGTAATAAAAACAGTAAAGGGAGTGAAAATATCATGAAATTTGCCTCCTACTTACTGTCCTTCTAAGTGAATCTTTGTGATTGAATTTTCTTTGTTTTTATGTGGCCCAAAGCTAAAGCATTATATTGTTACTTTCTCAGAGGTGATTTGAAACAAACATTGAATATGGAAATTGATTAATTCTATTTTTCTATTATGTACTAAGGAAATTGCTAAAGAATTCAGTTTTTCTGTTTCTGAGCAGACATGTTTTTGTATTTTAGTAGCCGTCTATGGGGTCGCACAGAGTCGGACATGACTGAAGCGACTTAGCAGCAGCAGCAGCAGCAGTACATATGTATTTTAAATATGTAATTTTAAATCTTGGAAGCCTTTATTCTCATTGCTTATAGATTATAATATAGAATTATGTTTAAATGTTAATGTAATTGTGGTGATGGTTGTACAATTTTTGAATATTCTAAAAATCATTTAATTTTATACTATATATGAATAAATTCTATGGAAGGTGAATTATATCTCAATAAAACTTAAGAAACTGGTTCAAATTAGAGGCCCTTGTTTAGATAAACCAAGAATTGTGGGGCAGTTCTGCCATCTACCTTGACAAATTACTTTTCCTTTTTGAACTTTACTTTTTCACTTTTTTAAATGAAAGTAATAAGTATGTTAGGATTATTTTGTGAATTGAGTAGTAATTCTTGGAATATTATCAGTGCTTAATCTTAGCATTCATTAATGATTTGTTAGGTTTATATGATAGGGTCATGTACTGTATGTATTTATTAAGTTTGTATCATTGGATCATGTGAACACAAAGAATAGTGAGCATCGGCTTGGCTGTCTGGAGACACTTACCCTTTGGGCAAGGTTTTGGAAGGTGAGAAGGAAGATTGCTGGCAAACAGACTGAGCGGAAGGAATCTTGGTAGAGAAATGGCACGTACAAAGGATTGGAGTTGTGAGATAATGTACATGCTTAGCTCAAGAACCATAAGAGCATACTGCAGAAGTCCGTAAGGAATGCTAGTTAAATGTAAATTCGTATAGGAACCCACACTTCAGATGTGTTTGGAATGAGAATGTGTGAAAGATATTGGACAATATTTACTGAACTAAGTTATAGCTGTTATTCATGATTGAAAACATTATTAATGGCACTTGTTTGAAGGAACAGAAATGAGGTCGGGTTCTTTCGTTATCTGTTACTAACTGTGCCATTTTTGATGAATAGAGATTTTGTGTTTTATGGGACATCTGTGGTAAATTTTTCGTTGTTGCTATCTTTTCACCATTTTGTTAAACATGCAGAGAAGTTCAAACCATTGTACAGTGAACATTTAGTGACCTGTCACTGAGATTCTGCAATTAGCCTTTATTTGTTTACTTCATTGTACAGTTCTCCATATAACCATCTCTGTATCCATCAGTCTTATTTTTTTATGCATTTCAAAGTAAGTTGCAGGCATAAGATCACTTCAGTCTTAAACAGTTAAGGCACGTACATCTCTAACCAGAGACCAGTACAGTTTTTTAAGGTAAAATGTACATACTATGATAGGCACAAATCTTAAGTGTGCCGTTTTATGAGTTTTGACAACTTAAACACCCGTGTAACCTAAGTTTCCAGTCAAGTTGTCCTCAGTCTTGAAAGTTCCTTAATGTTCCTTCCTAGCTAGTGCCTGTCCCTCACAGGCAATTATTCTTCTATATTTTTTAAACAACAGATTAATTTTGCCTTTTCTAGAACTTCATGTAGGAAGTTCATGAAGGACTTAAATCCTTACATCCTTAAAGGAAATACAAAGTATGTGTTCTTCCATATAAGGCTTCCTTCACTTAACATAATGCTTTTGAGATTCATACATGTTATGTTAATCAATCAGTAATTTATTTATATTACTATTATTCCATCCTATATGTATACCACCAAATTTTAATTCATTTTTCTGCTTAAAGATTCAGGGCTATTTCCAGATTTTGATTGGTATCAGTAAAGCATTCCTTAATGTTATTGTATCTATTTTTTATGGTCTTAATCGTGAGGAAATTTCTAAGAGTCGAATTGCCGGTACATAGGGTAGGCTTATGGCTTAAATTTCAACTATAGAAAAAATGGTTTCACTTTCCTAAGTACTAAATTCTGTTGCTCCTATCAGTACTTGCCTCTTGTATGAGTAAACCAGCTCTTGCTAGTTGTTTCTTTTGTGAACAAATGTCAGAGTAAATCCTCCATGTTCACCCCTCTCCCATCAAAATAGCTTGCTAGCAAATAAATAGCTACAGATTTTCTTAAACCATAGGCTTGTAAAGTTTTGCCTGTAGCAGGTAATGCACAAAGGACATTTTGTATTGTTTTGTGAGTGTACTACCAGCACACGTGTACACACACACACACACGTGCACACATGCAGAGAGGGGGTCGTCCACTCCCCCTAAAGTCAATAGTCTTCATGTGATATGAGCTACCATGATTTCAGCACAGCATTTTGGATTGAGGGCTCAGGTGGCTGTTGCTTCTATTTTTTAGTGTATAGTTAACATCGGCAGTCACCCTTATAATGAGGTGCCACCAGCTACCCCCAAATATATTGAATACGCCATGCCTTGCGCAAGAGAACTTGATTTAATTGGCGACAGTGTTTGCTGTCACATGATAGGCACTGAAGTAAAACAGAACCTATTTCACTCTGTGTTATCTCTTTCTGATGTAACAATGCAAACAAAATGTATTTTTAAAGTATTGGAATTACATAATTTTCACTTCTGAATGCATTTATTGGGATCAAGTATCTAAGTAACTTTATTTCAAAATGGAATAAAGCTGTTAAGGGAATACTTGAAGCTTGCAGTTAGAATATTGTCAACAAAAGATGTGATTAAATAAATTGAATGTTGAAGACTTTAGGCTTATGGTTAACACCAGGTAATTAAAAGTAAGCACTGCTGTGGGAGTGCATTATATATCAGCTGTCCTCTTTACCTCATTAACTGGGTTTTTGCATGTTTATGGAGCTAACTTCAATTAAAAGTGCCTTTTACGTTATGCCTAATAAGGTCTTTTAGTTACTATTTTGGCATAAAGTATTACCCTTTAATTGAAATTGGTATATCATAAATACCTGTGTTTAAATACTACAGAGATGAACAAATTTGATTAGTTGATATTTTTATATCTAGCTTTTATGTGTATGCATTGTTTTTTCTTTGTAATATTATCACAAGATAGTTTTTGAGGGTTGAAAAGTAAAAGTTTGACTGTGTACACGTTTAAAAATTGTTAATGTCTGCATTTTCTTACTTTATAAGATTTCTAAGGTTTTATCATTTCAACTTACTGGTGCTTTAAGATTCTTGTAGAAATCTGTTGAGTTTTCTGCTTCACTTCTGAGGTTAAGAAAAAGTTACTTCTCCACACAAATGCCATATTTCCTTTTTGTATATACCTTTGGTTATATTTTAAGTTGGATAATTAAAGATTTTAAATTTAAAGAATATAGTAAATATAAGTTTAAATGTTAACATGTATTATTATATTTTCATAGACCATTATCTTGATTCTGAAAAGTAAAGAATAAATTAATGTGAATACCATTGAAGTGATTTCTTATTGACAATATTTTCTAAATTGTACATCAAAATAGAGATATATGGTAGAAAGAAGTGGGTTTCCTGTTTTCTGTTTTGAAGTTTATGTAATTGTGTGATCTTCTATATTTTGAAAGATATTTATTTTCTTTATTACAGAAGTGTCATCGTTGCAACAAAAAAATCAGCAGTTTTACCCTCCACACTTACAGGTACACCTCCCAATGCTGTTAGTGTGGTTTCTTCAGTAGATTCCGCTCAAGCCTCAGATGTGGGGGGAGAATCACCTGGTGAGTTTGTTACCAGTGATTACAACAAAAAAGTTCTTAATCTCATTTTAGCAAAGTTTAGGATTGTTGATTAAGTAAAAAGTTTTGTAAGGCATGTTTTAAATGATTATGCTTTTGTATTGTTGATTATTTAGTAATTTTCTGAATAAATTTGAGTAATATGAAATAAATTAAATCAAGGATTTCAGTACTTTTCCCACTTAAACATAGTAGTGTGTGACGAATTGGATGCCGCTATTTGTCTGGATGAATGAATGAGAGATCTATTAAAACACTTTTTTCCTCTCCCTGCTCTTGAGATGTATATAGATAGTGGTTAGTATGAGAAAGTTTTGGTGAAATTTGGTCTTTGAGTCTGGTTGTCAATTGCCACCTGTTCATGTGGTATCCAGTGCTTTGCTCTCTCTTGCATAGTGTCTGAGTTAGGTACTTGGGAGGGGAATGCTGCCCTCGAGTCGTCATTCAGGTGTTAGTCTTCAGGTGTTCAGTAACTCTTACTGCAGTTTGATTTTTGTCCCAGCTCTCTTTCTATATTCCTTCCAAAGTCTTGGGTGCAAGACCTTAAATCCTAGCAGTTTTTTAGAAACTTAGTGATAATACTGGGTGAACTTGGAGACTCTGTGATATTAAAAGGACCAAGTTATTGAGTAGGAAATGGCAACCCACTCCGGTATTGTTGCCTGGAAAAGTCTATGGACAGAGGAGCCTGGCAGGCTACAGTCCATGGGTAGCAAGGAGTCAACGCAAATGAGCATCTCAGCACAAACAAACAAGGGCCCACCGTAATCCCAGCTGATCTCATCTCAAAATCCACAATCACAGGTACAAAGATTGTTTTTGTAAATAAAGTCCTCTTTGTAGGTTCTAGGGTTTACAACTTGGGCATACCTTTGGGGCTGCTATTAAACCTGCTGCAGTCTATAAGAAAAAAAAGACCAAGTTAAAACAAGGGGGATATTATTTTATATAAACAGTATTTTTCTTTGTTGTGCTATTTCATTTAAAAAAAAAACCCTAAACTAAAAAACTAGAAAAAAATTAATCCCCCAAAGGATTTATTCTTTCTTGTTACTCTAGGATGAGATTAATGAAAAATAGAAGGAATTTTAAAAAAATGAGTAGGTGGGCTGTATTAAAATCAGAAATACTGTTTTCTCCTCATCTTTTGGGACATTTCAGGCCTCCTATCCACTGTTCTACTTTTGTTTGGTAAACAAGTATATTTCAGAGAGTTTTGCTTCGAACTTGATATTTCTACTAACCAATTGTCAGGGACATTTTATTTTCCTTTCTGTGTACTACATAGCACGTGTTCTAGAAACAAAGACTAGGATTGTTTATTTATCGTCCCTGTTTTTTTTTTCCCCCCTTTCATTGTAATTATTTTACTTGTGTCAACAGAAACATTTTTTCAAAATTTTAAATGTGATTAATTCTTTACAACTTTCTTAGTGTTGAGTGATAGTAGAAAATGCTCACAGTAGGTTAAATAAAATATTACATGCAATGCTTTACATGCTGTGTAATAGTAAATATTTGAAGTATGTATATATTTTTTTATATATGAAAAGCAAGGAAATGTACACTGAAGTTACATGATTTTTCCCATGAATTACTGGAAATTTTGATTTTTGAAAATTTTAATTTTAGTATATTTTCCAAAAATTTATCAGTAATCTTATATTATTTGGGAGCTTCCCTGGTGGCTTAGAGGGTAAAGTGTCCACCTACAATGCGAGAGACCCTGGTTCAATCCCTGAGTCCGGGAGAACCCCTGGAGAAGGCAATGGCAACCACTCCGGTACTCTTGCCTGGAAAATCCCATGGATGGAGGACCCTGGGAGGCTCAGTCCATGGGGTCACAAAGAGTCAGACACAACTGAGCGACTTCACTTCACATATTATTTTTATACTTAGGAAAAATAGTTGAAGAAAAATATTTACAAGGAAACTAAAAGCTGCAATGGTAGTAGACAGCCTTGTGCTGTCTCATTTTTTGTTTTATTAAAACATTTAAGCAAAGTAATAGACCTTATTTTTTAGATGTTTTAGGCTATAGGAATGGAAGGTAGAGAGTTCTCATATTATACCTTCTTAGTTTTACCCCCTCTTCATTCCCGTGTCATTAATATCTTGCAGTAGTATTGTATATGTATATATTTTTTCATCACTCATTGTCTTAGTGAGAAACTATAAAGGAAAATAAGTATAGTACTCTAGTAGAATTTCCTTCTTCTTTATTGTTCCATTATACTCTGATGTGTTTTTTTTTTTTTTTTTTAAATTTTGGAGAAGAAGCAATTTGGTGATCTGTTTTGGACTGGTTATGTACATTTCTGTTCTTTAACCTCTATCGAAAGGCCTTAAAAAGAGTCAACTGTGATTTTTCTAGACCAGCCCCCTGTTGGGAAAAAGGCAGATGTTACTAACATCTATGAAACTTTCTGCCATCTTTTAAATTCAGTAATATTAATTTCTGGTAACTTCCTAGACCATATGTAGTAAGTTCATTATTTTCATCTTATTTTGAATACAGTGCCCTTTAATTTTAGTTTATGGGACAAATTAAATAGGATCTGAGTTTTAAAAATTTGTGCAGTCTTTGTCTGACTTATTTCAATAAAGACAGAAAAAGTGTTAAATAAAAAAATAAATAACAGTGATACAAGGGAAAGAAAAAAATTCCTGCAGTCTTCAGAAGAGATAAATAGAAAGCAAGCTGATATATGGGTAATATTTAATATAAATAGAAAAAGGCTGAGTTATGGGTAATATTTGACAGAAAGGGGGCTCCCCAGGTGGTACAAGTGGTAAAGAATCCACCTGCCTGTGACCCCTGAGGCAGGAAGATCTCCTGGTGTAGGAAATGGCAACCCACTCCAGTATTCTTGCCTGGGAAATCCCATGGACAGAGCAGTATGGTGTGCTATAGTCAGTGGGGTTGCAAGGTGAGAACACACACGCTGGTTTGCTATTTAATATAAAACAGTATGATGAGTTTTTTTCTGAAGCCATTTTCCAGTAATCATTATAATGTAAAATACTCACCCTGAAGAACCATATGCAGAATAACAGAATAATTTTCCATCTTGAAGACTGTTAACAATTGTTGGATGTTGCTCTTGTTCAGTTGCTAAATTGTGTTTGACTCTGTGCAACCCCATGGACTACAAGCTTCCCTGTTCTTCACCATCTCCCAGAGTTTGCTCAGACTCATGTTCATTGACTTGGTGATGCCATCTGACCATGTCATCCTCTGTGGCCCCCTTCTCATCCTGCCCTCAGTATCTCCCAGCATCAAGGATGTTTTCCAGTGACTTGGATCTTCACATCTGGTGGCCAAAGTATTGGAGCTTCAGTATCAATCCTTTGAAGAAATATTTAGGGTTGATTTCCTTTACAATTGACCGACTTGACTTTTGTGCAGTCCAGGGGACTCTAAAGAGTCTTCACCAGCACCACAGTTAGCATCAATTCTTCAGTGCTCAATCTTCTTCATGGTCCAGCTCTCACATCCATACATGACTACTGGGAAAACCATAGCTTTGACTGTATGGGCCTTTGTTGGCAGATAGCTGTTTCTGCTTTTTCATATGCTGTCTTGAGTTTGTCATAACTTTTCCTTCCAAGGAGCAAGGGTCTTTTAATTTCATGGGTGCAGTCACCGTCCACAGTGATTTTGGAGCCCAAGAAAATAAAACCTGCCACTGCTTTCCACTTTTCCCCCTTCTATTTGTCTTAAAGTGATGGAAACGGATGTCATGGTCTTTTGAGTGTTGAGTTTTAAGCCAGCTTTTTCACTCTCCTCTTTCATCCTCATCACGAGGCTCTTTAGTTCCTCTTCACTTTCTGCCATTAGGGTGGTATCATCTGGATATATTTGAGGTTATTATTTCTCCCAGAGGTCTTGATTCCAACTTGTACTTCATCTGTCCTGGTATTCCACATGATGTACTCTGCACAGAAGTTAAATAAATAAATACTTAGGGTGACAAAATGTAGCCTTGATGTACTCCTTCCCCAATTTTGAACCAGTCTGTTGTTCCATGTTCATTTCTAACTGTTACTTCTTGACTTTCATACAGATTTTTCAGCAAACAGTTAAGGCAGTCTGATGTCCCCATCTCTTTAAGAATTTTCCAGTTTGTTGTGATCCACACAGTCAAAGGCTTTAGTTAGTGAAGCACTCTGCAACCAGGTGATAATTTACCAGTTTCCCCCGGCTTATTTAAATGTTGTATAGTTTATGGTGGTAGTATTTCCCAAATAGTTCCCACTGTCTTCCATTTGGGAGTAGAATTTCTAGTAGTTTCCTTTTTCCCTCTAGCTCCTATTATTTAAAAAATTAATTCATTCTAAGTCGTTGTAAGTTGTTTTTATTGATGGTGGACTTTAGTTCTGTCACTTGTTTTGATATCTTTTTCCTCTTCCTTTGTCGCTAGGCTCATGTTGTCACTTATATGGTATCTTGACTTTAGTTTGTTGCTTCTATTCCATTCCATTGATTGCTGCCGTGAACATTATTGCTTTGATAAGAAATCCTGTTTCTGACTCTCCTCAGTCAGTTCAGTTCAGTTGTTCAGTCGTGTCCGACTCTTTGCGACCCCATGAATCGCAGAGGCCTGCCTGTCCATCAGCAACTCCCGGAGTTCACCCATCGAGTCTGTGATGCCATCCAGCATCTCATCCTCTGTCGTCCCCTTCTCCTCCTGCCCCCAATCCCTTCCAGCTACAGCCCTGCCTTTCATGCTTTTGCCTACCGTACTTCCCTTGTAGTCTGTTCTCTTTTCACCTGGAATCCAATCAAATAAAGAGATATTTCTGCTGTTAATAATTTTAGTTGATAGATTTTTTTGTTTTTGTTCTTTGGTAGATCTCTGGATTTAAGTTATTAGCCATTAAAAAGTAGGCTATATATAGTACATTGAATCTTATTATCCTTCTGATTCAAACAGGATTTGGGGAAAATGATTTGTGGATGAATTGATTGTTATTGTGATTACGTGCTGGGCTGGGCAGTTTATTCTTATAAATCTGAGCAAGTTAGATATTAGTCTTGGGTTTGATCATGGATTATTTTCTTTATTTGAAAGTATAGTTAATATCTGTCCCTGTAGACAATAAACCTTTGTGCCGTGGGATGACTTCAGTTCTGAATTTTATAGTGAATCAGTAACAAAAAATGAACTGTTCATATTCAATAATAGTTGTTGGTAAATAAAAATATGCTTGATAGTAGATTAGCAAAAATGGAAGTTTACTTGGAAGAAATCACGGGACTAGAAAACATAAAACATGAGTTTTGTACCAGAAAAGTTTAAACTATTTGGAAATTTTGATATCAAAATGTGATTGCTGTGTTTTATGTGTGGCACAATTAAAGAGAAACTAGGACTGGATCCCAGAAAAAGAACTGGAGCTTGTCAACTTATGTGAGGTCAGAGGCTTTTCTGTTAAAACATTACCTCCAAAATCATTTTGTGAAAAATAAATTTGTAAATAAATTTTAAAGCAGTGTATGTTATTCAAATGATGATCAATGTTCAAAGTTCAGAGTTTGGTTTGAATAATATTTCTTAGCTCTTGTAGCATTTTATTAGCAAAAACGTTTAATATAATAATGACAGATCTTTCATACTAAGTTGTAAAATATTCATCAGAGAACAAAGTATACCCTTTGTGTATGCATATTTGTTTATAAAGAACACTAAAAGAGAAAATAGAGGTTTTTAGAAATATATCAAAATTTATAGATTTTCAAATTACTTGTTGGTAAAAGTTTAATTGCCCAGACTGCATGTTAAGATGCATTACTCCTTATTCAAATATCCTGTGGTATTTTTCAAATATATGTGATTGCAAAGCTTAAATAAATAAAACAGAATTGAAGTAAGCCCAATGAAAGATCTAAATGAATTGCTCTTAAGTACTTTAAGTGCTGAGTCTTTGCTAATTTGCAAAATTCAATAATCATACCTTTATTAGAATATTAGGCTCTATACTCTTTTTTATCAGAGCCATGCATGTTATTGATATGAATTAGAATGTTTATGTTTAATGTCAAAGGAAAATACTTGGTTCTTCACTTTTATAATGTTTGACCCAAGAGGCTTATCTTTACCTATTTAATAAAAATTTCTTTTATTTAATGAAGAGTTTAAACTGGCATGTAGACTGTCCCTCCTTGAATAGGTCTGGAATGGGTGGGGAGGGAGAGAGGGAGAAAAGGAGAGAGGATGCAGTTGAAAAATACAGTGTTTAGGGATTAAATATTGGCATTTGTTTTAATGAGACTTTATTGCAAAGGACATTATTTATGTAGACCCTTAGGGACCTTGAATAAACAATTGGCTATTCTCTGGATAGATGCTAGACAGATGACGGATTTTCCTTTTTGTTCTTTTGAGTATCTGGAAAAATGTCAGTTTGAAGGAGACAGTTTATCAGTGTAAGGGTAATGAAAAGATAAGTTAGTAGCATTTCACAGGTTGGAAGTAGCTTTTGAATTTACATGTGTGATCACTTGTTGAAAATATTTTTATTGTTAAATTAGTTTAAAACAAATTTGTTGTGAATTTATGATTAATCTGAGCTGAAAAAATACAGAATGTATTTGGAAGTTACATTTTTCTGTCTAGTAGAAATGAAGGACACCTGGTGTGAATTTTGTGTGTTTTTTTCCATAAAACTGTTGCTGATTGATTCATTTATCTTTCTCCATAATGTGTCTTCTTGTGATTTAAAAAGTTTAGTTAAAGAAAATCCCTTTCTGCTATGTGTGAAGTCACTCTGTGGTGTCCGACTCTTTGCGACCCCGTGGACTGTAGCCCGCCAGGATCCTTTCTGCTATAGATCACAATAAAAAAATGTTGGTTTGAAAATTGACATTATTTCTAGGATAGTATCAAGGAATTATTTTTGTTACTTTTTTTTTTTTATCCCTCAATGCTCCTTATCTTTTGCAAATTTTGATATATATTTCAGCTTATTAAAATCAGATTCAGTTTGGACAGTTAAAGCTAATGTTTAAACTACTTTGTGAAGCTTCATACATTTCTTGAGACTTTTTACTTCTATCTCTATTTTTAACTAGATTGAACCTTATTTGTTCCTTTTTGTCAACTTCAGAAAAGCTCAAGAAAAGATGCCAGTTAGTCCTTTTAGAGAAAACGTCCAACATACTCTAAATAAAGATGGTCTTTAAAAACTATCGCTGAAACAGCTCAGAAATATTTCATTAATCACTGGTAGCAGAAATCAGTGGCCAACCATGATTGAATGATCATATTGCTGTCAGGAATCTAGAAAATCCCAGGTATCATTAAGTGAGTGTAATAACAGTGTTTGGTCTTTGAAGTACTTAATGAGTGTTCTGTGAGAATAGAAGGATTGGTCCTGACAGAAATAAATATTTTCAATTTCACTTTATCTTGCCTTCCACTTTGAAATTTTATTTTCAAAATGCAAGACTGGAAATCATTTGGCAGTGAAAATATGGGAATTGATATATATACTTTAAAAACTTAGTATGAAAAAAATGTGTACTTCATTTTAAAATCAATCCTATGCATTAAGACAGATTCTATTCAATTTGTTAGTTTTTTATGTAATGATAGTTAGCTCTCTCTTGAGCAGGGTGGGGAGTATGGCAAGAAGGTCAGCAAGAAACTAGAATCTTAATAAAAAGAAAAATCAACTCTAATTATCAATGGAAAAGGAAGAAAATGTGTTGTGGAGAAGAAAGATTCACTCTGGACAAGTTCATCTTGTAGGATTATGCTCACTCTGAGAGCTAGGCTGGGTAATTATCCAGAGGGTAACTGGGAAGATTGCTGAAGTACCCGCTGTCCAATAAAACAGTCCACATTTCCCAATGCTTCTGTTTGGCTGAGACCTGTAATCAGAACTGCTGATTATTGATCACATTCTGCCTAAAGAGCAATCATGTTTCTCAGAAGGTCAAGTTATCCCAGATCTTTACTATTTCTTAATTAGTTAATCTACAAAACCCCTGATTAGAGCCTGGCTTTGTTTACCTATACCCAGAATTAACTTGGCCTTAGTTGAGTGAGCAAGCTGAATCAAAGTGCCTGGATAAATTGAAGTAATCCAGGAAATCTTGGGAATGGTGTGAGGCAGTGACAGGCTATGGAGTACAGTGGCGAGATTTACCAAATGTTTATGGCTCTTTGTTTTTTATACCAATCTGATAAATGAAACTGTTGGCAATCCACTTTTTATAGCAGTGAAATCTGGGATTGGGTTCTAGATTTTTCAAAAGAATTTACCTTTCATCTTAAGTTTGTATGGGGAAATTTGTAAAGGTACTTCATTTTATAAGCTTCATCTCATTTATTTACCTGTGCTTAATGGCAACCCACTCCAGTACTCTTTCCTGGAAAATCCCATGGATGGAGGAGCCTGGTAGGCTACACAGTCCATTGGGGTCTCAAAGAGTCGGACACGACTGAGCGACTTCACTTCACTTCACTTCAGTGTCACATGAATAATCATTGAAAAATTTGGGTGTCTTTTCAGCCTCAAGTACAGACTAAAGGGAAACATGATAACTTCCTTTCAATATTTTAAAGGTGGTCCTAGAATAGGAGAGTAGGAAGGGAAACTCACTCATTGTATGTTTACGGTGGTATAGGTTCTAAGTACTTTATTTTATTATTATTATTATTTTACTTTTTATTTTTACTTTATTTTGCTTTACAATACTGTATTGGTTTTGCCATGGTTCTAAGTACTTTAATCCTTGAAATAATTCTGTGACGTGAGTATCCCTGTTAATTTTTTTAGATGAGGTAAGTGAAGCACAGAGAGCCTAAGTAACTTTGCCCAAGGTCACACAGTAAGTGACAGAATCCTTTCTGTTTTCCCTAAACATTTAGTCTATAACCTCTTAAGGGTAGTTGTTATCAAACAAACTGAGCTTATATTGATAGAACCAGGGTTCAATTTGAAAATGCTTTAGTTGTGGGTGGCTGACAAGTGGAATCATAAAGAACAAGATTCCAATAAAAATACTCAAAAGATCAGAACAGTCAATTATGTTTCCTGTTAATTGGGAAAAATATATTCAATTTTATTAATAATCAAAGAAGTGGAAATTACTTTTTCTTTCTTTAGGGCAATTTGACAGTGTGTGAAAGTGAGAATCACTCAGTTGTGTCCAACTCTTTGCAACCCCTTGGACTGTAGCCTTCAAGGCTCTTCTGTCCATGGAATTCTTCAGGCAAGAATACTGGAGAAGGTAGCCTATCCCTTTCTCCAGGGGATCTTCCTGACCCAGGGATCAAATGGGGGTCTTCTGCTTTATAGGTGGATTCTTCACCAGCTGAACTACCAGGGAAGCCAGTGTGTATCAACAATTAAACTTTGGGCTTATTGACTTTAGGAAGTTACTTCAAGGATATAAAGGAGTGCATATAAATTTATATAAGCATATACAAAACATTGTTTATTGTAAAATATTGGGAGCAACCAAATGAGTGTCCCTGAATTTGAGTTGATCTGATATTTCCTCTTGATTAAAATCATTATATTTTTCTGCTAGGACTGTTCTGGGACAGAGAAGGAAAGAATATAATCATATGGTGCACAATTTTGATTTGTTAAAATGCTTGACAGTGACCACTTTGATCACTTGATTAAAGTATAGCTGCCAGGTTTCTATATTGTAGAGTTGTAATTAATAAGTCTTTTGTCTTATATAATGTCTTTTGTCTAATATATCTTTTGTCAAGATCTACTTCGAAGTTCTTTAAAGGCTCTGGTTTCCAGATTGTTAATTTGATCAACAGTCAGTTTTATCAGCATGGCTTCCTGTTTTATTGGATGTGTTACAATCAGTTCCTGGTATTCTCATGCTCAGGTTGTCTTCATCTTGGTAGGTGTGAGTCCCTTTAAGCTGGCCCCTTTGCCACTGTGACATATCCTGTCATTCCTTGGACATTTCCTTGCCTTCTGAAAAACAAAAGTAGATGTTTCGAGTTCATTTTGTGCTTTTCTTCCACAGATACTAAATCAACTGTTTCTGGTTTGTCTATAGAGTGGGGTATAGTACTTAGAAGCCAGGGCACATACAATTAGGTGTTAGATCCTCTCAGGTCCTATCAGTGGTCAGGTTAGGGACTGTACTATATCGATATGTATGTTAATGAGAGTATATGTTTTATATACAGGCATACCTTGGAGACCACTGCAATAAAGTGACTATCACAAAGTGAGTCACATGAATTTTTTGTTCCCCAGTGCACATAAAAGTTATTTACACTATCCTATAGCATTATGTCTAAAAATACCATGTGTATACCTTAATTCCATCAGCAGATGAATGGATAAGAAAGCTGTGGTACATATACACAATGGAGTATTACTCAGCCATTAAAAAGAATACATTTGAATCAGTTCTAATAAGGTGGATGAAACTGGAGTCGATTATATAGAGTGAAGTAAGCCAGAAAGAAAAACACCAATACAGTATACTAACACATATATATGGAATTTAGAGAGACAGTAACGATAACCCTGAATGTGAGACAGCAAAAGAGACACAGATGTGTAGAACAGTCTTTTGGACTCTGTGGGAGAGGGAGAGGGTAGGATGATTTGTGAGAATGGCATTGGAACATGTATAATATCATATAAAAAATGATTCGCCAGTCTGGGTTCAATGCAGGATACTGGATGCTTGGGGCTGGTGCACTAGGATGACCCAGAGAGATGATATGGGGAGGGAGATGGGAGGGGGGTTCAGAATTGGGAACACGTGTACACCCGTGGCGGATTCATGTTGTATGGCAAAATCAATACAGTATTGTAAAGTAAAATAAAGTAAAATTTTAAAAATAAATAAATAAATAAAAATAACATTATTAAAAATGCTAACCCTAACTGAAGCCTTCAGTCATAATAGTTTTACAATAATAACATCAAAGATCACTGATCACAGATCACCATAATAAATATAATAATAAAAAGAAAAAGTTTGAAATATGAGAATCACCAAAATGTGGATTTTTAGATGTGATGTGAGCAAATATCATTGGAAAAATGGTGTCCATACACTTCCTTGATGCAGAGTTGCTACAGATCTTCAATTTGTAAAAAGCACAATTTGTAAAAGAATGTAGTTATTGTGCTTCACTTTATTGTGGTTTTCAGATATAGTGTGGTTTAAAATATTTCTGAAAAGTAAAAAAAAAAATTTTTTAACAGATTGAAAGTATGTTGTAACTCTGTGATGTCAAATGGATTTTTACACACTGGGAAACCAAAAAATCGGTGTGCCTTGCGTTGTTGTGATATTTACTTTATTGCCGTGGTATGGAATTGAATCCAAATTATCTCCAAGGTATACGTGTCCTCAGATGACATGTTTATATTTTACAACTGTTTCTCCTCTAGTTTATATAAGCTTGAGGTTGTAGATTGTCAAAACAGTGAATTCAGAGAGTTACTGCATTCCTCCTCCTTTAGTCGTTTACCAAGTTACAGACTTGGTTCTGTTGCTTTCCTGATTTTATCCAGTTTTCTCACAATTAGGTCTCAACTTCTAGCTAACTATTTGTTAAGATACCTTAGTAAAATTAATTGATTTAAGAGATGTTATCACGTGGGAGAATGTGCACCTTACCAAGATGAAATAGATTGTTATGGAAAATAATTCTTACTTAGAGATTTCTTAAATTCTGTTTCTTTTAAAATAAGCCCACGATTCCTATCTTTTCTCTGATGACTTTCTCTAAAGTCTGTATCAGTGTCCTCCAATGAAGAGCCTATCAATAAACCTTTGTTTGAATAAATTAATTCAGTGAGGGAGAATGTAGACAATGAGGAAACTTGGGACGTCTCCGGGAAAACGATTTATTAAAGGATTTGAGTTTGTATGTAAGTGTAGAGAACAGAGTCTGGAAGGATATGTTTCCAAACTGTCGCTAGTGGCTGCCTTTGGAAAAGGACTGGGGCTAGGAGGGCTTGTACAGAACATTTCTGAATTTAAAAATCAGGATGTATCCATGCATTGGGTAAAGAAAATAATTGGAAAAAAAGTGATAATTTGAGGTCAGGGTTTTGGAAGTGGGCCTTTCTTCTGAATTAGGTACTGTCAGGAAGCATGGGTAATTCTATGATTTTCAGTTCAGTTCAGTCGCTCAGTCGTGTCCGACTCTTTGCGACCCCATGAATCGCAGCACACCAGGCCGCCCTGTCCATCACCAACTCCCGGAGTTCACTCAGACTCACATCCATCGAGTCAGTGATGCCATCCAGCCATCTCATCCTCTGTCGTCCCCTTCTCCTCCTGACCCCAATCTCTCCCAGCATCAGAGTCTTTTCCAATGAGTCAACTCTTCGCATGAGGTGGCCAGAGTACTGGAGTTTCAGCTTTAGCATCATTCCTTCCAAAGAAATCCCAGGGCTGATCTCCTTCAGAATGGACTGGTTGGATCTCCTTGCAGTCCAAGGGACTCTTCAAGAGTCTTCTCCAACACCACAGTTCAAAAGCATCAATTCTTTGGCGCTCAGCCTTCTTGATTTTAGGTATCCTAATTAAGTCTTATCTAGACTCATGGAAGACTTGATGGAGCCTAAAGCTCTAATTAGTAAAGAAATAACAGTCTTTCATATTAGAATTTGGGATGTTTGACCATCTTTGTTATGTTGTGTTATGGAGTTCATGTTTTGGTCTTTTGGGACATGATTACTGAGTGGTATTTTATGTTGGCTCATCATAGTCATGAAATGGCATTGTTTGATGTTGCTGTTTTATGACATGGTTCATAGTCAACAAAAGAAGACCATGACCTAGTTGTAGGTTCTAAAGCTAGCCCTTAACCACCCCAGGGCCTAGTTGACATTACAGCCAGCTCCCAGATGCCAAAGAGGCTGCTTGTCTACCTTCTCCCCTATTTCTACCATCTTTCTTTGTATATGCTAGATGGAAATGTCTTCTTCTGTTTCTCTCTTATCTGTCTTTCTGTCCACACCACTTTGTCTGCTTTAGGTGTTTCTAGTGTGCCCATGCCTGAAGATTTAAGAATGGATCAAAAGCAGCAGACCTCTGATAGTGCATCCTGATAGATTCCAGAATTCTTCAAGCCTCCCTCCCCTCCTTGTGTGTAAGCTTTGCATCTTTGTTTCCTTTGCGTCACTATGCCTTTCTTGGTCTGTCCCTGTATAGAATTGTGATGGGATTTCAGTCTGCTCTAATACTAACTTGGCGTCCTTTGAAGACCTTGTTTTTAGAAATGGAAGTTTCGCTTCCTGGACTGCCAGTGCGTCTCCTGCATGCATCCCCTCCATGTTAGCAGACCCTCCCAGCTGAGTCCCAGTGACTCTTGTGACCCTTGTGTTGGAGAGAGGCATTTAACACTGTGTTTGTCCTCTCTTTTCTTCTTTCACCCTATTGTCAATCTTAGAATATGACCTTTCTGTTTCTTCAGGTCTTCCTCCTAGCTTAAATGTGTTTCTGTCTCATATATTCTGATTCTTAAATGGGAACTTTATTTTTCCCCTGCTTTTGTGAACTTTTTGGAACTCTTCAAGCCTCAGTAAATTATCATCCAAATTAGTCTTCTGGACTTTTTCAAAAATTCCTATATTGTGTGTTGTCCATTCTTTGACTCTGTCAGAGTTAATTTCCTAGTATTTATTTTTCTCTTTCCAAGTAAGATTTATAAGCACAGTTATTTTTGGAAAACATAAGTTAGCTCTGTATAGGGCAGGATAGTGTGAACAGTTTGTACTCTAAGAGGGTGAGTTGGCCATTGAACAATACAGATAAACAAAAATAAGGATATCTGGGAGTGTTCATTGGAGAGCAAAATTAGATCACACGATGGGAATTAATTTTATATAGTAGTTTGAACAAAGATAGGGACATAAAATTATAGGAAATGGAGAAGGAATTGTATACCATATGGGAAGAATGACCTACTAAAATCTGGGAGATGGTTTGATTAAGGGAACGATTTTTGTAATTATAAATTGAGAAACTTCTATTGTGTTACTTTATCTAGGTGTTTGAGAGAAATGTATGAAAAAGATGAGATCTCTGCTTTCAAAAATATTAGTATACGAGGGAGAAGGACATTTAAAAAATCAGTTGAAATATAGTATGACAAATACAACATCAGGTTATGTCCTAATTACAGTGAGGACGCCCTGGAGGGAGTGTATGTTCTGCTTGCATCACTTAAGAAAGACTTCTCAGTTGATCATTGCATAACGTTTGCTGAACTTGACTCAGAAGTGTTTAAAGTATTGAGCAGAAGTTATTTAGTGACTGCATAGAGACAGTTGTCATGGTAATGAGGCATACTTATTTAAGCTAAATTTGGAATTAGTGGTTTCTCCTTTTTGCTTCAGTTTTAAGAAGTTTCTACTTGTGTATGTCCTTTGCTATTTGATCTTGAACTGAATGAATCATGATCCCCAATTGAGTGATTCAGAATTTTCTATTACTTCTTCAGCTGATGGTTGCAAAGACTCCTTTATGTGAGAATTATATATTAAATGATTCAAGAAAAACCTTGTTAATTGGCAGATTTTAATGTTATCCAAATTATGTTGTTGTTTAGTCTATAAGTCATGTCTAATTCTCTTATAACACCATGGATTGTAGCCTGCCAGGATCCTTTGTCCATGGGATTTCCCAGGCAAGAATACTGGAGAGTGTTGCTGTTTCCTTCTCCAAGGGATCTTCCCTACCCAGGGATCAAACCCACATCTCCTGCATTGTAGGCAGATTCTTTACCAATGAGCCGCGAGGGAAACCCCATCAAATTATAATAGGCATTAAAAATGTATGGGTGTGTGCATGCCCAGTCATGTTGGACTCTTTGCGACCCGATGGACTGTAGCCCTCCAGACTCATTTGACTATGTGATTTTCCAGGCAAGAATACTGGAATGGGTTCCCATTTCCTACTCCAGGGGATCTTCCTGATGCAGGGATTGAACCCGCATCTCTTGTGTCTCCTGCATTGGCAGGCAGCATCTTTACTAACTGTGCTATCTGGCAAAATGCACCTGGAAAAATGCAATATCATATGTTTTGTGATTTGGTATCAAGATACCTTTTTTATTTGAACTCTTGTTCATCCCATAAATGGTTATTTTCTCTTATAGGTGGTAGATCATCTAATGCAAAATTACCTGCAGTTCCAACAGTTGGTTCAGTTCCACAAGACCAAGTTTCAAATATGAGGTATTCAAGCTATTAATTTGGACATTTGTGATTTATTCCTTTTGATAACTCTTAAAATATCTAGCTATAATTTTTTTTAATTTCCTTTTTTTAAAAAATGATGTTTAGCGGCTTGGGAATATTTTAGAAGTTCTTCCTGAAAGAAGATGAGGTGTAAAAGATTCCTGAGAATTAGCTATTTGGGGTCAATAAATGCTGAATGGATAACAAATATTTAATTTCACAGATAGTAACTAATGGCTTACGTTTCATATGATTGTAGATTGAACATTTGGAATTCATTGTTCTTCTTCCCTAGAAATGCTGAAATGTTTATGTTGATATTGAATTATAGGTAGATTTGTACTGTCTGTTATCTTGACTAGTTAGGAATATGTGTTTCAAGTTCTAATTTAGAAGGCTGTGAATATATTTCACCACTAGAGCCTTTGTGGCTAGAGTCCCTGATGTATGCCTTACCACAGTTGGAAAATGCATAGCATTTTACAAATAAAGGTACTTGGGTGCTACAAGTGTAGGCTCATAGTTGTGATATCATCCAGGGATAAGAGCCTCCATGAAATCAATAGAGAGAAATAGTATTATGTGGAACACCTGGGAAGAGGTGGTTGTTGACCACAGAAGTTTGTAGCAGCTTACCTGTTGATAATTTCAGTAGCGTCTCTTGTTACCAGTATAAATAGGAAGTACTCTTTGTAGGAACAGTAAATAAGTAGTGACTATTTGTATACATGTTTGGTTCATAAGTTAGAAAGTGAAATTCCTGAAATGCAGGGGATTTTTTTTTTTAAACTCATTCAGTTCAGTCACTCAGTCGTGTCTGACTCTTTGCGACCCCATGAACCGCAGCACGCCAGGCTTCCCTGTCCATCACCAACTCCCGGAGTTCACCGAAACTCATGTCCATTGAGTCGGTGATGCCATCCAACCATCTCATCCTCTGTCGTCTCCTTCTCCTGCCCTCAATCTTTCCCAGCATCAGGGTCTTTTCAGAAGAGTCAGCTCTTCGCATCAGGTGGCCAAAGTACTGGAGTTTCAGCTTCAACATCAGTCCTTCCAGTGAACACTCAGGACTGATCTCCTTTAGGGTGGAGTGGCTGAATCTCCTTGCAGTCCAAGGGACTCTCAAGAGTCTTCTCCAACACCACAGTTCAAAAGCATCAATTCTTCGGCGCTCAGCTTTCTTTATACTCTCACATCCATACATGACTACTAGAAAAACCATAGCCTTGACTAGCTGGAACTTTGTTGAGAAAGTAATGTCTCTCCTTTTTAATATGCTGTCAATATTGGTCATTTAACTCATTAAATATGTGTATATGTATATAGTTGGATATGGATCCAATCAACTGCAGATTGAAAATGTTGAAAAAAAATTTCTAGAGAGTTCCAAAAAGCCAAACTTGAATTTGCCCACGTTGGCAACTATGTATGTATGTGTATGTGTGGGATATGTATCTATCTGTCTATAGATATGCATAGTCATGGGCAATAGAAAGTTAGATGAAAGACTGATAAAATTCGATAAAAGATTTTCCATAAAGTTCCAGAAAGCAAAACTTGAATTTGCCTCACATTGGCAACTATTTATTTATGTATAAACGCATGTGTGTGCATATATATATATATAAATACACACACACGAATGCATATATATATGCACGGTCATGGTCAATAGAAAATCTGATGGAAGGTTGTTAAATTTTGATAAAGTTTTTTTTGGTTGTCATGGGGCCAAAATCAAGTGCTCTGTACTAGCCAGTTAAGACTTCTAATAAGAGCTGATGTTTGGAATGGTTGTTAGCCAGGTTGTTTGGGAGGACTAGGGGTGGCAATGTACAATAGGATAAAAGTGGCTATTCCAGGCAGAAGGAATGATGTATATAGCAATAATGAGTCATTAGATGATTTTCAGTTTTTCATGTAATGTTACATTTTTTCAGAAACTCACTTAAAAAAAATTGATCAACAATAATTAATAACATCTTTCCATTAGCATTACAGAGAGGCTCGAACATGCTTTGGAAAAGGCAGCTCCTCTTCTGCGAGAGATATTTGTAGATTTTGCACCTTTCCTTTCTCGGACCCTTTTGGGTAGCCATGGACAGGAACTGCTTATAGAAGGAACAAGTAAGTCATTTTTCTTTCTTAACGTATGTATTTAAATTTCAGGGTTTAAAACTGAAATGAATAATAAAAGAGGCATGAGGTTTTATTGTTTTTGGCCTTTGACAAGGCTTCTCATGGAGTCTGTACATATCTTTTAAATAATATGGCATGGCTGATATTCTAATCTGTTCAAGGATTTTTTAATCACTGATTTGAATGAGATTTGTATTCAGCAGGTTTCTTACTGTGTGTTTTGGGGAACAATAAAAGAAAACTTATTGAATGCAAAAAGTAAGAAATGTTTAATACATTAAAATTAACCATGAAAATTGAGAATTCGAGAGACTAATGTTAACAGCAACAAGTGATGTATTTACCTGAGATTTTACCTGAATTTGAGAACTATATAAACAACAGTGTATTGCCACATGTTGTGAAATTGAGGATTGCATTATTAGTCTTTACTAGTGGAGTTCTGTTCTACGAATAAGGAGAAAAAGCAATGGTATTTTCTCTATCTTGCTTGTATCACACCTAGATTACTTGATCTTTTCTAGATAGGGTACTTTGAGATGCTGTCTAGATAGTGTGGAGAAGTAAATTGCTGTGCAGATTGGAAACCATCCATTTTTGGAATGGATGGAGAGGTATTGGGGCTTTTCTTTTCTCTTTTTTAAAGCATGAAGCACTTGTCAGATTAAGTGTTTTCTAATATTCAAGAAGTTAACTCAACCAAGTGAAAGTTGACTTACCCTGAATTTCTCAGACAGTAGAAACCAGTTCAATAGAGTTCAACTTTTCAAACAATCAGATTTATTATTTAAGCTTAACAGACTGACTTCAAAACACCAGTCTTCATTCCCGGAACTAACATTTTTTAAAGGACAAGCTAGAGGACCTTCATCAATGATAATGTCAAGTTGATCTTTTCATTCAAAAGTGTTTGTAGTGTATGTTCACTAAATCTGGCTTGTCTGTATACAGGTTTTATGTTTTATGGATAAGACATGTATTATTGTAAAGCTGAAAAATCATGGGAAAGCACAATTATCTGTACTCTAGTATCTTTAAATATAAACTTACAGCTTTAGTTATCATGACTTTTTGTTGTGTAGTTAGTCACTAGGTTATCTATGGAATTTCTTAAAACTTGTGAATAAAAACCCTTTTTTTATAGTAATAAGGATATAATGATAATGAAAGTTATATATAGGTTAATAGTTCAAGATATCCTTATCTGAGTGTTAACTATGGGATATCAGCACTTTATTTGGCTCTTAAAACATAAGAAATAGTCATTAGCTAATGTAATAATTTCATCATCATCCCTGCTGTAAATATGTATTGGGTTGGTGATGATTGATATCATTTCTGTATAGTCAAGGAGTAGCATTGAATTTATGTGGGGAAAAAAGTTCAGGGTTTAGAACCATTGAACCAAATTTGGGGTAGAAATTTACTCTATCTGCTGAAGGATATAATTATTTAGCCAAGGACTGTTTGACCTAATGAAGTAATAAAATTTGAAAGGAAGTGAATTGATATATTGAAGGAATTCACCCTAATTTGTGCTTCATATATCAAACATTTATTGTATTAAAGTGGTATGATAACTTGTTAATTACATTTCATTTTATAATGCTAAAATGAATGTATTAGTGATAGCCTTTAAGTATAGCAATACATTTTTGCTATTTAGTTGATCTTTGAATTTTATAATAGACTGAGCACAATAGGATCTTCTTAGATACTCAAAAGTATTAAACTTGACAATTCTAGATCCTTAAGGAAAATTTAATTTAGAATCAATTTGCTATTGATAAATTCTGATAATATGATAAAAAGGAAGATGATGTGCTTTTGATCATCTATAAAAAATAACTTGATCATTGCCTACTCACTGGATTGTGTTCATAAAAATAACGAATAAATCTAAGAGTTTTATATAGCAAATATATTTTGAATTGTGAGGAAGCCTTTGGGTGGTAATTTTATGCATTGTAAAACAGAAAAGTTTTGAGGGGGAAGTTGTTGCAGCATAGTTCTGTTGAAAAAGTTTTGAACTAAAAAATGTCAGTAGAAGGGATATCTCTGGTGGTCCAGCAGTTAAGACTCCATGCTTCCACTGCAGAGTTTGATCCCGGGTTGGAGAAGTAAGATCCCACATGCTTCGTGGTGCGGCCATAAAAAAAAAAAAAGGCAGGTACCTTCAGTCCCTGTTAGTCACTAGCTGTGTGACCAGGTACTTGAAACCTTATTTTTATAAATAATTTTAATGAACATTTAAAATATTTACAGAGTATGAGTTGCAATATTTATGAAGTTACTATTGCTGACTACCCAGACCATCTTTGTTTTGCCATAACTGTTATATCCATATCATTTTGTTTTCCTTTAGTCTTTAAAACAACCATAGACATCATGTAATTTCACCTCTAAATAGTTATAATTCATGTAAAAAAGATACTTTCTCACATAATCATAATTGCTTCTCTTACACCTAATAATATTAATAATAATTCTATAATATGCTTTAATACTCAGCCCATGTTCATCTTTATTTAAAGAGATATTTTTATATAATTGATTTTCTTCCAGTTAAGATTAAAAAAATCATTTTTTTCATTTGATATGTCTGTTAAATCCATGCTAATGTCAAATAGTTTCCCAATATTCCTTGGTTTTCATGTGACTGACTTGTTGAAGAAATAGGGTTGGTGGTTCTGCAGAATGTTAACATATTCTGGGACTCCGTGGCTATTCTTGGTGATGTCATTTAACAATTTCTCTAGTCTGTGTGTTTTCTGATGGCTTGAAGTCTAATTAGATGTGATAATTCATGTTATATCATGCCTAGAGTCACATATTTCCTGATTGGCTCAATTTTAGTAGTATTAACCCCCCTTTTCAGGTAGTTATAACCCTTTGTAAGAACTGATATTTTATTGCTTTTATTGTTTTTAAAGAAGTCTTCCGAAAACAAAAAGATGATTACTTGTAAATAAAGTTTGTTCTGACAGTTACCTTAAGTGATTTCATTTGGCACTTTTTATAAATCTAAGGTTCATTATGAGCTTTTTGTGACCTTAATTTTCCTGTATGTTAAAACATTTTGCTAATTATCATTACTCATCAGTTATTTCTAATTATGCTAAGGACTAAAACAATAAAAAAAAAAAAACAAGAATGTTAGAACTGCTTCCAGCATCAGGGTGAACTAGGAAACCAAATCTTGGATCACTCTGTTTTCTTACTATGTTGCCAAAGTATTGCATTGTGTTTTAAGAAGATATAAACTTTTTTTCTCAATTGGATTAAAAGCTGGTATTTGGGGAGGGCAAAAATATCTTAAGTATTACAGTTGTTTTTGACTTTCCAATACACCACAGTACATCTGGGGCTTCCCCTGTGGCTTAGCTGGTAAAGAGGCCACCTGCATTGCGGGATACCTGGGTTCGATCCCTGGTTTGGAAGATCCCCTGGAGTAGGGAAAAGCTACCCACTCCAGTATTCTGGCCTCGAGAATTCCCTGGACTATTGTCCATGGGGTTGCAAAGAGCTGGACATGACTGAGTGACTTTCACTTTCACAGTATATCTGTGTAGTTTATTTTTAGGATTAAAATTTCATGGGGTCACAATTAAAAAAAAATGATACGAAATGCTCTTTATGCTCTTCAAAAATTATTGAGACATATTGGTATAAAAGAAATCTGTGGATACCAGCTTTATGTCTTATTTTTAGCTTTTACTGAATATAGTTAGTTAAGTCAGAATTTTCTATTTTCTGTCCATAATGGTGAGGTGAAAAAAAATTGATAGGAGAAGACATTTTATAAGTACTGGACCATCTGTGGCTGAATTTGAAGAGATAGGGAGCAGTATTCATAATTTTTATCAAACTCAAGACTTCATTAGTGCACAGTATATTTCTGTGAACAAAAAGGAAATTGATTTCTCAACATCGTGTCATTCAACAGGAACAGTTTAATTCTACAAAATTCATACGATGTTTTGTGACAAAAACCTGGATTATCTCATTTTGGTAAAAAGGCCTGTGACAGTGTTCATGCACTGTTGCTGACTGTGCACTGCAGCGTGCTTGGTGCGATTTCTCAGTGAATAGCTACTGAAGCAGGTTTATACACAAGGACAATCAGAAGGAAACATTCACGTCGAAGTGAAAAAATTCAATTGATTGTTCATTCTAAATGTCGTTCATAATCTAAAGATGATAATATTTTGGAATTCGAGAGGAGAGAAAGTGACCTTGCAAAATTCCACCATCCTGCTGCTGCTGCTAAGTCGCTTCAGTCGTGTCCGACCCTCAGCAACCCCATGGACTGCAGCCCACTAGGCTCCTCTGTCCATGGAATTTTCTGGGCCAAAGAGTACTAGAGTGGGTTGTCAACCTTCCTGCTGCTGCTGCTGCTGCTGCTGCTGAGTCACTTCAGTCGTGTCCGACCCTCAGCGATCTCATGGACTGCAGCCCACCAGCCTCCTCCATCCATGGGATTTTCCGGGCAAAAGAGTACTGGAGTGTCAGCCTTCCTAGACTATTGCATTTGACAATGTTAGTTCAAAAAGGAGGGCCAGAGCAAACAAAAGATAAAACATATTACTTAAATGCAGGGGAAAAAAGGACCAGAATTAATAATAAAGTTTCATCTATTACAAGTTTATTTGAAATTTAGAATTAATATTTATAAGATGAATATCATGTTTACAGATTTATGGGGAACAGTTAATTGTATCCAAATTATAGGCAAGTACTTTCAATACCTGGAAAACGGGGAAGAACTGATTTTATGCTTAAATTATTATTAAAACTTCTAGTAATGTTTATGCCATTCATTTATATTTGTGTAGATTAAAGTGACTTAAGATAAATAAAGGAAAAAACTGGGTTCTATTGTTCCAGATGGCAGATGGTCATACCTATTTTTCATGGTATACATGAGAGTTTAGATATCTCAGTGGGTTCAGATACTGATAGCTTAAATCTGGTAATTGATTTAATGTTTCTGAGTTTGGTAGTAAGGAAAACAATGGTAATAGAGGTGCAGAAACTGCAGTGGTCGTTGGTCATGAAACACCCAAAGAGTATAAAACTCTTGGCTTTGGTATTCTTAATTTGTCTTCTTTTGAAGAGACTATGATTCCATATCAGTGAAAAATCAAAAATAAAACCAGGTACACTGAACCCTAGGGTCAGATTATGAATCTGGTCAGATCTCAAAGTACCTTGTTCACCTTCTGCTAATTGGGGCAATAGTAGAATTTGCCTGTATAAAGTGAAAATTGATACTTCTGCAACACCTTACAACTTCACCTAAGGGCTGTTTGAAGGCTTTCATTTGGATAATTCTTAGAGTCTGAATGTAGATCTGAAGACAGATTTGCTGGTTTATAAGTCATTTCTTGCTTTTTCATCTGTGCAGCCAGTGTCACGGAAAGGTAAAAATTCAGATCAAAAAGAGATATGATTAAGTTTTGCAATCTGAAACCAAGTCCCTTATTGAGATGATTTCCTATTTACTTACTCCCATGGTTTTATATTTGTGTTTGCGGTATTGATCCCCTTTGGGCATTTAAGTTATTGAAGGTCAAATGTAAATGCTCTTTTGTCTTCTGAAGCCATTTCTCATTTAAAATTTAACACATCATCCACTCTAGCCCCCTACCCATCCTTTAGAATCTAGAAAACCTCACTCCAAAAAACACATGAATTGTTCTAAACCAAACTATGAAATATTGTTTGACTTCTTAACTATCTTTGAATATTCAACTCCACTGATATGTGGCTTTATTACCCTTCCTCTGGTTTTCTAATCTTATTGAGAAATAAAACTGAAATAAGTAATTTTTTGAAAGTATATATCCTACCATACACTGTAGAGAGACAAAACAACCTGTAAATCTTTCTAACTTTGGATGGCCCAAGTTCCTTTTAATCATTATGGTTCACTGTTTTAGTGGATATCAAAGGCTGAGCTAGATCAGGGCCCAAATGCTTCGCAATGAAAGGAAAGTTGGTAGGAAATCTGGTTCTTCTAGGACAGAGCAATAAGGAATAATGACCTAATTGTGGAAAGACCTAAATTTACTTGCTGAAAGTAGTGGCTTTTGAAGTTGAAATATATGAAACTTCCTTTCATGTTTTCTGAAAAGTGACAGGTTTTCAGACCAATAAAGACTATACCAGTAATAAGAGCATTGGTGTGCCCTTCGTTTTGGCCTTGGCATTAGCCTGAGGGCGTATGCTCATCTCAGCTCTATAGAAACTACAGTTTAGTCTAGTTAAATGTCTTGCTTGCTTAATGCAACATGTAGATATTCTGTAGGTAATTTTCATGTGCTGGCACTATCACCATCATTTCTGTGTTACACATTTACACATTTTCTCAGATGTGGAGAAAAATGTTTCTGCCTTTTCTAGAAAGTGAAGGGAGTGAACAACCTGTTGAACTTGAATGCTGTTTGTAAGGCTACAGAATGCGAACATGTGCCATCAGCAGATATGAGGCATTATGACTAAAAGAAGGAAGGCGAAGGAACTATAGAGCCAAAAGATTAAACAAGGGGAGTAGGATGGGGTAGGATGCCCATAAGAACTTGGTTAGAAAGAAATAAGGTAATTTTGTGGTGTGCATAAGGCCATGGGAATTATTTTAGTTGTTATACTTAAATTAATTTGAACTTAAGCTTATGTTTGCTTAGAAAAATATAGAATAAAAATTATAATTTTTCTAATTATTACTAGCATGATACAGTAATTTAATGCTTTTATTTATTGACATTGCTTTTATAAGATATTGGTTGTAAAATGTTCTTTGAACTAATCTTGTTATTAATCAGAACTAAAGAATTGTTTCGATATATATTAAGTATATAAAGTTCCTTCCTGAGATAGTTTTGGTGAACTTGAAATGTAAATGAGAAAATGTAAGTGAATTTATTTATTAAAAAAAAAATCAAGAGTGTATAACAGACAATGGCCTGCATTTCTGTTAAGGTTTAGAGTGAGGTCACAGGTCAAGGTACTAATAAGAGTGTTTGGGATGTCTGCTGCCATGAAACAAAATGGAAACTTGATTGATAGCTGGAGGGTTGAAGGGAGAGAGTGTGGTGGAGAAAGCAAAGGTCAGGGAGCCATTTCCCTTCTCTGCATGTATAACAATCAGCTCTCTCCAAAACAAAATTTAGATGATATTAGTCAGTATGGCATATGTTGTGCACATTTCCATGAGTATTGTGCAGTGTCATTGTATATGAAGTGGTAATAAATGTTTTAGTTATTTGAAAGCTGAAATGAAATCGACTACAAAAGATTGTGGTGTTTTTGATGCCAAATTTAAAGTAATCACAGAATGTTTTGTTTACTCATTAAATATGTATAGGTTTGGTTCTTAGCAATATGTTAAATTTTATTTTAAAAACCGATTTGGGCAAAGTTGTGTAAGAAATAATCCCTCATTTGTTTTTTATAAAATTAAAAACAAATTCTCTTTAATATAGGTCTGGTTTGCATGAAGTCTAGTAGTTCAGTTGTGGAGTTGGTTATGCTACTGTGTTCTCAGGTGAGTGACAAGAATAAATGCTGAATTAAGTAAATTCTCAAATGAATTTATTTTGCAAAAAAGTTAAAATTGTTGATTAGAAGTTTTTTCTATAATAGAGTTTTGAGTTTGCAGTTTTAAAATAATTTCTTTGTATTGCAAAAGGATTACTTCTTGTGTTGTTGCTAAGAGATAATTTTGAAGTACATGCTGAGAGGAATTGTATAGGTGAGTGAGAAACAGGTTTTTCAAGCCACATTTAAAAATGCTCAGATCAAATGATTTTGAGATGGCTAAATTTCTTTGCTTTGTGTATTAAGGTTATAGAAACAGATTTATTTCTATACCTTGTATAGTGCCACTCTGACTCCCCTGGGAATAATGGGTTTACTTCCTTTTTGTGCAGAGGTTATAAAATGAGTGATAAATAATTTTGAATTCTTGTCATTGCTAATTATTTTTGACATACACAGTAGATTTGGGAAAATATCAACAAAAATATGGCAGCCATCATAATAAGGTGTAGTGAGTAAATTCCTAAAAGCAATGTTGCTTTCAGTGTTCAGAAACCTTACACCTCATGTGGTAAACTCTAATGATTGAAAAAAGAAAACTTACATAAAAATCATGTATCCTGTGATTTTTTTTTTTTCCTCGCTCTGGTTAGCAGTTAAATAGATGAATGTTTTTTATTGAGAGTTTTCTTTGTAGTCTTTTAAAAATGATATCTTGCTGGTAGTAAATTCCCATACTTAAAACTTTAAAATAGCCTTTATTAATAGGAAGAGTATTGGTCTAGAGGTCAAGGGTTCTGACCCATTTCAAAACCTTTGACCTTCATTTACAACTCCTCTGGTTTACTTGCCTGACGAATAAGGATAATGCAAAATTAATGTTTCTTTGCATCGATTTATTCATTTTAGTGCCTATATTGCCAAATTTATTTAGACTGTGCTGATGGACATTTCATGAATACAAATTAAAGAATCATAGAAGGTGTGAAAAATCAATACTATGCATTGTCAATAAAATGCAATAAGAACAATTACTTCTAGAGATTGCATCTAATGGATTTTTATAATGAACTTGTAAAGAGTAGTTATGTTTGTAGTGGGCTTATTATTCTTAGATTTAGTGAGAATCATTTTTTTAATTTAATTATCTCCTTTAAAAAACTCCATTTCTTTAAAAGCTGACTGGATAAAATTTCCCATTGAGTAATCTGATTTGAAATAATTGGTTGTTTATTTCTTAAATGGAAATTACCATATGCCATTCTTGCATTGACATGAAATTATACTTACTTTAAGAAGCATTTGCTTCCAGTTTTATATGTATCTTCCCAGGAGTATGACTTTGTTGTTTGTAGTGTGATATTATTGTTTCATAGGTAGAGTTTGATAATGAAGTTTTACTTTCTAGTTTAGAAAATGTGAATATATTCTTCATACATGAAATTATTTCAGATATATAGTGTATTACACAGTTGCATGTTAGAAGCTGGAAAGGTAAAGAATGACATGTTCTAATACACCTATTTGTCATCTATGTCATGGTGCTGTTTAATACTGTTCTGATCAAATGGGATATGCAGATCACTTAGAGTAAGTTGCAAAAGTCAGTCTCAAAGTTTTGTTTGAATAAAACACATTATTGGTTTATTTGAAGTTCTTAACATTTTTTTACAACTTCTTTAAAAGTTCCATTGCATCTCTATAAGATGGAGCACAGTGTGAAAAATGATGTGAAAAATGAAGCCAGAATTAGCTCCAGATGTATACAGATTGTTCTGGGGTGATAATTACATTTTTCACTTTGAATTTTCCTAATTCAAAGAGGTCAGATTGGCAATCGCAAAAGTGATTTATTTTGTTAAGAAGTGAACTGTCTTTTTCTACATGAAAGCTTTAGAGATATGAAATTGAATTTGAAGTTGACATTTTGCAGATATTGGGTGGGGATGGCTTGAGTTTGATTGATAATTTTTTTTAGTCTGAGATGGGGTGGGAAGTGAAAAGCTAGCCTCTTACTAAAATTTTAATCAATTTTTTAGGAAGAGATGGAGAGGATTGAGTGCCAAAGATCGAAAGATCAGGTCAAAAACTCCTTTTTAATCACATAAATAATGGGATATGCTTATGAACTTAGCATCTGCAAATTTGATTTAAAACTTTACAAATTAGTTGATGTTAATTTCATGACAGTCAGCCATCTTCTGATTATTTTTCTTGAAACCATTCAAAACTTATTTTCTTTCTGTAGTCTTCTTAACAAGGTGTTTAAATCTGCCATATTTTATTACAAAAGAATTTAGAGCCTAAATTTAAGAAATGAGGAAATGACTACATTTGGTTTGCTGTCTTTCAGACCAAACAGATCATGTATATTTTATTAAAGCTTCAACTAGGAGTTTTTTTTTCAATATCCACTCATTCATTAAGAGGTTGATTAGGTTCCATTTTATATTTTATCCCATTTAAGTTTTAGCATTTTAAGGTAAAAGGTTATTATTATTTAGATATGGAAATCTTTCTTAAATTATTCAACATATTATTTTTCCATTAAGTTGTGTGTATTTGTGTGTGTGTCACACACACAAACACTTATGGTTTATTAAATCAGGTTTATTCCTGTGTTCAATCTCATATAAAATCATTCAGGAACTATTTAAGCTCCAAAGCTTAATTTAAATCTTCTTTAAAATAAGTGTGTATACACTCTTAAGGAAGCTGTATACTCTCTGATGCACAGAAAAAAATCAAACAAGTTCTTAACTGTATTTCAGATTCAGTTTTTCAGAAGCATTTAACTTATTTTTGCCTAATATTTATTGTTTATGTATATAAACCATATAAAAATCTCTGTGAATTTAAAGAAAATATTAAATAATTGTTTAAAGTAATATTTTCCAGCATTGTGTAAAGTGTTGTATCCTGTTCATTTGACATTAATATCATTTTTGAAAGAATTGACATTGCATTCAAGGCCACTTTATAAAAGCGTTGTGTTGCTCATCCTAATTCAGTCTGACATACATTCCAATAACACTACCTCCCTTCTTGGGTTTAAAGCTAAATTTATGACTCTGCATTGTGAAGTGCATCATTTAAAAATGGTTTCAACCCAAAACATCTAATAAATAAATAATGTGTATGGCTACTCAGTAGTAGACTTTCTAGACTAGAAATCATTCCATCGGATACTCAACAGTCCACTATCGGAGAGGGCTGTCAGATAAATCTTATGGTAGCTGCATTCATGTCCTGTAAATCACAAATTATTGTCTGAGCCTTCTGCCAGGTCATCTATTCTTTTCCCATTTATCAGAAATGCATAGAGTATATAGAAAAACTAGAAGTACCAGGTAGTCTGGCCTGACATCCTATCTGAGTAATTAATTAGCAGTAAAAGTTAATTTAAAATATATCATTAGCCTGATTTTCCTTTAATACATTTTTTTCTTTAGAATGTGTAGATTGTTGGTATTTTGGGAAATATTTCCTATGTATGGAGGTATCAGTAAAAGGTTTGGCCATTTTTGATTTGTTTCTTCCTATATCTGAATTATTGATTTTTAAATTATAATATTCATAATAAGAACCAGTCATCACCACTCATATGATTCTTTACTGTCTGTTTTATGTTTGAAATTTTTCCTGATTCTTCATAATAACACATTTCTCTTTTCATCACTCTCCTATAATTTCTTTTCTGTGATTCTAGTTTTCTTCTCCCTTTTGAGTTTATTCCCGCTAAATATGTGATATTAATGTTGTGGTTCTTGATTTTTTTAATTTCATGAACTTTTCCTTTTTATGGTGATGAAGGTTTTGAGTAAAGTAGATGATTAAACAGAAAACCAAGCCGAAGGCAGGGCAGGAGGCAGCAGCAGACTAGCTCCATTCTGTGGCACAAAGACCCCTTCCACTGTCAGGCCTCGCTTACTGTTTGCACCTCATTTCTTATCACTTTCTTCTTATATCTGTTCTCAAGCTATGTGAACTATTTCAGTTCAGTCCAGTTCAGTCACTCAGTCGTGTCCGACCCCATGAATCGCAGCACGCCAGGCCTCCCTGTCCATCACCAACTCCCAGAGTTCACTCAGACTCACGTCCATCGAGTCCGTGATGCCATCCAGCCATCTCATCCTCTGTCGTCCCCTTTTCCTCCTGCCCCCAATCCCTCCCAGCATCAGTCTTTTCCAATGAGTCAACTCTTCGCATGAGGTGGCCAGAGTACTGGAGCTTCAGCTTTAGCATCATTCCTTCCAAAGAAATCCCAGGGCTGATCTCCTTCAGAATGGACTGGTTGGATCTCCTTGCAGTCCAAGGGACTCTCAAGAGTCTTCTCCAACACCACAGTTCAAAAGCATCAATTCTACTATTTAAAGATACCCAATGGGCCATCATAATTCTGTGTCTTGGCAGTGGTTTACTCCTTTCCCTAAAATTTCCCTCCTTCAAATTTAGTGACTCTAATTGCAGGTTTCTTCTTATCACTCTGAGCTCATCCTCATTATCCTCCTCTCAGATCATCATATCTAGAGTTGATACCTTCTTACGCCATCTTAGCACTCATCATGCTATGGGTTCTCAGTACACATGTGCTAATTGGCTGCTTCCTTATTCTGTCTCCCTGTCTGCACTCTGGTTTCTTGTGAGCCTAGTGTACCAGGTAAACTGTTTCCTGTTTCTAGTTTACTAGGTAAACTGTGAAGTGCACCTAGTACCCAGCTGTGCTGTCACATGAGAGCTGCTCAGTGAATATTTATGGAATGAATAGATGATTAGCCCCCAGCTAAACTGCAGTGTCTTCTGGAAAGCTTTCTTTGACTCATCTCTTCCCCACAACTCTAAACTTAAGGTGTACATCCAGAGCAGTCACTGACCTACCTTATAGTAATTTCATTCTTTAAGTTGCCTAGGATTTTTATTTCTCTCCTATTAGGCTTTTAAGTTTCTTAAGGCAGCACTGCATTTTTGTCTTCTGTATTTCCAACTTTCAGCATTATTACTCTTCAACTAAATATTTATATAATTGTGTAATTAATAAATGGATGGTGACAGTGATCATGGGCTTCCCAGGTGGCTCAAGTGGTAAAGAATCTGCCTGCCCTTGCAGCAGTCGTGGGCTTGATCTTGGGTTGGGAAGATCCTCTGGAGGAGGAAATGGCACCGCCCACTTCAGTGTCCCGTGAAGAAGCCCATGGACATGGGAGCCTGACAGGCTACAGTCCCTGTCCATAGGATTGCAAAGAGTTGGGCACAACTGAGTACACTCACACCCACAACATTGATCCTAAATCACTGTATTTGGGGATTTGACCTTTTTGTCTTTTTCATTATGATATACTCTCATACTTTTGTATATTATGGTGTCATGTTCATTTATAGAGTCCTATTTTTTTTCATTTTCTTTTACCTTAATCACATTTACTTCTTTTAAAAAGATCAGCTTCACTGAATCATAATTAATACACAGTATATATAATATTTTACAGTATTTTAAGTGTACAATTTAATGCATTTTGGTATATACACAACCATGTTCAGTTCAGTTCAGTTGCTCAGTGGTGTCCGATTCTTTGCTACCCCATGCACTGGCAGCACGCCAGGCCTCCCTGTCCATCACTAACTCCTGGAGTTTACCCAAACATGTAACAACTGTTTCATTTCGGTAATTAATCCCTACCCTTTTCACCTCAAGTTGCCACTGATTTGATTTCTGTTACTGTGCATGCATTTTTCTTATTGTAGAAGTTAATATAGATGGAGATTTACTTCTTTTAATTGAGGTGCTTAGCTTCTCAAGAGTGTGCTGTATTTAGGGTACAATTCAACCTTTTAAACTAAAACTCAATATCTAATATTAAGAAAATATTAATGGTTTTTTGAAAAGCTTTAATGGTATGGTTTTTAAAAAGAAATGATTGAGTCAGTAAAACAGAGGATTATCTTTTTCGATAAGCACAAAATAGGAATTTTGAGTTTAAGTTGCTAGTTGGAACTGTAAGTGTCTTAACTTCCTTGCTGCTGATTCTGCTGTTAAGTCACTTCAGTCGTGTCCGACTCTGTGTGACCCCATAGACGACAGCCCACCAGGCTCCCCCCGTCCCTGGGATTCTCCAGGCAAGAACACTGGAGTGGGTTGCCATTTCCTTCTCCAATGCATGAAAGTGAAAAGTGAAAGGGAAGTCGCTCAGTGGTGTCTGACTCTTAGCGACCCCATGGACAGCCTACCAGGCTTCTCTGTCCATGGGATTTGCCAGGCAAGAGTCCTGGAGTGGGGTGCCAAGCATGCATTTTTTTTTTAACCTGTAAGGAAATCTCATGGTAGAGAGCTTTCATGCAGCAGTATCATGAGGCGGTGCACTGTCAGTCAGGCTCCCTTCAAATGCTCTCTCCTATGCAGAGCTTTGTGTCAGTTTATCTGCCCTGAATCCTGGATATGCCTGCTTGTGGTATTTTGTTTTTTATTTAGCAGACATATACCGAATGCTTCTAAGACAGGTCCCACCTCTTAATCTAGTAAGAGAGACAGATAATTGTAATACAACATGGAAGTTTTATCAGGAGTTTAAGAGAAACAGAAACAAATCACAGGGGCAAGGAATGGAATAGGAATGGAACATAAACAAATCTATTTGTTAATCCTTATTTAATCTAACTCTACTTTTATTTTTCTTCATGAGTAAATCATTTCAGGTTCCTTTGCCTTCCGGTCCAAAATCTTTTTCCTGGTTCCATCTATGTTTTTTTATAATTTCATCAGGATCAATAGATAAGAAACTTCTTAAAGCATTTCCTGTACTCTTTTCTGTACCTATATAATTTTCCTTGTTTGGATTTGTGATTGCTAGGTGATTGTTTGATCAGTTCTCATTATCCAAAATTTACAGTATAGCAAACCCTAGTGTGTACTGTTAGACAATGATGGATGTTCTGAGAGAGAAGCAGAGTGGTAAAAATAAGCTTGGAAAATGTTGGTTTAAGTTTAATTAGGATCTTACTGGAGGAGCCCCTCAAGGCTTTTAGTCAATACATGTATGCATGTGTGTTTGTGTATGCATAAAATATGTATGTAATAGTGTGTTGAATTTGTATGGGAATAATGTTAGCATATTTGATCACAGAATCCTTTTTTGGCCATAGTGGTCGTGGATGATTTTTGTAAAATATAATTTAGGATAAATGTCAGCATTGAAACAGAAGAATACAGGAAATGCCTCATTTTTCATATTCTTCTGATTTTGTCTGCTTCTCCAATCACAGTGATTATAGAAGATCAGTAGATTTGCAAAAGTACAGCTGTATTTGTTTTTTTTTTTTTCTTTTCATGAAACACTGAGTATTTTTACTTCATTCAGAAGAATTACCTCAATTACTTGTTCTCTATCCTTTGTAGGTAATTTGGGCTTAATTTATATGTTGTTTCTGAAGAGATCAATGTTCAGAGCTAATTGTACTAAGAGTTTATATTTTTTTAGAACAACTCAAGTCTAACCAGAACTATGTGTGTGTATTTGTTGTGTGTTTATTTTTACATGCACATGCATGTATTTTTATAATATTTATGTAAAGCTAATCCTAAGGTTAAGGATAAATTCAAATATTTTGACATCAATTGATTATGTAGCTGTTTCCTACATTGGTTGAGTAACTTACATTACATTGACATTTTATATTCAGTCACTATTGTGATAATTTATGCTCTGTAATCATGTTTAAGTGTTTAGCATAAATTCCAGAATCCAGGGTCAGAATATATTTTATATTAATGGGATATTACATACATTATTATTGACCCATTTGTCGAACTGAACTTTGCTATGCACTAAATGAAGTGCAAGAGGTCCAAATAAAATGAAATTAATATATATGTGAATGGTGTATGATAGTGTCTGGTGAAAGAAAATTTCAATATTTGTTAAATGAATAAGTAAAATTTTAGCAATAAACTTTTAACAATTTTTAGTAGAATGAAATTTTAGCCATAGTTTGAAGTTACACAGCTGAATTATACAGTGGCTGTTATTCTTCACAGTCATCCATTTATCCATTCAAGTAATCAGGATTTGAGATAGCTTGCAATTAAGACATACATATAATAAAAATATGGAGTCGTTATTAAAGAGGCTAAAGAGTTAGGGTTAAAGAAATAGGGTTAAAGAATTAAGAGTTAAAAAATGACTTTAATGCCTTAGTCCAGGGGTTTTTCACTGACATCTGTGGTGTTTTTATGTTTTTTTAAAAGTGTAATTTGTCTATAAGACAATTCCCAAAGACAGTAAACAAGAAAAATCTATGTTGATAATCCTTAGTCCTAAAAGTGAGTGGAGAATGGAATGCTGGTAGCTCAAATTCACCCCGGTATATTTAGTAACATTCATTAAATTAATAGATGGGAGAAAAATTTTCTCTTTTTCTGATACGGTCTGAAGAACTCTTATCTTTGACATGTACAGAAATTTTGGCATTAGAATAAATAAAAATCTTTCTCTGTGTATGTTACATAATAACAATACTCATTTAATATGTGGATTTTGTTTTTGCTTTTATAATCAGAATAAAAATAATTCTAAATCCTATTAACTCCTATTTTTCTTTAATTCTTTGCTCAGATGCCTCCAACATTGTGTTATAAGTTGTGAATATATCAATTTAGAGAATTCCATCTGTGTTTATGGAGACAAGTGCTATAGAAGAGTTAAAATTTATGGACACGAGCTGTTTTCATACTTGTACTGTATTATAAATCTTGGTTTTTTATTAGATTGAAAACTCCTTGAAGTCAGGAAACCATTTCTTATTGTCCATTTTGTGTATTTTAATGTCAGAATTATAATAAAATCATTTAATGATATTTTTGAATAAATCAGTATATTTACCTTATTTAAGTAAAGTTTTCTTTAAAAATCATGAGTTTTTGATTCATTAGAAAGTATTTTAGTTAAGGAACAGATACCATCCTATTTAATACTTTTCTTTCTTCTATTAAATTTTACTTTAATCTGCAAAGCATATTAGCGCTTATGTATGGGCTTCAAATCCTAATCCCAGACTCTTATCTAAAGTTCAGTTCAATTCAGTCGCTCAGTCATGTCCGACTCTTTGCGACCCCATGAATCGCAGCACGCCAGGCCTCCCTGTCCATCACCATCTCCCGGAGTTCACTCAGACTCACGTCCATCGAGTCGGTAATGCCATCCAGCCATTCTAGCCTCTGTCGTCCCCTTTTCCTCCTGCCCCCAAATCCCTCCCAGCATCAGAGTCTTTTCCAATGAGTCAACTCTTCACATGAGGTGGCCAAAGTACTGGAGCTTCAGCTTTAGCATCATTCCTTCCAAAGAACACCCAGGGCTGATCTTTAGAATGGACTGGTTGGATCTCCTTGCAGTCCAAGGGACTCTCCAGAGTCTTCTCCAACACCACAGTTCAAAAGCATCAGTTCTTCAGTGCTCAGCTTTCTTCACTGTCCAACTCTTGCATCTCTTGCCTTATGCTTCCTTAAATATTTTAAAGTAAGAAAATAATGCATATTAAATCCCTTTGCCTGATCAGCTTTTGGTCTCAAAGAGATTGATTAAAAGAGTCATGAAAGGACCTGTTAAAATAGTCTCAACTGGTGACCTTTTATGAAGAAATCACTTTGTGCATGTAGCTTTCCCTCTTTCTGTAGAATTATTTCTATCACTTTTAATTCACTAGCTTCAAATAACCCAGCATTCATTTCGGAGACCACCGCTTCTGTGAACAAAGAGAATACGACAACGGAGAGCCTCTGGCTCTTAAAAATGATGTTTACCCAGATATGATAACATCTTGTTGTACCTCAAGGTTTCTTAAAAAGACAAATCTGTATTAGTAAAAAGATTGCTGAAAATGCTTGCATGGCCACAAATTTGCAAGATGTTTTAAATGTTTACATTTATACTTTGGTATGTTGTAAATAAATTATTCTATTTTCTATATAGTCAGCCATCCTTTTCCCAAATTTAATAAGACTTTTAAGAACCATTGGATTCTTTAAGACCAGTTTATATGTAGTATGGTCCTGTTGCAGGAAGGGGGACCCCTTCCTGGGCCCAAAACTGGGTAAATTGTCCGAGGAGACACATGTGCTGACAAAGCAAGAGATTTTATTGGGAAAGAGCACCGGGTGGAGAGCAGTAGGGTAAGGAGACCCTGGAGAACTGCTCTGCGACGTGGCTAGCAGTGTTAGGTTTTATGGTAATGGGATTAGGTTCTGGGTTATCTTTGGCCAATCATTCTAATTCAGAGTCTTTCCTGGTGGTGCATGCATCGCTCAGACAAGATGGATGCTAGTGAGAGAGATTCTGGGAAGTGGACAGGCTCTCAGTGTCTCCTTTTGACCTTTCCCGGACTCTTCCTGTTGGTGGTGGCTTACTAGTTCCGTATTCCTTACCAGGATCTCCTGTCATAAAACAGCTCATGCCAATGGTTACTAAAGGGCATGACCAGGGTGGGTGGTTTCAGTCAGTGTGCTTCCCCTAACAGTCCAACTAGGATCAGTGTAATTCAGCTTTTTCATAATGTTACTCTCCTTTTATATTAGATGCTTTTATTCCTCACCCTTAAAGTATATGTATAGAAAATTAATGACTGTAAATTGATCGTCTCTGATTTGTTGTCAGTGCTTGTAGCGTTTTTATTGTGAATGAGAGTCAGTATGACAGTGATTAACACTGGGATCAAAAGAGTAGGCTTCCAGCACAATCACCTACTTTTGTCTGAGAGCTGCTGTGAACGCTTTATCCTTATAATGCACAAAGACTGTGAGCATAGGTGTGCTGTATTAGAATGCTCAGAATTAATTTTGTGTGCAATAGAAATAGTTGACCTCATGAAAAGAGACTGCTGACCTTTAAAGCATAAGAAGTCTGTGGGAGTTGGAGAGGATAATTTAAGATTGAAGCTATGTTTATCATGAAAAATCCGAACTGACGATTTTTAGCTGTTTACTTGACAGTTTAGAACAGTTGTCAAGTATTTGAAGCCAGCATAATAACTATACTTTATGCTAATATGATAAAGAAAATTATAGTTTTCCTTGATTCAGATTTTTATGACTTGTTTTAATAAAGTGAAATCATTTGTCTTTAAACAACAGTAAAACATTAAAAATGTAATAAATCAGACTAAATTATTGGATTTCACTTAAAAAATAAAAATTTTAAGCTGATGAATTAGTGAATATTAATTGGTCTTTATTTGAGTCTGGTTACAGTCTTTTCCAGCATTAAAGTGCTTTGTAACCAAAGAGAAGTATGATTTAGCTCTAGATGCAGGATTTATTCTGAAATACAGGCATCCTGTTGATTCACTAGCACACTAGGGTTTAGAAAGAACCACCTTTTAAGGTAAATTTTGTGGAACTGGCAGTACACCCTGTGGCTTGGCAGTCTAGTCAGAAGGATGATACCATGCTGACTATATAACTAGATCTTTGAACATTATTCTCAGGGGTGGTAAATGCAAAACAAAGTAATATCAACTGGCACTTAATTCTGCAAGTTCCCTGCTGATTGGGGTATTCAGTGAAATGGAACTCTTCCTGACAGGAAGTCAGCCTATGACTATGGAGACATCTGAAAATAAAGTGTGCTTTAATTTGGCACCCCACTGTTTTACAACTGGTCTTTTAAATTTGGGATTAAGCAGAGAGTTAGAAGAAAAGGGGAATGTATAGATGGAAGTATCCTAAGCCTAGTATTTCCCTTTGGTTTTAATACAGTTATGATTACAGCTTGGTTTCTGTTTCTCAGCTTTTTACTGCTTATTGCTTATTTCTTTTTTTTCCTATTACTTCAAATTAATCTGTTGAAGTTAAAGTGTTACAAAAAGGCTAGATTAAAAGCATAAAGCTTTAGATTGCCTTTGTTTTAGTACCAAAGTGATAACTTTGTGAAGGCTCAGCTGTATTATCATACCATATGTTTTATCATAAATATGTTTTTAATCAGAGTAATCAGAGTTCTTAAATCTAGATTTAAGTTTTGCTATTGCTTTTAAAGTATGTATACTATTTAATTTTTTTTCAATTTTATTTTTCATGTATATTTGCATACTTTAAAAGAGTTTGATTTGTTTGTGCTTGATCTTTGTTGTTGCATGGGCTCTCCTCTAGCTGTTGGGAGTGGGGGCTACTCTATAGTTGGGAAGCATGGGCTTCTCATTGTGATGGCTTCTTTCCTTGTGAAGCTCAGGCTCAAGGGCAGGAGGGCTTCAGCAATTGTAGTACGGGGTCTCCGTAGTTGCAGCCCCTAGGCTTTCAGCACAGGCTCAGCAGTTGTGGCACACAGGCTTAGTTGCTGTGCCACACGTGGGATCTTCTTGGATGAAGGATCAAAGCTGTGTCTCCTGCATTGGCAGGCGATTCTTTACCACTGAGCTACCTGGGAAGCCCTAAAGTGTTTATACTATTCACCTCAGTTAACTCTGAGATAGAGTACTTCTTTAGTACAGTTAGAGTATAATATTATTAAGGGACAATTATTATATATTAGTAGTTGCCTATATATTTCATCTATTATGCACTTTTTAGACAAGCAGCTGCTTTTAGTCAAGCTGCCAGTTTATAATATGAACTTCCAGAAGCATGTATGCAGTTTTAACAAAATCCGAAGTTTGAACTTTAATTCAGGCATGAATTAGGCAGGAATCAGAACCCTGAGGGCTATTTTTTAGAGTACTTACTCAGTTGCTAGAGGTGGACTTTGTAGAGGTGCCTGTTGTCTGTATCATGGGTAACAATAGGAAAAAGGAAAAGAGGCTTTAGAAAGGATCTTAGGAAGAGCTGGGCCCAGAAAAATGCTTTGATGATAGATTTTGAATAATGTTTTTTCCTCTACCACACATTAACTCTGTAACCATGGGCAAATTACTTCACTTGCTTGAGAATCAGTTTCTTATGAGTGAAATGGGCGTAATAAAGATTACATTAGACAATGTATGTAAAAGTATGTAGAACAGTCCATTGAACACAGTAGGTTGTAAATTAAAGGTATTTGATTCTGAATCGAAGTGTTTTAACAGCTCATGAAATCCTCTCTCGTTCATTGTTCTCAGTGCCTTTTGTTTTCTTTTCAGGACGCTAGATCTTTCAGACATTTGCTTCCGTCCACCATTATTTTCTGCAGTATCTCGCTCATTATTTTCTGTTCTTTCTGTGATCATATGCCCAGTCTAATCCATCTTCATTTCAAACGAGAGAATTTTAGAGCTATGGGAAACCCCATCAATTTGCAGGTTTGGGCTGTTTTCATGTAGACAAGTTAATGGGCAGCATTCATACTTTCTGTGGGCGCCCACAGGAGATCTCACTCTTTCCTTGTGCTCGCTATAGCATTGGTGCCTTTTAGAAGTCGGCTAAGTATGCCTGAGTACAACTGACATGGATGTCTTTCCAGGGATTAGAACTTGAATGATTTTCTTAAAGATGTCTTTAGTATATTTTAGTGCTTTTTATATATACTGCATTACTTTCAACACACCTCCTGTGTTACCATAGTTGAGAAATACTTTTATAACAATTAACCGAGGTCACTGATTATCAACGTTTTTTTTTTTGTTCCCCTAACCAGTTATATCATCATTAATAGTTGCTCATTGTGATTATTCTCACCTTGAGTCCTGTCATAATTGGGGGAGACAGGCAGGCATAAAAGGAGGTATCATTTGAAAAAGGTCTCCATAGAGAGTCACAGATTCTGATCTAGCTTATCCTGAGTTAGAGAAATGGCCTTTTTCCTTTCTGTTGATTTTTACCTCTTTCAGTTATGCACCAAGTAATTTATTTTCCTACAAGTTGCTGCTGCTGCGGCTGCTGCTGAATCTCTTCAGTCGTGTCCGACTCTGTGCGACCCCATAGACGGCAGCCCACCAGGCTCCCCCGTCTCTGGGATTCTCCAGGCAAGAACACTGGAGTGGGTTGCCATTTCCTTCTCCAATGCATGAAAGTGAAAAGTGAAAGTGAAGTCGCTCGGTCGTGTCGGACTATTCGTGACCCCATGGACGGCAGCCTACCAGGCTCCTCCGTCCACAGGATTTTCCAGGCAAGAGTACTGGAGTGGGGTTGCCATTGCCTTCTCTGTTTCCTACAAGAGTCGCTTTGTAATTCCTTTCCAAGCGAGGTTGTAGTTTACTGACTTACCAAATTCAAACTCCACTGCCTTATTTTCAAGGTCTCTAATATGTATTTTATTTTAGTTTATGCATATTTCTCTGCTGCCTTGTAAGTAGTGTTCAGATATTTGATGTATCTGTTACGTATATCTTGTCATTTTCTGGATATTTTACCAGAAAACCAAAGTGCCTAAACCTGAGTCTGTTCTCACATTCTCCTGACGTCTTACTTTCCACAATGTGCTTTTACATATAGAGTATACAAATGCATGCCATTGTCCTAAATATTGAATGTTTAGTGCATTCTTTTTGATAGTAATTACGTATTTTTGAAGAAATTTTATTGGAAGTGCACATTTTCATTAGACATTCAGTTAAAACAGCAGTGTTGTCTTGTTGGGTTTGTTAATTTGTCATGTTATTCTTATTCTCAGATACTACATAGTTCAGAGCAAACTTAATTCTGGTTTCTTATTGTTCGTTTTTCCAGAAGGGAGATGAAAAATCTAAGAAAGCTTACAGCTTTGCTTGATCTTTCAGAGTCGTATCCTATTTATATCTATTGAAAAGATTTACTATTGTTGTTTTATAGCACTAATTTCTAGTTTAGTTTGTCACCACAGGTTTCTGTTTTTATACGTTAATGAAGAAAAAAGGAGGTTGGTCAATGGCAGTGAGAAAGTAAAATAATGGAGGGAATTTTTTTTTTTTTTTTTTTTTTACAAAGACTCTTTCTAATTCTTATTAGTATCTTAACGAAGTCTGAACTGCTGCCTTACTTATTTGGACATTTGACAATGCTATCGTTGCTTTTCTGCTAATTATCAGGAGTGGTTCTTAATGATATATGCTTGTTTCCTGTATCTTGAATGCAGAAGTGCTACCAGCTTTGTCTTGTATGACTCCTTGTGACCCCATGTACTGTAGCCCTCCCGGCTCCTCTGTCCATGGGATTTTCCAGGCAAGAATACTGCAGTGGGTTGCCATTCCCTCTGCACGGGATCTTCCTGACCCAGGAACCAAAGCTGTTGTGTCTTCCACATTGCAGGCAAGTTCTTTACTGTCTGAGCCACCAGAAGCCCTCTGCTAAATCACTGATCTGAATTTCTTATAGCTTGGTACTGAAATCTCTGGAACTGAGAACAAAACCAGTCACAACTCAGTAATCACTATTAGAACCAACACTTGTAGCCCAATTTGACTTGCTTAAAAAGTTTTCCAACTCTTACAGTAGACTAATTTTTAAAAAGTGGCTTTTATTTCTTTTAAATCTTTTGAATTTTGCTGAATTCAAATAGTAAACATCACTTTTCTTCAACTTGCACTCTCTCTTCCTTTAATTTGGTTTCTTTCATGATAGTCTGAAAAACGGCTCCCCAAAGTTATCCATGTCAAATCTCTGGAACCTATGAATGTTACTTTATTTGGAAAAAGGATCTTCATGTGACAATGTTAAGGTTTTTGAGATGAGGGGATACTCCTGAATTATTTGGATGGCCACTAAATGTGCTACCATAGGTAGCCTTATCAGATTCTAGGGAGATGAGAGATAGGCACCCAGAGGAGGGAATACCAGACCACTGGAGCCTCCTGAGAAACCTATATGCAGGTCAGGAAGCAACAGTTAGAACTGGACATGGAACAACAGACTGGTTCCAAATAGGAAAAGGAGTACGTCAAGGCTGTATATTGTCACCCTGCTTATTTAACTTTTATATGCGGAGTACATCATGAGAAACGCTAGGCTAGATGAAGCACAGACTGGAATCAGGATGACCGGGAGAAATATCAATAACTTCAGATATGTAGATGACACCACCCTTATGGCAGAAAGTGAAGAGGAACTAAAAAGCCTCTTGATGAAAGTGAAAGAGGAGAGTGAAAAAGTTGATTTAAAAACCAACATTCAGAAAGCTAAGATCATGGCATCTGGTCCCATTACTTCATGGGAAATAGATGGGGAAACAGTGGCAGATTTATTTTGGGGGGCTTCAAAATCACTGTAGATGGTGATTGCAGCCATGAAATTAAAAAACACACCTTGGAAGAAAAGTTATGACCAACCTAGATAGCATATTCAAAAGCAGAGACATTACTTTGCCAACAAAGGTTCATCTAGTCAAAGCTATGGTTTTTCCAGTAGTCATGTATATATGTGAGAGTTGGAACATAAAGAAAGCTGAGTGCCGAAGAATTGATGCTTTTGAACTGCGGTGTTGGAGAAGACTCTTCAGAGTCCCTTGGACTGCAAGGAGATCCAACCTGTCCATCCTGAAGGAAATCAGTCCTGAATATTCACTGGAAGGATGGATGTTGAAGCTGAAACTCCAATACTTTGGCCACCTAATGTGAAGAACTGTCTCATTAGAAAAGACCCTGATGTGGGAAATTTGAAGACAGGAGGAGAAGGGGATGACAGAGGATGAGATGCTTAGATGGCATCACCGACTCAATGGACATTAGTGAGTAAACTCTGGGAGTTGGTGATGGACAGGGAGGCCTGGCCTGCTGCAGTCTGTGGGTTTGCAAAGAGTCGAACATGTCTGAGCAACTGAACTGAAGTGAGCTGAACCCAAAGGAGGAGGCAGTGTGAGGATGAGGCAGCGCGAGGATGGAGCAGAGTGGCCACAAGCCAAGGGCTTCCCACAGCCACTAGAAGCTTGGAAGAGGAAAGGAATAGCTTCTCCGGAAGCACGACAGCTGTTGATTTTGGCTCAGGAAGCTCATTTTGGACTCTTGGCCTCTGGAACTGTGAGAGAACCAATTTCTAGTATTTTAAGCTACCAAATTTCTGATGATTTGTTGTAACAGCCACAACAAATGAGTAATCTATTTAGTGAGTGTTCTTGGTGCCACACTCACTCACCTAACAGTGTTAAATTATGATCTGTTTAACAAACATTTGAATGTTTGTTATAAGGAAATTAAATCAGGTACTGTTGAGAGCCCCAAGAGATAGACATCACTACCTAAAAAGAATTTCACTGTAGTGGAGACGCATTCCAATTTGTGAAGTTACTGACCCAGAAAAAAATCTAAATAAGCTAATATTGCATAGATTTCTAATGGAGATGAAATTAATATGAATATAATACTGCCAGAGAGATCCACCATTTGATTATCTGTTCTAAGTTATTTGTACAACAAAAGGATGTTTCTAAGTATTTCATGTCACTATTTTAGTTGTGTTACAGGTCAGAATGACCCACATGGGTGATGTTTATCATAGTATGTTTTAGGATTTTCTGCATTGAACTCAAAATTTATATGAACTAGTATCTCATTAGGTGCATTGATAAACATTTGAAAGAATTATGGAATCATTCTGTACTGAAAGGTTTTATTCCTCTTAAGGAAAGTCATTAAATGTACTATGATTGGCTATAGATTGTGGCTGTTGACAACTATAACGTGTTACTACACATAATGTATGCGTCTCAGATATAATAGCGTACTTTAAAATCAGGACCCAAAGCTTGATTGGTAGATGTAGTATGAGGTTTGGAAACATTAGATTCTGAACATATCATTTCGTAGCATAAACATAAATGATTCTTCATTTTCTGCTCTTGAATACTATTTTAGTTATTTTTCATTTTATATAAAACTTTTAATACTGAAGTGAACTCTGACTTTTTATTAACATGAGGAATTCACTCAATGAGTACACAGTATCAGTTTACAGTGGTCACTGTTGAAAGTGGGAGACTCCAAATGGTTAAACAGCAGGAGAGTTTTCTGCTTTTAGTTAAAAACTGCTGTTTTCTATATGCCGTATTTACTACATGTTTAATTCTTAATGTTGTGTGCTGTGGGATTGGGCATGCAAAAGTCAGCGGAAAGAGTTCTGGTTTTTACATCTAGAGCTATTACTTGCTGTACAATAATAAAGGCACTATTTTATTGGGTTACTTGTAATTAACTTCAGCACTAGGCATTCATATAAATCATTCGTAATCTGTTTTCTTTAGATTTTTATTCTTTTAAACTGGTTTAATGTACTTGCTTTCTGTTATCTTTTTACATATGGATGGAGGTTGTAATTGCTTTTCAGAATTAGGCTGTCAGAAACCAACATATATGTGAATTCAAGGAATGATTGAGGCAAGCTAATGAATTTTATGTAACATTTTAGAGATTTGTTACTGAAGTATTCTCTAATAGTCTTTGTTTTGTTGAAGAATTCAGTAAATAACAGTTCTCAAGTTAAAAAGTGTCTGTATATTCAGAAAGTTAAAATGATAGCAACTATTAATTAGAAAGTATATTTATTCTGTTTTTCAAATCCTGAGACAGCAAAGACATGAAATTTCTTTGAACTCTTGACTGTCAATTAATTGACATTCTTTTAATTAAAAAAATTTGGATCTTCATATACTTTCTATAGTGTTATCTGCTAAATGCCATTTCATAGATTCGGTATTAATTCATATAATCTTGTATTTACAACTTTTTATGATTATTACTTTTAAATGGAATGAAAATGAAAAAGAGGCAGCCTTTTTGAATAAAAAAATGAGGCATCTAAAAAGAAACATATACATATATATGGCTGAGTTTAAGTAACGGTATATGTTATTCAGAATTAATATTAGAAAACAAAACTTTGTCTCTAAAAATACCTTCATTTTATAAAAGTTTACAGTGATCTGTAGAAAGAATTTAGAGGTGTAAAGTAAATTTTATTCTCTCCCAGGTCACAAAAAACGTGATGATTCCTGTAAAAGGAATATTAGGTGTTTTGGGGTAGGAGATAGGGAGGCATGAAGAAAGCTGTTTGTATCCATGTCCTGAAAGTTGTGCTTTTAAAAACAATTCAGTTGCTAAATAGTTTTTATTGTAGCTAAGTCCATGAGATAGTTTAGAAAACTTTGAAAAAGTAAGTAGCTGTTTTATATAGCTTTAATGGAAGTCTTTCATGTTTCCTCTCCAGCAGTCCCTAATGAACGAATACTCCTTGTAATTTCAGTGCAGGCTTTGAGATTCCCTAAAGACTTGACTTCAGACCTCAAAGGGCAGCATTGCCACATGTCTGGAGAACTGGAGTTGCCAAACAGACTGACTGTGTACTAATAGGACACATTTATATAGCTCTTGCATGTGAAACCCTGATGTAAGCTTAATGATGGTCATCTGTTGAGACCTTGTTGCTGGAAAGGGTTAGAGCAACTTTGGCACCTTTATTGAAATCAAGCTTTCTTTATTGATTAGTGAACCATTTTGATAATATTGATGCCAGGTTGCAAGTTATTTGAAAGATCATAGTGGACTGAAGTATATATGTTTTTCTGAAAAGCTTAAAAACATATTTTTACAGAAACTTGTAAATAAGTTAAAGTATGCATAAACATCACAGCAGGAAATTATCAGTTTTTTGATAGATTATTTACAAATAATTTAAACTATGCAGTAATCATAATTCATTGCATGGTTATCTCCACTTTTTCAACTTTTAAACCCTTGCATTCTTTATTTTGTCAATCCTATAAAAAGTTATTTTCTCACTATTCTATTCCTTGCACATAGTAAATATTCAAAAGTATTTGTTAAATAAACAGTTATAGAACTGAACCATTTGCTAATCCAACTTTAATAGAATTTCTCTTTCTTTTCTCTTTTTACCTTGTTATTATCTGTATATATATTTTACTTATAAGCTAAACCATAATACTTGTATAAACTTGATGTACAGTTTTATGTATGTTCACAAAAATAATCGAAACCAAAGCTTTCCAAATGGCAATATTTCATTTTGATATTTCACGTAATGATTTGTTTTACTCTTTAAAGAGACAGTGGAATAAAACCTGCTCTTTGCAATTATGCTATATTCTTTCCTGTTATGTGGTTCCTCAAGTTTGTGTTGGATATGCTGTTGAGAGAGTGCTGACACAAAGTGCAAACACTGTTGAAAAGTTCTTGATAGTTTACTTTGAGCACTTAAGATTACTATATCTTGACTATGAACTAGTTTTCTCTGGTTTTGACCTTTAGTCCCTATGTATAATGTGGTTCTCAACTCTGGGTTAATACTTTCCCTTCCTCGTTTGAACTCTCCTCTGTGGCCTACTCCCTTGACAGTGTTTCTGACATCTACTTAGGTAATTGGATCTATACTCAATGAATTTGATTCGCCTTACAAAGGCATAGGTATATTTCATTGAAGAACACAATCCTTGAGGTCGTGAAACTGACGTGCTTCCTACTGCACAAAAAAGGCACGGAGCACGAGCCTTTACATTTTTAATTTTTCTTCAGGAAAATGAAGTAATTTGATAGGAGTTTAGGTTTTGTTAATAAGTATTCTTCCTTTTTTTTAAGTTAAATTATATTTCGATCCTTAGGTCAATAGTTTAAAAAATATTTTATTGCCAATAGCAATGAAGTTAATTTTATTTGATAGAATAAAAAATCCTAACTTTAAAAAAATAAAAATTCTTAATAGTTTGATGCATTTACATTTTCATAGTTTTGATTTCAGTATCTCTAAAACCTGAATGCTTGTTCTACTTTTTAGAGATATATTGCTATAGTTTTGCACAAATACCTATTGTCCATTTAGAAAAATGTGCATTTTATTTTGTATTTATTTACTGTTCTTCATTTAGAACATGTAATTTTTGAATATAAAGTTTATTTTTTATCAAGGAAATATATTATTTCACAAATCTAAGAATAGGATAATTCTTAAACTGAAAACAGCAGTCTTCTGCCTCAGTTATTCTTTCTGTTGATTCTTACTTTCTGGAAGGAGCCACATTCAGATCTCTTGGCGTTGTCTCTTAGTTACTTTCATATTTCTGAATGATAGCTATTTCTAGATTTTTCTGTTTTTAAACATTATCTTAACGTCTTTTATGGAAGATGACTATTGAGTACTTACATTGCTCTCCCTTTCCAGTTCACACACTCTCTTGTTTCCAGTGCAGTTATATGATAGTGTTTAGTTAAAACCATCCCTAGCATTACCATTTTTGTGACAATGGAAATATCCATGCAGACCTACAAAAAATATACCGTATTTACCCAACCACCTTGCCTCTCCTTCCTCCCTTCCACTTGTTTTTCTCTTTCTTTCTTCCTGCTGGAATTAATGATTTCCTACTTTTTTGTTTCTTTAAATTTCTTTGTAGCCACCACAAATTTATTTCTGAATTTTCTGCTGGAATCATAGAACTTCTACCAGTGTAATGAAATCACTTGGTATCTCTTGGTTCAGTTCTTTTCCTTGGATATATATTGCTTGGAGTTCTCTATTGTCCTCTTCTCACCTGGATTGGTTACTCTTTAGTTCTGTAGAAAGCTGTCACCTGGAGGCTTCTTTTTATCATCAGCCTAGAAGTATCCTCTTCTCCACCTTATGCTTTCGTGTCTATAACCTGTGACTCATAGTAGCCTTCTTTTTTGGAAGATACACTGATTGAACATTTATTGATCACTTATTCTATATGTGTTGGTCATTGTCCTAGCCTCAGAATACAGAATAGAATAAAGAGAAAGCAAAAATAAAATCTAAGTGGCAGTAGTATGCCATGGAAAAATTAAAGCAAAACTGGGCTGGAGGATGACAGTGGGCGTCTCTGTCTTAACGTTGATGAGGCATGTCCTTTGTAATTTCTTAAAAAAGAATACATGTAGAATATTTTAGAGCTTGCTTTGATGAAAATGTCTTTTTTAAACCATTATTGATGGCTTGTTGGGATATTAGTATTAGAGGCTGAAAGTTGTAATCTTTCTTTTTTTTTTTTTTTTTCTTTCTGGAAACTGATCCGATTTCTTTATTTTGGGGTTTGCTTATATACCTTTTGTTACACATAGGGATGAATACAGAGTCACGCGGGGGTCTTAGGCATATTACATCATCTTCTGGCCATGAGTGAGACCTGCTGACATTCTATGATCCTTTCTTTCTGATAACCAAAACCTTATTTCTTCCAAGGGTGTTTTTTCTTTTTTTTTTTAAATTTATTTATTTTTTATTTTACTTTACAATTCTGTATTTGTTTTGTAATCTTTCTTATGATTTTTTCTCTGTGAGCTTTTATTATTTTGAAAATTGTTTATTGTTACTGGTTGTACCTTGATGTGGGTGAATCTTTTAGAATCCACTATCTTTGGTATTTTGTATAAACTTTTTCAGTCTGCAAAAGTATATACTTGTGTTCAGAGAAAGTTTCTTAAATTATTTCTATGGGAATGTTTTTACTGTATTCTCATTTCTGTTTCTAGAACTACTTTCAGGTAGATGTTGAACTGGATTATCTAATTTTTGTATTGTTCTCATCCTTTTTTCTTCATTGTATCTTAGTCTCCTGAGAGCCTTCTATCACATCTTCCAATAATTCTTTCAAAATTTTTATTTGAAATTATACTTTTAATTTCTGAGAGCATTTTCTTCTTTTCTGAGATTTGGAGGGGAGTTGGAAAGTGAGAGCTGGTTAATTTTGTTCCAGCTTGATCAGGCCATGAGGTGTCCAGATACTTGGTCAAACATTATTTGGAGACTTTCTGAATGAGATTAACATGTAGAGTCCATACACTGTGTGAAGCAGGTGGTGCTTCTTGATGTGCATCAGCCTCATGCAGTCAGTTGAAGGCCTGGCTGTAACACAAAGGCTGACCATACCCTGAGTAGAGGGAATTCTACTTGCTTGACTGCTTTGGAACAGAGATAACATTTTTTCCTGCCTTTGTCCTCAAACTGACAAAAAGTGACACGTTGTCACTTTTTGGATTTGGAGCCTGTTGCCCTTTAGTCTGGAATCACACCATTGGTTTTCTGGATTTTTAGGCTTTTTAACTTGGATTAGAACTACACTGTCAGCTCTCCTGGGTTTCCTGCTTACTCATTTTCTCTGCAGATCATGGGACTTGTCAGCCTCCATGATAGTGTGAGCCACTTTCTTAAATAAAGTATGACTCTCCATCCCGTTGGTTCTGTTTATCTGGAGAACTCTTATTTTAAAATGATTCATTTACTTGTTTGGGCTGCCCTGGGTCTTTGTTGCTGTGCGGGCTTTCCTCTGGTTGCGGCTGGCAGGGGCCACTGTCCAGGTGCAGCACACGGGCTTCTCACTGCTGGTTCTCTTCTGGGGCACAGGCTCTAGGGCGTGTGGGCTTCAGTAGCTGTGGTGCACGGGCTCAGCAGTTGCAGTTCTGGGCTCTAGAGCAAGGGCTCAATAGTTGTGGCACATGGGTTTAGTTGCTCTGCAGTGCGTGGGATCATCCCGGACCAGGGATCAAACTCGTGTCCCCCACATTGGCAGGCAGATTCCTTACCACTGAGTCACTAGGCAAGTCAGAACTCTTCAAACAACAAATTTTCTCTATTGTGCAAAGACAGGGTTATCTGGCTCCTGAATGATCCTGGGCTTCAGTAAGAGTCCGTTTTACAACTTCAGCTTCAGTTCTTCTTAGAGATTAAAAGAGCTCCCAGGGCCTCTGATCATGGGCATTGATGGCTTGGAGAGCTCTCATACAAAGGCAGAGAGGTACCAGTGAATAAAACATGTACCCCTGCCCTGAGTTTTACAACCGAGTTTTTATCTTTCTGATGGTAGTAATTGTACTTTTCTTCAGTCTGGCTCTTCTGCCCCATTAATGTCTATAAATTAATATTGTCTATTATTAATAATTAAGAGTAATTTTTTTCCCTGCTTGTCTCTTTGGTGTCTGTCATTCATATAAGAGTCTTTCCTCTAATCACTGTTGACTTCTTGTGCTCATATTTAAGTGTGTTGCACAAATGTCTGCATGCGTATGTATGAGTTGTCTACTAGTGATGAATGAACCTTAAATTTAATCATGGGTTCTCATTTTTCTCAGGGAATACTTCTCTAATATTGCTTGGTATCTCATGGTTTGGTAAGCATACTTTGAAGTTATTTTGTTTTTTACAGTAAGGTTTTTTAAAGTGTTCAGAAGTTTACTCCTCTGGAAAGCAAACTTCCAGTCATTTACCATGGTGGGGATGGCCAGCAATATGGGGAGAGAAGTTCAGATGGTGTTTTTTTAATACCAGATGTTATTCCTTTAAACTCTTTTCATTCCTGCCCCTCAACCATCCTTATATATAATCAGTGTGTCAGTTCTTATCCTTTCTAGGGGTTCTACAACAAGCATTTGTCTGTGGCTTCAATTTATTTCCCTCCAGACTATAGGGAAATTTTTATTTTACTGTTTCTTTTTTTCCTTTCTTATTAAAATTAATTTATTTTTTATTGAAGGATAATTGCTTTACAGAGTTTTGCTGTTTTCTGTCCAACCTCAACATGAACCAGCCATAGGTATACATATATCCCCTCCCTTTTGAACCTCCTCCCATCTCCCTCCCCACCCCACCCTCTAGGTTGATACAGAGCCCCTGTTTGAGTTTCCTGAGCCATACAGCAAATTCCTGCTGGCTATCTATTTTATGTATGGTAATGTAGGTTTCCATGTTAGTCTTTCCATGCATCTCACCCTCTCCTCCCCTCTCCCCATGTCCATAAATCTATTCTCTATGTCTGTTTTTCCATTGTTTCCCTGCAAATCCATTCTTCAGTACCATTTTTCTAGATTCTGTATATATGCATTAGAATACGGTATTTCTCTTTCTTTCTGACTCGCTTCACTCTGTATAATAGGTTCTAGGTTCATCCATCTCATCAGAACTGACTCAAATGCATTCCTTTTTATGGCTGAGTACTATTCCATTGTGTATATGTACCACCACTTCTCTATCCATTCATCTGTTGACGGGCATCTAAGTTGCTTCTTTGTTCTAGCGATTGTAAATAGTGCTGCGGTGAACAGTGGGACACATGCGTCTCTTTCAATTTTGGTTCCCTCAGGGTATGTACCTAGGAGTGCGATTGCTGAGTCATATGGGGGTTTTATTTAGTTCTTTAAGGAATCTCCCTATTGTCTTCCATAGTGGCTGAATCAATTTACCTTTCCACCAACAGTGCAAGAGCATTCCCTTTTCTGCACACCCTTTCCCGCATTTATTGTTCCCAGACTTTTTGATAAGGGCCATTCTGACCGGTGTGAGGTGATATCTCATTGTAGTTTTGATTTGCATTTCTCTAATAATGAGCGATGTTGAGCATCTTTTCATTTGTTTGTTAGGCATCTGTATGTCTTCTTTTGAGAAATGTCTGTTTAGGTCTTTCCCCCACTTTTTGATTAGGTTGTTTGTTTTTCTGATATTAAGTTGTATGAGCTGATTGTATATTTTGGAAATTAATTGTTTGTTAGTTGTTTCATTTGCTATTATTTTCTCCTGCTCTGAGGGTTGTCTTTTCACCTCACTTGTTTCCTTTGCTGTGCCAAAGCTTTTAAGTTTAATCAGGTGCCACTTGTTTACTTTTGTTTTTATTTCCATTACTCTAGGAGGTGGGTCATAGAGGATCTTGCTTTGATTTATGTCGAGGATTCTGCTTATGTATTCCTCTAACAGTTTTATATTTTCTGGTTTTACATTTAAGTTTTTAGTTTAAGAGTCTTAACTAAATTACATTTAAGTTTTGAGTTTATCTTTGTGTATGGTGTTAGGAAGTGTTCTGATTTCATTCTTTTACATGTAGCTGTCCAGTTTTCCCAGCACCATTTACTGAAGAGGCTCTCTTTGCCCCATTGTATATTCTTGCCTCCTTTGTCAAAAATAAGGTACCCATAGGTACATGGGTTTATTTCTGGGCTTTCTATCTTGTTCCACTGGTCTATATTTCTGTTTTTGTGCCAGTACCATACTGTCTTGATGACTGTACCTTTTCCTATAATCTGAAGTCAGTAAGATTGATTCCTCCAGCTCCAGTCTTCTTTCTCAAGATTGCTTTGGCTATTTGGGGTCTTTTGTGTTTCCATATGAATTGTGAAATTCTTTGTTCTAGTTCTGTGAAAAATGCCTATTGGTAATTTGATAGGAATCATATTGAATCTGTAGATTGCATTTGGTAGTATAGTCATTTTCACAATATCGATTCTTTCTATCCAGGAACATGGAATATCTCTCTGTTTATGTCGTCTTTGATTTCTTTCATTAGTATCTTACAATTTTCTGTGTACAGTTCTTTTGTCTCCTTAGGTAAGTTTATTCCTAGATATCTAATTCTTTTTGTTGCAGTGGTGAATGGGATTGATTCCTTAATTTCTCTTTCTGATTTTTCATAGCTAGTATATAGAAAAACAAGTGATATCTGTGTATTGATTTTGTATGCTGCAACTTTGCTAAACTCACTGATTAGCTCTAGTAATTTTCTGATACTATCTTTAGGGTTTTCTATGTACAGAATCACGTCATCTGCAAACAGAGCTTTACTTCTATTCTGATCTGGGTTTCTTTTATTTTTCTTTTCTGATGGCTGTAGCTAGGACTTCCAGAACTCAGTTCAGTTCAGTTCAGTTGCTCAGTCATGTCCGACTCTTGGCAACCCCATGAACAGCAGCATGCCAGGCTTCCCTGTCCATCACCAACTCCCGGAGTCCACCCAAACCTATGTCCATTGAGTTGGTGATGCCATCCAACCATCTCATCCTCTGTCGTCCCCTTCTCCTCCTGCCCTCAATCTTTCCCAGCATCAGGGCCTTTTCCAGTGATTCAGCCCTTCGAATCAGGTAGCCAAACTATTGGAGTTTTCAGCTTCAACATCAGTCCTTCCAATGAACATCCAGGACTGTTCTCCTTTAGGATTGATGGGTTTGATCTCCTTGCAGCCCAAGGGACTCTTAAGAGTCTTCTCCAATACCACAGTTCAAAAGCATCAATTCTTCGGCGCTCAGCTTTCTTTACAGTCCAACTCTCACTTCCATACATTACCACTGGAAAAACCATAGCCTTGACTAGACGGATCTTTGTTGGCAAAGTAATGTCTCTGCTTTTTAATATGCTATCTAGGTTGGTCATAACTTTCCTTCCAAGGAGTAAGTGTCTTTTCATTTCATGGCTGTAGTCACCATCTGCAGTGATTTTGGAGCCCAAAAAATAAAGTCTGACACTGTTTCCACTGTTTCCGCATCTATTTGCCATGAAGTGATGGGACCAGATGCCATGATCTTCGTTTTCTAAATGTTGAGCTTTGAGCCAACTTTTTCACTCTCCTCTTTCATTTTCATCAAGAGGCTCTTGAGTTCTTCACTTTCTGCCATAAGTGTGGTGTCATCTGCGTATCTGAGGTTATTGATATTTTTCCTGGCAATCTTGATTCCAGCTTGTGCTTCTTCCAGCCCAGCATTTCTCCTGGTGTACTCTGCATATAAAAGTTAAATAAGCAGGGTGACAATATACAGCCTTGATGTACTCCTTTTCCTATTTGGAACCAGTCTGTTGTTCCATGTCCAGTTCTAACTGTTGCTTCCTGACCTGCATACAGATTTCTCAAGAGGCAGGTCAGATGGTCTGGTATTTCTATCTCTTTCAGAATTTTCCACAATTTATTGTGATCCACACAGTCAGAGGCTTTGGTGTAATCAATAAAGCAGAAATAGATGTTTTTTTGGAACTCTCTTGCTTTTTTGATGATCTAGTGGATGTTGGCAATTTGATCTCTGGTTCCTCTGCCTTTTCTAAATCCAGGTTGAATATCTGGAAGTTCATTGTTCATGTATTGCTGAAGCCTGGCTTGGAGAATTATAAGCATTACTTTACTAGCATGTGAGATGAGTGCAATTGTGCGGTAGTTTGGCATTGCCATTCTTTGGGATTGGAATGAAAGCTGACCTTTTCCAGTCCTGTGGCCACTGCTGAGTTTTCCAAATTTGCTGGCATATTGAGTGCAGCACTTTCACAGCATCATCCTTCAGGATTTGAAATAGCTCAACTGGAATTCCATCACCTCCAATAGCTTTGTTTGTAGTGATGCTTTCTAAGGCCCACTTGACTTCACATTCCAAGATGTCTGACTCTAGGTGAGTGATCACCCCATCGTGGTTATCTGGGTTGTGAAGATCTGTTTTGTATAGTTGTTCTGTGTATTCTTGCCACCTCTTCTTAATATCTTCTGCTTCAGTTAGGTCCCTACCATTTCTTTCCTTTATCAAGCCCATCTTTACATGAAATGTTCCCTTGTTATCTCTAATTTTCTTGAAGAGATCTCTAGTCTTTCTCATTCTATTGTTTTCCTCTATTTCTTTGCATTGATTGCTGAAGAAGGCTTTCTTACCTCTCCTTCCTATTCTTTGGAACTCTGCAGGGTATATCTTTCCTTTTCCCCTTTGCTTTTCACTTCCCTTCTTTTCACAGCTATTTGTATGGCCTCCTCAGACAACCATCTTGCTTTTTTGCATTTCTTTTTCTTGGGGATGGTCTTGATTCCTGTCTTCTGTACAATGTCATGAACCTCCATCCATAGTTCATGAGGCACTCTGTCTATCAGATCTAGTCCCTTAAATATATTTCTCGCTTCCACTGTATAGTCATAAGGGATTTGATTTAGGTCATACCTGAATGGTCTAGTAATTTTCTCCACTTTCTTCAAATTCAGTTTATTCAACTATGTTGAATAATAGTGGCAAAAGTGTAGACCCTTGTCTTGTTCCTGATTTTTAGGGGGAATACTTTCAGTTTTTCACCATTGAGAATAATGTTTACTGTAGGCTTATCATATATGGCCTTTACTATGTTGAGGTAGGTTCCTTCTGTGCCTGCTTTCTGGAGAGTTTTTATCATAAATGGGTGTTGAATTTTGTGAAGGCCTTTTTCTACAACTATTGAGATTATCATATGGTTTTTATCTTTCAATTTGTTAATATGGTGTATCACATTGATCGATTTGCATATATTCATGAATCCTTGCATCCCTAGAATAAACCCAGCTTGATCATGGTGTGTGAGCTTTTTGATGTGTTTCTGAATTTTGTTTGCTAAAATTTTCTTGAGGATTTTTTCATCTATGTTCATCAGTGATATTGACTGGTAGTCTTTTTTGTGTTGTGTTTGTCTGGTTTTGGTATCAGGGTGATGGTGGGCGCATACAATGAATCTGAAAGTGTTTCTTCCTCTGCAATTTTTTGAAAGAATTTTAGAAAGATAGGCCTTAGCTCTTCTCTAAATGTTTGATAGAATTCTCCTGTGAAGCCATTTGGTCCTGGGCTTTTGTTTTTTGGGAGATGTTTTAAAACCACAGCTTCAGTTTCAGTGCTTGTAACTGGTTGTTCATAATTTCTGTTTCTTCCTGGTTCAGTCTTGAAGATTGAACTCTTCTCAGAATTTGTCCATTTCTTCCAGGTTATCTGTTTTGTTGCCATATAGTTCTTCGTAATCATTTCTTGTAATCCTTTGTATTTCTGCATTGTCTGCTGTAACCTCTCCTTTTTCATTTCTAATTTTGTTGATTTGATTCTTCTCTTTTTTTCTTGATGAGTCTGGCTAAAGGTTTGTCAATTTTTTTAACTTCTCAAAGAACCAGGTTTTAGTTTTATTAATCTTTACTACTGTTTCTTTCATTTCTTTTTCATTTATTTCTGATTAGATCTTTATGATTTCTTTCCTTCTACTAATTTTTGTATTTTTTTGTTCTCCTTTTTCCAGTTATTTTAGATATAAAGTTAGGTTGTCTATTTGATGTTTTTATTGTTTCTTGAGGTAGGATTGTATTGCTATAAACTTCCCTCTTAGAACTGCTTTTGCTGGATCCCATAGGTTTTGAATTGTTGTGTTTTCATTGTCATTTGTTTCTAGAAATTTTTTGATTTCCCTTTTGATTTCTTCAGTATCCTGTTGATTATTTAGATATGTGTTGTTTAATCTCCATGTGTTTGTGTTTCTTACAGTTTTTTTCTTTTAATTGATATCTAGTCTGATAGCGTTGTGGTTGGAGAAGATGCTTGATATGATTGCAGTTTTCTTAAATTTACTGAGGTTTGATTTGTGATCCAAGATGTGGTCTATTCTGGAGAATGTTCCGTGTGCACTTGAGAAGAAGGTGTATTGTTCTCCATTTGGATGGAATGTCTTGAAGATATCAGTGAGATCCATCTCATCTGTTATTTAAGACTTGTGTTTCCTTATTAATTTTGTGTTTTGATTATCTGTCCATTGGTGTGAGTGGGGCGTTAAAGTCTCCTACTATTATTGTGTTACTTTGAGTTTCTCCTTCTATGTCTGTTAGTGTTTGTCTTATGTATTGAGGTGCTCCTATGTTGGGTGCATAGATATTTGCGATTGTTATGTCTTCCTCTTGGACTGATCCCTTGACCATTAGGTAGTGTCCTTCCTTATCTTTATTTTAACGTCTGTTTTGTCTGACATGAAGATTACTACTCCAGCTCTCTTTTGCTTCTTATTTGCATGGAATATCTTTTTCCACCCTCTCACTTTCAGTCTGTATGTCTCTCTTTTGTGGTTGTTGTCTAGGTGAGGCGTCCTGCGCAGGGTGCTACTGGTGGTTGGGTGATGGTGGATCCTATATGCAGGTGGTTTCCTTTGTGTGAGTTCTCACTATTGGATATTCCCTACGGTTAGTTCTCTGGTAATCTAGGGTCTTGGAGACAGGGCTCCCATTCCAAAGGCTCAGGTCTTAATCTCTGGTCAGGAATGAAGATTCCACAAGTAGTTTATTATGGCATTTAGTGAGATTAAAGCAAATATCCAGCAGCGAGAAACCAGTGATGAACCCCAGACAAATGGCAGCAACAAAATCAGGCGAATAATAATCACACACACATACACCCTTGAGCAGAGTCAGAAGAGTCCAAAAATGAGGTGCAGTAGATTGACCTGGTGAACAAAGGAAATAAAAACTGCATTTCCCAGTTAAGAACAAAACTAAGTGAAGCACAACCTGGAAAACAAAACTAAACCAAGATGCCAAATGGGGGATAAAAAATGAAAACAAACTAACAAATAGGTTGAGATGAAAGGAAAGAATAGATGTGTAAAGTTCAACCGAGGTAGATGAAGAAGATTTATATACATTAAAGATTAACTGCAAGTTGAAAGGAACAGTAGGAAAGGCAAACAAAGGAATAAATGTAGAAAAAAATAATAGATTTTTAAAAATTAAAATTATAAAAAAGAGAAAAATACGGAAGACTGAAGAAAAAAGGAAAACTCCACAGAACTGCAGTATCCTAATGTAGAGGCAGAGGTTTCTAACAACAGTCAAAAGTGTGACCGAATATACACATATACATATACTCTCATAAGCAAAATCGAAACAGTCCAACAAAAATAAAGTACAATAGATTGACCTGGTGAATGAAGGAAACCAAAAATTGTATGTACCAGAACAAAACTAATTGAAGCACAAACTGGAAAACAAAACTAAAGCAAGGTGCCAATTGAGGAATAAAGCAATGAAAATAAAACTAACAAATATGTTGAGAGGAAAGGAGAGAAAGAAAAGAAAGAATATATAGGCCAAGTTAAATAGAGGTAGATAAAGAAGGTTTATATATGGTAAAGATTAACTGGAAGGGGAAAAGAATTGTAGGAAAAGCAAACTAAGGAATAAATAGAAAAAATAATAATAGGTTTAAAAAATAAAAAATTAAAAAAAGAGGAAAATTCTACAGAACTGCAAAAGCCCAATGTAGAAGCAGAGGTTTATGACAACAATAACAAATGTGACTGAGGAAAAAAAAAAGCTCAGAGGCTTAATTGGATTTCTTAGTGCCAATAAAATCGACAGCTGCAACAAGAGGGGGGGAAAAAAAGAAAAAAAACTGCAGAACAAGTTAAAAGATAAGAATAATCAATGTTTTTCTTGAGTCACTGCTGTGAGAGTCCTTTCCCTCCCTGGGAGTCAGTCCACCTCACCTCCCTAGGACGCCCTCCAACACTGTGCTGATCTCTGGACCTGCTGTGGGGGCAGCTCAGATTCTAATCTGATCCTACTCCTGTGTGCTCTTGCCTCCCATGCCCACAGCTATCAGAGCTAGTGTGTTTTCTTTTGTGGGAGCTCTCAATGGCCTTTTTTATTTTCTATAGACACAGAGTCTGCTTAGTTGATCATGTGGATTTAATCTGCAGCTTGTGCAGCTGGTGGGGAGGTTTTGGTCTTCTTCCTTAACCACACTGCCCCTGGGTTTCAGTTGTGGTTTTATTTCCACCTCTACATGTGGGTTGTCTGCTGGGGTTTAGCTTCTGAGGCTGCCCTGGAGGGCTTGGGTTTACCCCCCCGTGAGGGCCAGGTGTGGAGGTGGTGCAGCTGCTTGGGGTCACAGGGGTTCTGGCAGCACCAGGTACTCAGGGGGGTTGGCGGCTAAGGTAACAGGAAATACAGAGCTCTAGAAGGGGATGGCAACCAGTATAGGCCAGTATGCTCCAGTATTCTTGCCTGGAGAAAACCTGCTCTCTGACAGAGAAGCCTGGCAGGCCACAGTCTACAGGGTCGCAAAGAGTCAGACACAACCAAAGCAACTCTGTGGATAGACATGAGGCTATTTTTGCCTGTGGTAGCTCTGCCCCGGTGAGAGTGAAGGTGTTGCAGCTGCCTGGCTTGCAGGGACCGTGGTGGCGCCAAGTGTGCAGGGACATGGACTGCCTCTGCCTCAGGAGTTATGGCCCTAGCAGAGTCTTTTTTCGGAGAGGGCAATGGCACTCAGTACTCCACTCCACTGCACTCCACAGCACCCCACTCCAGTACCCTTGCCTGGAAAATCCCACGGACAGAGGAGCCTGGTAGGCTGTAGTCCATGCGGTCGCTAAGAGTCGGACACGGCTGAGTGACTTCACTTTCACTTTTTACTTTCATGCATTAGAGAAGGAAATGGGAACCCACTCCAGTGTTCTTGCCTGGAGAATCCCAGGGATGGGGGAGCCTAGTGGGCTGCCATCTCTGGGGTCACACAGAGTCGGACACGACTGAAGCGACTTAGCAGCAGCAGCAGAGTCTTTTTTTGAGCCTCTTGTACCTGGTGATCAGAGGGCCCCTTTAGCCAGTCTTTCCCAGTAGCTTCACCCGTTGAGGTACTTAGAGGGCTCCTTTGCCTGGGGTCCTTCTTCTGTTGTTTGGCTTGTCAGGCACATAGAGGGGCCCCCCGGGACTGGGGTCCTGCTCTGAAGATTGGCGCGTCAGGCACTTAAAGGGACACCCTGGGTGGGTCCTACTCCGTATTTTGGTGTGTCAGTCACTGAAAGATGCACCCTGGCTGGGTCCTGCTCTGTTGTTCAGTACGCCAGGCATTTGATGGACCAGCCTCTCTACTGCTCAGCTGCCCATGCTGGCCTGTGGGGAGAGAGGCTTTGGTGATGGCACCACTCCCTAGCGTTACTCAGCAGTATGGCCTTGCTTCCATGGCTGCCTGCTTTCCTCCACCAGCATTCCCCACCACGATCTCCTCCCTGACATCCCCTCAATCCGTCCCTCCGAAGTCAACAGCAGCCCTCTCCCTGGGATTGCTTCATAATCCCTTATCCCCAGCTCCCAGCCACTGCCCCTTCCACGAGACTAGTGTTCGTGTCCGTGGTATGTATGGCTGCAAGGACTGTCTGACTCTCATTCCATTTAGGCTGCCACAGGTCAGCTGTTTCACTCTCAGCCTTAAATGTTTCCCCTCTGACTCAGACAGTTGCCCCGATGTGGGGATCAGACCCCTGCTTGTTTCCCCACCCACTGAGGCCAGGTCCAGTCCTGCTAACACTCCTGTTTTCCCCCCTAGTTCCTTCGTCCTGCCGAGGTTTGTGTGGTTCTGCATGGTGTTTCCCGCTGGTCAGGTCCTCCTGTCGGCTCTCAGCTGGTGTTGTGCGTGCACTTCTGTGTCTGAGGGTGTGTTCCGGATGTATCTGTGGAGAGGGATGTGCTCCGCGTCCACCTCCTCCGCCTCCGTCTTGTTCTCCCTGTGCTGTTTCTCCTTACTGTTGTCCCCTTTTTATTGTCTTTGTCCTTATTTTTCCCTCTGTTTAACCAAATGCGCTCATTTTATACCTTTTCTATTTTGAGAGTAAAAGATAGTTCAGTGATTTTCTAGCCCACTAGAATAACAATTTGATACTACATTTTGTGTCAATATTGATGGTTTGACCAGAAAAGATTGTATCATGAAGTCTATGTAGTTGATTCTTATTCATCTGTAGTCTTGATTTTAGTTGCTTTAGAACATGCTAATGTTTGGCAATTAGGCATTTAGAATTTAGGCAAATTCATGTGCTGTATTCAGGACACTAAAATATATTGTAGGAGGTTCTCAAATTTATAGGAAACTGTTAAGTTCACTTTAAGGAATTTAGTTATATTAAAATAATATTACAAATTATGGCACATTTATTGGTGCCCTTTCCTCTATTTATTTGTTAATGTTAGGGAGTCACAGAAGTAGTTTAGTTAATGGAGTCTTTTATTCCCCATCCCAAGTTTGGTGGTAGACTTTTACCACCGAAAACACATGTTTGAGAATTGGTGTAACTCTGTTTAATAGATTTCACTAATATACATTATCCTGTTGTTGTTGTTATTGTATGACTAAGAGCATTACTAAGCTAAGAGTATATTTTAGTAAAAATTGACTAGTCACCAGTTGTGGCCCTAGGAAGTGATAGTCAATTAAATACAGCTTAGAACAGGTATGAAATTATTGACTCCGTTGTGTTTTGAGTCCTTCCTCTCCAAAGTGCTGAAATGTGTTTTAAAATTACTTAGTTGCATTAGTGGTTGGATTTGAGGCTTTTAACATGTTTTTCATCATTACCTCTGGGAGAAGAATAACCAAGACCTTTAAATGTATGGTGCATTTTACATCACTATGTAATTATAAATATTATGATGAAATATTGAAATGATCATGAAAGATGATAACCATTAAGCTTTTCTTTCAGCTGTTAAAGCTCACTAAAAGTTATATTGAGCTGTGGTTTATGAAATTGTTTTGACTAACACCTTCTTTAATAATTGTCTTAGAAGTGGAGAAAAATGCTTTAGGAGAGCATGAATCTTCTTTTCAGTTTTTAGATTGTAGATGGTGTTTTAGTATGGAGAAAATTTGTTGGCTTTGACTATCACCTGGGTATATTTATTTATTTTTTTTAATTTTCCTTTTCTCATGGGCTGCAGGTTTTTTTTACCTGAGTTACGAGTTCGTATCAGTATGTACTTACGTACCTGGTGTGTCATAGTTTATTAAGTGTTAGATAATTTATAATTAGGAGTGAATTATAAACAAAATTCTGATATCTTTGAGAATTGTGAGGTTTTATAACTACTCAAAGTGTAGATAAGAATTTGTATTTTCACTTCATTTCTCATTTTGTCTAAATTTTTTCAGTTGTTGGAAAAGTTTTATTCCAGGTGAATAGATAGCCCTTTCCACAAGTAAACTAATAGGAGTTTATAGATGATGATTGGGAAAACAAGAATCCAAGTGTATTAGCAGTCATAAATATGTTTCTGAGCTTTTGTAAGAAAAATTGGACTCTTCCAATTCTGTGTATATCCTCATGTCTAATTTGTTTTTAATTTAAAAGGAAAAAAAATAGTTTGACATACTTGAGTTCATAAATTTTTTAAACGATAATTTTTTATGGTTATACTAACTTTAACTAGTTTTCTATTGGACCTAAACCATGCTGTTTGAAATCTTTGTGACATTTGAATGAGACACTTTCTGCTTTTACATTATAAGTAAAAGTCGATCTGTATTACGTAAGTGTAAATAAAACGATGGTTACCTGTATGCTGAAAATTTGTGTCTCTCCACTGTTACCTGTTTTTTTCATGTGGAGTTGGAGTTTTGTATGACTTACAAAAATCCCTACCTGTTGCAGTTTTAAATCAGACAAAACAGATTTGAGGAAAGTGATAGGTACTTTTAAAAACAAAATGTCTGGTCTAGAGAATTATATATGGGGTAATCTCTTGCCTTTCTTCCTAATTCCTTTTTTTCTAGCAAGAAGAGTAACTATTTTCTTTTCAGTATATTTAGCTTCCTTTTTGAAAATTTTTCTCTCAAGTAAATGATGTATAGGAAAATGCAGTTAATTTAAGATTTTACCTCCGTATGCTCAGGTGCTGTGTCAGATTTTCACGTGGTTGCTGCGAGTGCTCTGTTGGGTGTTTAAGAGCTGAGGAGTGAGCATGTGCTTCTGTTCTTGACAGGAGCGTCCCTTAAGACGTTACCATCCCTTCTGATTCCCTGCTATCTATCAGCAGATGTCACAGCCCTGTTTCCCTCATCCCCTCAAAGCCTCAACTGCTTGTACGTCTTTCTGTAATTTTCTGCGTTTTCCGAGGGCCTGAGTTCCTCTGAGGCTGTTTTGAGCCCGCCTACCATTTGATCTGTCCCTCTGCTCTCCCTGCGCGTTACTTTAGGTCCGCTGTAGGAGCTTTAGGTCCGCTGCTTGAGCCTTGGTGCCTCCCTGTGCTCAGGCTCGGAAGTGAGGTGTGGGTTTCTGGGCCAGGGTCAAAAACTTACCTGCAGTTTCTGCTTTTTTCTCTCTTCTCCCTATTTCTGAGAAGAGTGGAGGGTCTGACACATCTTCTTCTCTCAGAGATTTATTTCTTCTTGGGGTTTGGTTGCTTTCCTTTGTACTAACTGTTTACTTCATTTTGCTGGAAAGAAAAAGATTTTAGGTTAGATGGGCATTCTGTTTATCCTTCACTTGGTTTACCTCAGTGAAATAAAGATGTTTATTTTGTTGTTTCAGTTGGCTGGCAGTTGTGAATTTTCCTTCTCCAGGGGATCTTCCTAACCCAGGGATCAAACCCAGGCCTCCCGCATGGCGGGCAGATGCTTTATCCTCTGAGCCACCAGGGAACACGGCAGTTGTGAATTTTAAGAGTATATATTGTGGACTTATGAGCCACTAATTTGTAGGTGTTTGTAAGTTACTGAATCATAGAATAATATAGCCTCAAGAATTTTTGAAAGAGTATCAAAGACCTACAGATGTAGAGTGATCTCTCTGTGGACATAGCCTGTTAATGTCATAGTTGATTTGAGAGCATAAATCTCATGACTTCTTGGTCCTTAAGAACACATTACATTTCCTGCTCTTTTCTCAACAACACACTGCTTTATCTTCTTTCTTAGTCTTAGCCCATTACTGTCCTCAAATGTCTAAATGCCTTTGTATCTACTTGTTATCCTGCTGTATATGTTCTGTGGGTATCTTCTTGCTTATGCTATTCATGAAGTAGATCTCTGTAACAAAATTATGGCAAACAGCCATTTCAGTTCTGAGAGCAAGCTCAGGTTTTTCAAAACTTAAAGTAATACAAAATTGGGGATAAAAATGAGAAAGTAGATGAGATAGGATGAAGTTTAGAAAAATTAGAATTTGGCATAATATAGGATATGAAATTACATAGTGTTAAAAACCCTTAAAAAAGGTATTAGATTCAGAAAATGTGAACATTGGTCGTGGTAACAGTGCTAAGGTCCCAGGGTGTCTTGTTTTGGCATTTATAAAAGAACAAAAAAAGATTAGTTGAGTAATATTATGTAGGTGGACTATAAGGCTCCTTAATTTTCAGAAACAAAAGGATTATATATGTCTAGCTGTTTTTAAAAACATGCTCACATGCATGCATGCACTGGCATTTCTCAAATCTGGCTATATTTCAGTTTATGTGGCCCCAGTCCTATTGGATTGTTGCTTATTTTATATCTGTTTTGAGGTAAGGATTAAACATTTTGTCCCCTACATACTCTATTGGTTGATTTCTTTCTATGGCTTTTTAATGGGTGACTTACTCATAAAGAGTATATTAATAAATTTACACCATCATTTGCTAATTCATAGGCTAGTGACTTTTGGTTTTCCATTTTAAAAGTGGTCTAGCCAAATTCATTGATTTTTCTTGTCTCTTTCTCAATCTTTAGTCATCAAATTTTGTAGGACATGTGCTATTTATTAAGTTTATGGAGCTACTTAATTCCATCTGCCCCTCTTTTCTTTCTTAAGGAAACAAAACCAAAACCTTTGTCCTTGGTCGTCTTTGCTGCCTTCTTTCAAACTATTTCAGTGAAATTACTAGGATATAATGGTATAGAACTAAAAGGGCAAGATATGTATAGGTAGGCTCATTTAGTTTATCTAGAATCTAATTGTTGCTGACTTGTTTTGTTTCCATTTTAATGTCAACTATTTATGTGTTCATGGGGCTACTAGGTAGAGAGCATGTTTAACAAAACTTTTCCACGAAGAGCCAAAGTATGTAATTGATATGAGTGATGTTTTTTTATAATTGTTGTTTTAAAGAAATAAGTGAAATTTGTTCAGTTATTGTCTACTATTTTTTTTTTTAGGAGTGGCAGAATTCTATTCAGAAGAATGCAGGCCTTGCTTTTATTGAACTTGTCAATGAAGGAAGGTAATCTATTTTATATCCATTTATATTTTACTTTACAGTCTTGTTCTTTTTTGCTATTTGAACTGATATTTTTGGTATTGATTTTACAGACAGTAATATAGTGAGTTAGAAAATGAAAGTGAAGTCGCTCAGTCGTGTCCCACTCTTTGCGACTGTAGCCTATCAGGCTCCTACATCCATGGGATTTTCCAGGCAAGAGTGCTGGAGTGGATTGCCATTTCCTTCTCCAGGGGATCTTCCCGACCCAGGAATTGAACCTGGGTCTCCCGCATTGCAGGCAGACGCTTTACCGTCGGAGTCAGTTAGATATTAATTATTATAAATACTTCGGTATTTAATCATTTTATTGTTATCTTCATGGTTATGTGCTTCATGGTAAAGTCTGTTCTTTATTTTTCAATAAGTAAGGCTGAGTTTGGCAAAAGTAAACTGATGATTCTATTAGCAGATATAAGGAAAACACATATTTTTCAGACTTTCTCAAATTCTATTATATTTTAGAGCAATAATAAAACTAACATGTCTGTATTATCTCATGTCATGGCTTGGGTATAAGGGAAGAATTATTCAAGGAAAGAAAATTCAGTAATAAGAAAAATGAAGTACAGATATAAAAAGAAAGATACAATGGTGAAAATAGATTTAAGAAAGTGAGAAAATTAAAAGGTAAAAATGAAGAAACGATGAGTGGGCTACATTGTGTCTGTTTTGTGGCATCTGCTTTTGGATTATACAGTGCATGGAATTCTCCAGGCCAGAATACTGAAGTGGGTAGCCATTCCCTTCTCCAGGGAATATTCCCAACTAAGAGATTGAACCCAGGTCTCCCACATTGCAGGCTGATTCTTTACCAGCTGAGCCACCAGGAAAGCCTGGTTTTGGATTAGTTGAACTAAAGACCCAGAGTATAGATTAAAAGGTGTGATTGACTGCTATTAGAAATAGCATTCTGAACATAATTATTGTTTACGAATGTTTCCTTATACTGTTCTGGCTAATACTGAGAAACTGACACCATCACTTACAGGAAAAATTTGAAGTAGGAGCTAGGAATTCAGCCTCTGTCTCGTTAATGTTATAAAAAAGGGAACTGTTCCTTTTTTTGTTAAGTAGGCTGAGGTGAGCTCTAAAAATGGTGCACTATTCACTCGACCCAGAAAACCCCACAGAATCATGCAAATCAAGAGGTTCAAATCTTCGTGTTCATTTGAAGAACACTTGTGAAACTGCCCAGGCCATAAAGGGTATGCATATCTGAAAAGCCACCAAGTATCTGAGGGCGCCACTTTAAAGAAGCAGTGTGTGCCATTCTACCCTTATAACAGTGGAGTTGGTGGGTATGTGCAGGCCAAACAGTGGGGCTGGATGCAGGGTCAGTAGCTCAAAAAGTGTGCTGAATTTTTACTGCACATGCTCAAAAATGCAGAGAGTAATACTGAGCTTAAGGGCTTCGATGTAGATTCTCTGGTCATTGAGCGCATCCCGGTGAACAAAGCCCCCAAGGTGCTGTGCAGCACTTACAGAGCTCATGGTCGGATCAACCGCTGCATGAGCTCTCCTTGCCACACTGAGCTGATCCTTACTGGAAAAGAACAGATTGCTCGTAAACCAGAGGAGGAGGTTGCACAGAAGGAGAGATATCCCAGAAGAACCTGAAGAAACAAAACCTTACGGCCCGGGAATAAATGTCCCAAAAATAAGTGCAAGTAAAAAAAATAAAGGAACTGTTTATTTTATATTAAATGCTACTAAGATTATTGTACTTATCAAATAATTATAGGTGCTCACAGATTAGTACTGAATACAGATAAATAAACCTGCAACCATGTGCTAAATTCTGTGCTAGAAGGTAGGAATGAGAATAAAGGGAAAGACTTCACAGTTCAATATTGAAGAGTTGGGTAAAACCTCCCTAGGAAACATGATTCCTGAGATGTATTTTCAAGGATGAGTTGTGTTAATAAAATAGACTTTGAAAAAGTGGGGATTATGGGTAAATTGGAGAGGACATGTGTGAAAATCATTCTTAATAAAAGGAATATAATATCTGAAGATGCTGTGATGTGGGATGCTATGTGTGGTTGTGTGAATTGTGAGTTGTGTGTGAGTTGGTCATCTGGATCATAAAAGATCTAATGTGGTATATTTGAACTTTCATCTAAAGGCAGTGGGAAGCTTTGAAAGATTTTTAGAAAAGAAGTATGATTGTAATACTTGGATTTTGAAAAAATAACTAGCAGTTATCTGAGGATGGGTTGAAGGAGAGACCTGATTGAAATGAGGAACAATAACAAAACTATTACAGTGATCTATGTGAGAAGCAGAACTAATTGTAGTCTGGAGTCTGGCAAGTGTTGGGAAATCAATACTATATCTCAATGAGTGAATGACTAATTTAGTCTCACTTTTAGCAAAAATTTTAAAGTGCTTACTCACCAAGAAAAGAAGATCTTTAGCTGAATTTCAACACTGAGGTATTAGATGCTTTAATAGTGTGTGTATATATATATATATATATATATAAAGAGACAGTGAGTGCTGTTGATCGAATATGTATTTACTCTGCTACTGCTGCTAAGTCGCTTCAGTCGTGTCTGACTCTGTGCGACCCCATAGACGGCAGCCCACCAGGCTCCTCCATCCATGAGATTTTCCAGGCAAGAGTACTGGAGTGGGGTGCCATGGCCTTCTCTGATGTATTTACTCTACTTAATGCCAAACACTGATTAACACCAGTTCTTCTTTAAAAAAAAAAAAATAAAAAACTTGTTATAAAAGTCAGTTTTGTTTAGGTTCTATTAAGTGTAAATGCCTTCAATTATGCAAGATATTGTTATATTTAATAGATAAGGCAGAATAGCCTTGTGATTAATAGTATTAGCTTTGATGTTAGCTTTAGGTTCAAGTGCCAGCTTTGATATTTGGGAACTACTGTTACTTCTGTGAGCCTCTGTTTCCTTATCTATTCGTTCAGCCAGTATTTATTATGCACTGCCTGTGTATCGTAATTGTCCTTGATTCTTGGGATACAACAATAAAGCAGCTAAACATTCTTTTTTGTGTGTGTGTAGATCTTACTTTTAACAGTCACTGACAAGCTATAAACAATAAACAAAATAAGTAATGGATTATATAATACATGAAAGGTGGTAAGTTCTTTGGATAGTGTTAAGCAGGTTGAGGGAAATTTTTGAAGGAAATATAAAAGGTTTAATTTGTAGTTTAAAGATTGGTTATATTATAGATCATCAAGAAAGTGACATTTGTGCGAGCCCCGCTTGAAGGAAATGAAAGAGTTAATCATAGGAGCATGTACGGGAAAACCAGTAGCAGTAGAAGAGGTAAAATGTAGGAGCGCTATGAATATATTTTGAAGATAGAGCCAGTAGGATGTTTCAGTACTAATGGGTCAGATGTGGGTTGTGAGAGAAAGCTAGGAGTCCAATATTACTCTTAACATTTTTGGCCTCTGCAGATGAAAAGATGGTGTTTCTGTCAACCAGGATGATAAAATCTGTTAATAAAGCAGTTATTGGGGGACATCAAGAGTTCAGTTTTGGCAGTACTGATTTTTAGATCTCTGCTGCTGCTGCTAAGTCACCTCAGTCGTGTCTGACTCTGTGCGACCCCATAGACGACAGCCCACCAGGCTCCCCCATCCCTGGGATTCTCCAGGCAAGAACACTGGAGTAGGTTGCCATTTCCTTCTCCAATGCATGAAAGTGAAACGTGAAAGTGAAGTCGCTCAGTTGTGTCTGACTCTTAGCGACCCCATGGACTGCAGCCCACCAGGCTCCTCCATCCATGGAATTTTCCAGGCAAGAGTAATGGAGTGGGGTGCCATTGCCTTCTCCAATGCATGAAAGTAAAAAGTGAAAGTGAGGTCGTTCAGTCGTGTCCGACTCTTCGCGACCCCATGGACTGCAGCCTACTAGTAGACATCAAGGAGGGCTTCTCAGGTGACGCTAGTGGGAAAGCCCAACCTGCCAGTGCAGGAGCCGTAAGAGACCTGGGTTCCATCCCTGGGTTGGGGAAGATCCCCTGGAGGAGGGCATGGCAACCCACTCCAGTATTCTTGCCTGGAGAGTCCCGTGGACAGAGGAGCCTGGCGGGCTACAGTCCGTGGGGTTGCAAAGTGTAGGACATGACTGAATTGACTCTGCATGCACATAGACATCCATGTAAAGATATTAAATGTGAAATGAAAGTCACTCAGTTGTGTCCAACTCTTTGTGACCCCATGAACTGTAGCCCACCAGGCTCCTCTGTCCATAGCATTCTCCAGGCAAGAGTACTGGAGTGGGTTGGCATTTCCTTCTCCAGGAGAGAGATACTAAATAGTTGCTGATTATTTCTCCAGATGAGAGACCTAAACTTGGGTGTCATAAGCATTAGATGATATTTAATATCTTGAGACCAGATGACATCATTAAGGTGGTAAGGTGATGACAGATTTGACCAGAGGCTCAGAAGTTGCTTCTGATTTGGACAGGAGCTGTTTTGGGAGAGTGGAAGAAAGCCTATTGCAGTAAATTTAGAAAAGAGAATGAGAGAAGAGTTATTAGAATGTGTATAAACAATTCTTTAGAGGAATTTTGTTATAGAGGGGAGAAAAAATGGAGTGGGAGGGAATAGAGTCAAAGGAAATAGAGTTTTGGAAAAATGAGAGCAAGAGAACAGTTTTATGGTGAAAAGTGGGGAAATCAATGTAGAAGAGATAGGTGAGAATTTCTGGAGTGATTTTTTAAAGCAGGTTAGAGAGTGGGTGAATTTGTATACAAATGGTGGGTCATTTATGGTAATATGGGAAGATGTTTCATGTAGTTGCAGAGTCTGGGAGGTGAATATGGAAGTAGAATGAGAGGCTTAAATGCATTTAGGTTTTGTCAAGTGAATATGGGAGTGAGAAGGACAAGGGAGTCAGACTTTTATGCACGAGAATGATTATGATCATTGGCCACAGGATTGTAATTGTTAGGCTAGGGCTGGAGAGTGGCCAGAAAGAATATGATTGGATGGATAGACTGAACTCTATTAGAGGACTGTTAGAGTTGTGACAGTAGAATGACTGAGCTCTGAACATGAGAGGTAGTAGTGAAGAGAGGGGGTCAGATAGACCAAGGCCATTCAGTTATTGGAAATGATGTGCTGTGGCTTATGGCTGCGCGATAAATGGCTGAGGTAGGGTGGGAGACAAGACTGCAGGAGGAGAGGCGGTTCAGGGAATTGTCAGACGAGGATCTTGGTAAGCGTTAAATCCTATGTTTGTAGGCTGTATCACTTACCATCCCTCATCAGTGGTGCCTGTCTATCAGTTCAGTTCGTTCAGTCGCTCAGTCGTGTCTGACTCTTTGAGACCCCATGGACTGCAGCACGCCAGGCCTCCCTGTCCATCACCAACTCCTGGAGCTTGCTCAAACTCAACTCAGCTTACCATCCAACCATCTCATCCTCTGTCGTGCCTTTCTCCACACCCCAAGCGTTTCCTATTTATTTCTTACTGATTTTAGTTTTTGCATCACTGTCACTTTCTCCAACACTGTTCTTATAATAATTCCTGGTGCTTTTACCCACATTGTAGCATGTATCAGAATTTTGTTCTTTTGTATTGATTAATGGTATTCTGATATATGGATATACCACATTTTGTTTATCCCTTCAATGAACATTTGGATTACTTTCTGTTTGGCTGTTACAAGTAACGCTTCTGTGTGAGTTTTTATACAAGGCTTTGCATAGACATACACTTGAACTTCTCTTGGATAGATACCTGGGGGTACAGTTGCTGAGTGGAATGAGAAGTCTATGTTTAATTTTTTAAGTAACTGCTAGGCTGTTTTCCTAGTTAGCCTGGTGGGTATCTTACACTGGTTTTTGTTCGCATTTCCCTAACGGCTAATGCTGTTGAGTGTTTTTTCAAGTGCCAACTTTGGGAAAATGTCTGTGTGCATTTTTGCTCTTTTAAAAATTCTGTTGTGTGACTTCTAATTTTTAAACAGCAGGTTATATTTTTCTAGACGCACCATTTTGTCATATACATGATTTGCGACATTTTCTCAATCTGTGACTTGTCCTTTCATTGTTGCTGAAGGTCAGAAGTTTAAAATTTTGAGAAAGTATCATTTACCAATTTTTTTTTTATGGATTTGTTGGCAACTTTAAGACATTTTAGCTTAAAACAAGTAGTAGGGTTTTCTTTTTTTCTAGATTTTTTTTTTTTATCTTTTGAAATTTTGTAGTTTTAGCCTCTACGTTTAGATCTGTGATTCATTTTGAGTTAATGTTTTTGTATGCTGTGTTTGGTTTCTAAGTTGTGTTCGACTCTTTTGGGACCCCATGGACTGTAGCATGCCAGGCTCTTCTGTTCATGGTATTTCCCAGGCAAGAATACTGGAGTGGGTTGCCATGCCCTCCTCCAGGGGATCGTCCCAAACCAGGGATTGAACCATCCTCTCTGTTATCTCCTACATTGGCAGGTAGATTCTTTACCACTGAACCACCAGTTAAACCCAGTGTTTTTGTAGAGTATGAGATTCAAGTATAAGTTCAGTTGTTTGGGGTTTTCTACCTAAATGATCATGTTCTCTCTGATCAGAGACATTCTTACCTGTTACTTACCGGTCTGTGTACTTTGTTGCCTTTTCTTGTCTCCTTTCTTCTGGTAGAATGCTGAAGGGGAGTGGTGAGAGGGGCATCATCCTTGCCTTGTACTGGTCTTAATGGGAAAGTTTCTAGTTTCTTACCATTAAATTTGATGTTAGCTCTTGGTAGATATTCTTTATCAAGTTGAGGAGGTTTTCTTCTATTCTTAGTTTATGAGCGATATCATGATCAGGAGAGAGATTTATCATGAATAGGCATTTGATTCTGTCAAGTGCTTTTTTGGTGTCTATTGATATGACTGTTTGGTTTTTCTTTTTAGCTTGTTTATGTATAATGGATTATGTTGGCTGACTCTGGAATGTTGAACTGACTCTGCATACCTGGGATAATTTGTGCTTTGTTGTGCTATACAATTCTTCCATTGGTTGTTGAATTCAGTTTTGTTTGTTGACTTGTAAGTTACTCGCTTGGGCTTAATTTGCAGAATTGATATCTTATGGTATGGTCATTTAATGTTGCTACTTAGCTGTTATAGAATTCTTCTTGGGTCACACCTTTTTCTCCATCGCTTTGAGGTCAATGAATGATTAGTCAAACTCTTGCTGAAACCTTTGACCATGAATGGCTGGTAGATCTGTGTTTGGTTTGATGAACACATTTAAATTTGCAGTTATTTTCATCTCTAGCTTTTACTTCCTGTTGATCTTTGTTGAGTCTGTGTTGTGTGTGTGCTTAATGGCTCAGAGAGCCATGTGTGAAATTCTTATTTTGCTAATTCTTTTTCAGGGTATCCCTCTCTTAATTTCTGGTCTCTCATTCTAACTTTAAATGTAATCTCGTTCTAGGAGAGGTGTCGGGTTTTCTGGTTTTCAGCTTGACATGCAATATCTTCATTTTCTGTCCTGCGTTCCAAATCAAATCGGCCATCTCTGGCAGTGAAGTTGCTGGTTTCATAAGGAGCTGACGAAACTTTTACATGTATGGTGTTTGGGTGGGACATTTCCGGAAAAGATTGCTACAGACTCCGCTTTTTCTCAATGTTTAGCACATTTTTGTGAATAAAATCATTGTGAATTTTGTTGTTTGCTTTTGTCAGTCTTCAGAACCCTGAAGTGATTATCTTTTTCAGTTCTATGCTGTTTTTCTAGGAAATGATTTGTTGGCCTCTTTATTTCACCATAGCTGGGAGGTTGGCCCCCAGATCTTTACATGTCTGGTTTGTTCTGATTTAAGTCCTAGTTCAGGTGTTGCCTTTTCAGAAGTCCTCCCTGAATCCTGTTACCCAGGTTACTTTTATCTCATTTCTTAAAAATTTCCTGCTGATATCTTGTACTGTCTTCCCAGGTTGGTTTTTGTTGTCCCTCTTCCTGTCCAGTGCTTACTGAGGGCAGGCCCTCTGTATCTTGCTTATTGTTTTATTCTTGGCTGCTAGAGAAGAGTCTAGCAAATCCAGTGAGCATCTGTGTTTAATCAATAAGATACTATAAGAACACTTACAGTTTTATTTCAGTTACTGCCATTTTTCATGTAAATGTCATTATTTATTAAACAGAAATTTGGTATATACAGATAATCTTGACAATAGTCAAGTGATATTTTCTTGAGTATTAATTCCAAGAGAAAAGAAAATACATAGACATATAATAAATAGTTTACACTAAATTTTTTTATCTGTCTTGTAAAGAAATGAGTTTTGTGTTACTCTCAAATATTTTACCCAGAATAACTCATACTTATTGTTTCTTACTGAGGAAACAATTACTTGAAAAACTTACTTGTTTTTATATCACATGTGATTACAGGTTTTATAATACCTTTTTCCTATTTTCTTATGCCTCTCTTACTCTGGATTTGTTTGCCTCCAGGTTAAACTGTCTTCTTTACATCTGTGCTTTGCCTGTAGGAATCCCTTAGCTTTTGTCTTTTAAGCAAATGTTAGAAATAAACATTGATATAAAGAGAACTAACTTTCTTTACTGAAATAATGGAAGTGCTATTTGAAATTTTTATTCTCTCTTTCTTTAAGGGTAGAATGTATTTTAAAGGAATAATTTAGAGATTTATTTTTCTGAAATCAGTGGGCTGACTTTCCTTTTATAAATATTCAGTGCATTGAGATTAAATGAGTTTACATAGCAATGGATGTATTTGCGTAGCAGTGTTCAGCTACTGGACTTAATCCCAGGGGCAAGAAGAATAAGTAATAAGGGTTTTCTTTTCACTGCAGAGACTGACCTTTTTTTTTTTTTTCTTTTTCTTTTTTTGTCTTTCTTTTTATGTAAGTTTGACCTGCTTTGACCTCATTTATAGAGTAGCTGCTATAAATTTTGGCCTTGATTAATGTTTTATTAGTGTAAATAACATGTAGACCTTTATAGACTGAGACTACAGCATGGGATTTATCGGACTTGATGGGTATCATTAACAAATCAATTACGTAGGTTAGACATAAGTAATTGTTGTTTGGTAGAAATGTTTCTCTTAACTTACCTGTTTAATTGATTAGATACTTTCTTTCTAAATACACTGTTTTGATGGTTTTAAGTTGAATTATTTACCTTTTTCTTGTAAATAGCAATCCATTTTAAACCCATTTTTTGTAATAACTGACATAATCAAGTAGTATTTCTTTGACAGTTTTTACCAAGACAGAGTAAAATATATTAACATATAAGAAAAGATTTAAGATTAAAAAAGTAAATTTCCACATTTTGTAAGAATTTTGCTATTTCTGAATCATAATTTTGTTTATGGTTTTTTGTGATGCATTGAACCACTATCACCTCAGTTAACTTTTCAAATATGTAAATCATTGATCTAAAAGTGTTTTATTTATTCTGAAAAACACGTTTCTTTAAACAGTTTTAAATTGTTTAAAGAATATTAAAGCCTTCTTTTAGAGTGTTTTGTGATTCTGTGGCACCACATTAATAGGAAATCAGAAAGTCTATTCTAAATTCTAGTGTGGTAGGTAACATTATTATGTATATAGGGCTTTGGTTGATTTGCTTGTGTACTGGATTTCATTTTATGTTAGTTGCTTTTTCTTTCACCTTAAAAATATATTTAACTGAAAAGTGAATTAAAAACTAATTCCAGTAGAACTGTTGCTTACATTTTTAAATTAAATTCTTTATCAGTGAACCTTAAAAGTCTTTTCTCATTTGGATAAAGGGGGTTTAGAGTTCATATTTTGCCTTTCTTCTTATTCTTTATTATCCTTAATTGTTTTATTGCTCTCTTCTAAAAATTTTAGTATCTCAATATTGGTGTTAATTTTGCCAGCAAAAATAGATCCAGCTGCTATGTAGCCTTCTTTCTTCCTGCCAGCTTACCTGACATCCAGACAGCAAATAGTTTAAGTATTTTAAGTCCCTGATGTTGTTCTAGGCAGTGGTGATCAAGGCAGCTGCTCTGTGAGTATTACTAAGTCTTATAACTTCAGTTGTTTGACTTGTGTTAGAAGGAGCAATGTAATGGATGAATATTGGATATTTTATATATTTAGATGGTCCTATTTTTGTTCTTATACTCTGGGGTTTTGAAAAATCAGTGCAGATTCCCTATAAGGAAAGTTTCTATAGCTTAAAAGGGATCCTGTCTTTGTTACATAAATTTTTAATTTGTCTCCTCACTTATATTTTAAAGTGAAAAACAGACACAATTCCATTGGCTGATCAAGGTTTTTAAATTTTTGATGGTAAAGATCAGAAGGGTAGTAGACAGTGGAGGGGCTTCCCTGGTGACTCAGATGGTAAAGAATCTGCCTGCAGTGCAGGAGACCTGGGTTCAATCCCTGGGTTGGGAAGATCCCCTGGGGGAGGGCATGGCAACCCACTCCAGTATTCTTGCCTGGAGAATCCCCATGGATAGAGGAGCCTGGCGTGTTACAGTCCATGGGGTTGCAAAGAGTTGGATGACTGAACGACTAAGCACAGCACAGCAGTAGACTGTGGAACCTAGTTTAAAGGAATAATATCTGTTACAAATTTTAAGATATAAATTCTTATCTTGAATTTTATAACCTTTAAAATATATAAGTAATTATAAAATGACCTCTGTTTAAACTGTTGGGTTTAGTTTATTCAAAATACATTTTGAGAACGTCTATAGCCTCCTAGGATTTTACTCTTAAATTTGCTGCTAGGAGTCTTTCCTTTTTCCCATCCTTGAAAAGGGCAGAAAGGCAGATTATCCCACATACTGTTGGGCACGTGGCTTAATTATCCCCGGGGGATAGTCAGTATCTGCTTATTGAGGCAATAATTCAGACTTGTATCTGAATATGTAAATAGCCCTCATAAAAGACATAATGTTTCTAGTACTAATACACTTGTCTGTCTTTAGAATTCAACTGCCTCAGTTGCTCTTGTACTTCCTGAACAGTCATTTCATAGCTTCAGCGTTTCCCTTCACTCCAAATATCATAGAGTCCTAATAAATAAATGTCTGTTGAATAAGTCAGAAGAATGAAAGGAAAGCAAGGCAAAGAAGGAGAAAAAGGGAGGAAGAGAAGGCAAAAACACTTTTCATTTTATTCTGATGCTCTTGGCTATTATTTGGGTTACATTTTGGTTAACGCAAAGGTATTTGTTGCACTTAAGTAAACAGTTTAGGTAGGATGTAGTCTTATCTGAGGTAACCAAAGATATACTTGGAATCAAAGTGGAATTAATTTGTTGGAAACTCTGGAGAGTTTCTTAAAGAGCCGTATACTTTCCAGTTAAAATTTAAAATTTATGTGTGTAGTAAGACTCCAATTAAATATTATAAACAGTTGTTTGGATATGATCTTTGTTCAGTTGTATAGATATTTTGGAAGGTAGAGTAATAGGACATTGTTTCAAAGATTTGTTGAGAGTAGACTTTCATCTCCATTTACAGTGGATTGAATTGATGTAGAAATTTGTGTGGGTTATTTAGAAGGGATTGTGCTCTTTCCTCTTGAAGATTAGATTATTTAAATTACTGATTATTATTTTCAAAAGTTTAATGGCTTATTAAAGAGAACTAGAATTTTCTCCGTGTAATTAGGATAAACACATTTTTCTTATTTCATTTCTTCATGTGTTTTGGTCTAAAAGAGTCATATGGTCAAATTATTTTCACTTTTAATTTTCCAGCTTGATGCCAGTTTTTTGTGGTTACTTTTTAGGCTTGTTTTGTTGTGATCAATGTAAAGTAATGGTGCTGCATTAAAATTATATTTTTCACCTCCTATAAATGCTGAATCCCATGTTTGGCACTGCAGTTGAGTTTTTTCAGCAAGGCCAAAGTTTATGGTTTTCAGAAAAATGTGGTGTGGATTCAAAATGCCTATAGAATATGCTTGTGTCTGTATAGAAGTTCATAATCTTACAGATTGTTAAAAACTACAATGGTTTATATATAAGTGGAATCATTTACTTTATTAAATGAAAATGAATATAGAAAAAAGAGGCAAATTGGTGGGGAAGGGGCTAGAAAAATAAAGGTAAACTTTGAGAAAAGTAAAATGAAAATAAAATTAAGACAGAGTTGGTTTACTTCATTCAGAAATATTTATGCATGACTGCTGTGTGCTGGTCTATGATTTAGGCTCTGGGGGTATGGCAGTAAATAGAGTAGACATTACCACGCTCCAATAGTGTGTTTTAATTGACATGGATGATAAATTAAAATGTTCGTATGAGGTCAGAAAGTGCTAAGTGCTATGAGAAAGTTAAAACGGGGAGATAAAGAGAATAGGCGCACTGTGGGGCAGAGAATGTTGCAGTTTTAAATAAGGTGGTCAAGGTGGAATTTAAAAGGACATACTCCTCTGAAATGAGAAGCAGATACAACTAGCAGTGGTGACAGAACCAGTTAAGAGATGGGAGATATTTTGTGACAGAAATCCTAAACTGGATTACAAGTGGGGAGTAGACAGAGTGGTTTTCCTTGTTTTTGCTTTTTTATTTTAAAGCTATCTTCTCTCCCACTTTATGCACATATTCTTGAGAATAAATATTTTATATTCCTAAGAATTTGTTTCATCTAGAACATGCCAGCTTGCGACTGCCCATCTGCTTTCATTCTGTCCTCTCTCCTACCATGAGCTATTGTTTTAAAATGTTCAGCTCGGGGTTATTGTGCAAAATAAGTTTGGAAAAATAGATTGATATCAGTATATATATATATATGTGTGTGTAATATATATATATATATTTATATATTGATATCAGTATATATATATATCAATCATATATATATATCAATCATATATATATATACACACACACACATATCAGTCTTACCCAAAGTCTAGACTAGTGTGTGTGTGTGTGTGTGTATATGTTAAATTTGGAGGGCAGGAGGAGAAGGGGACGACAGAGGATGAGATGGCTGGATGGTATCACTGACTCGATGGACATGAGTTTGGATAAACTCTGGGAGTTGGTGATGGACAGGGAGGCCTGGCGTGCTGCGGTTCATGGGGCTGCAAAGAGTCGGACACGACTGAGCAACTGAACTGAACTGAGTCCTTACAGTTTCATGAGAAATAATTTGCTCTTTCTGTCCCAGTTGTAGTAAAGTGTATGAATATATTTTGTAGTCTTCCTAATGAAGGGTATTGGCCTGTAGAGGTAGGTACCACCTGGGCTATTTCTAAACCAAGAAAGATCTAGATTAGCTTTAAATATATATGGAGCCTTTTAGAGAATGTTGAAAAGTTTGTTTAAAAATAGACTTTTGTTGATGATCAGTCTGTTGTTTCTAAGATTTCACTCTTGTGTATTCTATGATGTTAGACCCTTTGTATTCTTACTCAAAATTGTTATTGAGGGCTTTACCTCAGAAAGGAGTAGAGAGAGATCCAGTTAAGAATTTTTGTGATACTAAATTGTTGAATATGCCGTGTGTGTGTGTGATGTGATCAAAGGGGTGGTTATCTGGAAAGTTATGTAATATTGCTGCCTTATAGGGTTTTCCTGGTTACTCATACAGTAAGGAATCTGTCTCCAATGGGGGAGACCCGAGTTTGATCCCTGAGTCAGGAAGATGCCCTGGGGAAAGGAATGGCTGTCCACTCTAGTATTCTTGCTTGGAAAATCCCATGGATAGAGGAGCCTGGTGGGCTACAGTCCACAGGCTTGCAAAGGATCAGACACAACTGAGCTAACACTTTCACTTTACTGCAATATAATAATGAAGATTATATTAATAAATGAAAATATATTCTGAGAAGTGAGGTTTTATTAGTTGTGATATTACTGAAGGATGACTTTGGAAATAACTTTTTCGTCTCAGATTTGGTTTGTGACTATTGTTCGTGGTTAATTCTAAATAAATTATAGTGTGAGAGAGATTTCCAGTTCAGACACATTGCTTCCATATTCTCAGTTGTTAGGCTATGGTAAAGTGGTAACTTTCCTTTCCCATCAATGGTGAAGATGTTTAGTAGAGAAAATCTGACAGTCACTGCTAATGGGTGGTGGGGGCGGGGGGAGGGGGGGTCACAGAAAGCCCAGGAAACAGAGCAGCAGTATTGGAAAACTCTTGGTGAAAATGTGTGTGTGTGCTTACCCAAGGTCTAGACTAGTATAATCAGATGTGGACAATGGGCTGTAATGTAGTTATGGGCGACGGTTGTCGTCATTATGGTTATTTATTGAGCTGCTAGCGTGAATCTTTCCTACTTGGTCACTTGATAGGGCTGTTTGTTTCCTAAGGCTGACACGAGCAGTTTTTTTTTCTCCTTGTGCTAGAGGTATAAATTACACCTAGTTTTTCTTCTTAATATTAATATATGTGAATCATTTTTTGCTCTGCATTTTAGAGATTTAATTTACTAAAAAGTAAACCTACTATTTTGAGACTGTTCATTATAATTAAAACTTTAATTTGCCTATAATTCTTTGTTGGAAAGATAGTTTTTACAACTATTAAAATTACAGCTGCTTAATACTGTATAAATTGTATATTTGAGAAAATATGCACATAGATGGAAAATATTTGCCTCTTAGAAAAGCAAAATTCTTTATTCATTTAGATATCTTATTACTTATTTTGTGGAGTCATTTCTGTTTTCCATAATAAAAGGAAAAGTCATATTTGTGTGTCTAACTTAAGTGAGAAGCATGTAGTTAGAGCCTTCTGAAATACTGTATTTTAAAATCATTTTGTAAATTATGAAGGAAAAATGCATATGCTTCCTTTCTTCTCTGGAAGTAATACTAAATACTTAAGTACATTGTAATCTGATTTTAAAATATTCTTTTAAATGACTAAGTTTAGACAATAATACTTTTTATTATGTACTGAAAAGTTTTGAAACTTAAATTTCTGACGTAGTTGTCTAATTTAAAGGCTCTAGAGTTTTGCTTTAAATTACCTAGTTAAATTTAGATACTTGAGAACTTTAAGGAATTGCCACAAACTATCCGTTTATCAAATAATGATTAAGTACAGCCTACCTGAACAATACCTCTTAGGTGGTGTGGTTGATTAAAAAAGAAGAATAAGTAAAACATATGCTTCTTCAATCACTTGTGGTCTGATACGGAGGACAGAGTAGTATATGTAGCTATGATACTGTGTAAACAAGTAAAACATCTGCTGTGTATGTAATAAACATTAGATATATGACTGGCATTAAGTAAAGACCTTTTAAAATAAAATTGTGCAGTATTCCTTAGAGGGAATGAGGATTTAGTTAGCTCTTATGGAAATTAAGATTTTGGATGTAGAAAAAAGACGGAATAATAGATTAAGGGTGGTTTGGCACTCATTTTCTATCATTCAGTTAGTACTTATTTATTGATTCAGCTGTGAATAAGACTTTACTGTCATAGGAGAGAGAACAAATAATAAACACGTTAATGAACAAATAAGGTGATTCAGATAGTAATAAATGCTTGGAAGAAAGTACAGGATAATGTTATGAGAGGGAAGAATTTATAAGGAAACTGATAATGGTGTTTAGAGGAGATGTGAAGAAGTGACAGTTGATTTGAATGAAGAGAAGTAGCCAGTTTGAGATCTAGGTCATAATATTGTATGGTAAGGAAATATCAAGAGCAAAGGCCATGAGAAGGGAATGACGTTTGTGAATTATTGGAACAAATAAAAGGCCAGAGTGGCTGGAGCAAAATGACTGAGGGAGAGAATGAAGGTTGGAAATGCCGAAAGTATCCAGATTTCCAATCGCATAGGTGCCTGTATGTTTTAGTCAGAAATTTGGTTTTAATTTTGTTTGGTGAGAATATGTTGCAGAGTTTTAAACAGAGTAGCGGCATGATACCACTTAGGGTTTTATGTTTTGTTTGGTTTTGATGGCAGCATTTAAGTAAAATGTTTATTTTTTAGGTTTTAACTTATTTTTAAATGTAAAATATACATAATATAAAACTTAGATTTTACCCCTCTTAAAGTGTACACTTCACTGTCATTAAGTACATTCCCTATGCTTTGCAAGCATTATAGCATCCATCTCTGGAACTCACCTCATCTTGCTATACTGCACCCATTCGTCCCTTCTCCCAGCCCCTGGCAGCCGCCATTGTACTTTCGTTTGTGATGAATTTTTCTACTCTATGCATCTCATATTAGTAGAATTGTATGGTATTGTCCTTTGGTTCCTGGCTTTTCTTTTTCCCCACTTAGCATAATATCTTCAGGTTTCATCCATGTTGTAGCATATGTTAGACTTTCCTTCCTTTTTAAGGCAGAGTTTTCAAGTGGTCATGTACGGATGTGAGAGTTGGACTGTGAAGAAGGCTGAGTGCCGAAGAATTGATGCTTTTGAACTGTGGTGTTGGAGAAGACTCTTGAGAGTCCCTTGGACTGCAAGGAGATCCAACCAGTCCATTCTAAAGGAGATCAATCCTGGGTGTTCTTTGGAAGGAATGATGCTAAAGCTGAAACTCCAATACTTTGGCCACCTCATGTGAAGAGTTGACTCATTGGAAAAGACTCTGATGCTGGGAGGGATTGGGGGCAGGAGGAGAAGGGGACGGCAGAGGATGAGATGGCTGGATGGCATCACCGACTTGATGGACGTGAGTTTGAGTGAACTCTGGGAGTTGGTGATGGACACGGAGGCCTGGTGTGCTGCAGTTCATGGGGTTGCAAAGAGTCGGACACCACTGAGCAACTGAACTGAATATTTCATCATGTGTGTACAGCTTGTTTTACTTACTTTTTTACCCGTAGGTAGCCACTGAGTTGTTTCCACCTTTTGGTTTTGTGTGTAATGCTGCCTGTCCCTGCTTTGTATTCTTTAGGTTATGTATGCAGAAGTGGGATTGCTGGGCCATATGACACATGGATGAGCCATATGAGATATAGGTCATATTTTAATTTTTTAAGAAACTGCCATACTGCTTTCCTTAGTGGCTACACAATTTTATATTTCCACCCACAGCGCAAAAAGGTTTAAATTTCTCTGTATCCTTGCCAACAGTAATTTTCTCGGTTTTTTTATAGTAGCCATCCTAATGGGTGTGAGGTAGTATTTCCTCATTTGACATTTCCTTGATGTTTAGTGTCTTTTCTATGTTATTAGTTATTTTATATCTTATCTGGCAAAATAGCTATTTAGTAGTTTGCCCCATTTTGAATTATTTATTTCTTCTTGTTATTGAGTTTTTTTCATATGTATTTTGGTTATTAACCCCTTATCAGGTATATGATTTGCAAGTATTTTCTCCCATTCTGTGGATTGCCTTTTTTTACTGTGTTGATTATGTCCTTTGACACATAGAAGTTTTAAATTTTGATAGTTGAAAATTTTCAGTTTAAGTTGATGCTTTATGTTGTAAGTTTTTTAAGTGTTTTTTCGTTACCTGTGCTTGTAGTGTCATATCCAACAAGTCATTGCCAAATTAGAGGTTAGGAAGCTTTTCACCTATGTCTTCTTCTAAGAGTTTTCTATTTGTCTGTGTTATATGTACATCTTTAATCCATTGAGTCAGGTTTTATACATGGTCTACAATAAAGGTCCAACCTCATTATTTTGCACATGGTTATCCAATTTTCTGTATAGCATCAGCTGTGTTTTTAAAAGAATGAGTGAATTATGGAGTATTATTATGAATTATAGTCCAGCTTAGTTAGGACTCCACACTTTCACTAGTGAGGTTCTGAAATCAATCCCTGTTTGGGGAGCTAAGATCCCACAAGCTGCAGGGCACAGGCAACAAGAGGCAGGGTTGGGGGAAGGTGGAGAATGAATTGTGTTAGGGTCAGCATATGGAGCAAGAAAGGAAACAGGTATATCAGGGAAGATGCTACTGCAGTATTTCAGGCAAGAGGTGAAGGTGGCTGAGACTGATGTGACTAGCAGTGGTGATAGAAAGATGGATATGTGATATATTTAAGAGTTAACTTGCTTCCATGAGTTTGATTTGGAGGCGAGGGAAAGGTAAATCAAGAAATCCTGGGGTTTTATTTCAGGGGACTTTGTTGTTTGTTGTTCAGTTACTAAGAAGCCTTCTGCCACTTTACGGGGACTTAGGAATTATTTATTGAAGTAGGGAAAAATGAGGTAGGGATCGGGCAAGAAGAGTTCTGTGTTAGAAATGGTACACTTGAAATGCTCATTGGGTGTCCCAGTGAAGACTTCAGTTGGACAGTTTACTGTGTGGGTGGAAAGTACCAAATGTAGGGATGGAGGTGTAGGAATCAGCAGCATGCAGGTGAGAGTCTAAAGTCATTGGATTTATGAAATAATTTGGATAGAGGACCTGAGCTCTGGGAAACTACAGAGTTTAGAGGTAGTTCAAGGAGGAGGCAGTGGGGAAAGGAGACAATGAAGAAGCAGCTGCTAAGCAGGAGACAAACCGGGAATGTGCTGTGTGGCATTGAGGAAGATAGGAAATGGTTTAAGAACCTTAAGGTGCTTGTAACAGTTACCTTGCTACTTGCGTGTGGTCCCAACTTCCTGTGTTACACTGTAAACTCCCTGTGGCCAGTTTTATGATTCTTTGTATGGTTATTTGTACTCCTGTATAGTAGCCTAGAGCTGCCTGGCATAAGCAAATGCTCGAACTGTATTTGCCGTGTAAGCTCTGCTAGTCCTCTACCAATGGTTAGGCACTGTTCTATACACTGGAGATAAGAAGGATAATTTACTCAAGGTCAGTGCAATCTGAAATGAAAGACAGATTTGTACACACCTAATTAAAATGGTGTTATACAGAATGATACCGTATAATAAGTACCACAGAAGAGGCGTATGTACCTTTGGTTTTTTGGTTCTTTGGAGGGAAAACAGATAGTCAGGAAAGGTTTTATCAAGTTAAATCCTGAGTTTTGCTTTGAAGGATTTATAAGATAGGCAAGACAGAATAAGAAATGATGTCCTTCCTGGCTGAGAGCATAGTAGGAAGATGTAAAGAAGTATTAAAGATCCAAATGTAAGATGTACAGTCATAATCAGATTTTCATTTAAGAAAACTAACCCTGTTGAGATATTGTTGAGAATAATGAGATTAATGGAAAGACATTTGATTGGAGGCTATTGTAATCATCAGGGAGCGTCCCAGGCACTAGTGGTAAAGAACACGCCTGCCAGTGCAGGAGACGTAAGAGAGGCTGGTTCCATCCCTGGGTCGGGAAGGTCCCCTGGAGGAAGAAATGGCAACCTGCTCAATTTTCTTGCCTGGAGAATCCCCATGGACAGAGGAGCCTGATGGGCTACAGTCCATAGGGTCGCAAAGAGCTGGACATGACTGAAGCGACTGAGCACACATATTGTAATAACTGAAGCCGTGAGGTTGGGCTCCTGAGGCATTGGAAAACGTTATAGAAAGAAACAGCTTGAGAGGTGTTAAGAGAGGTAGAATGGACCGTACTTGTTCTACTGAAAGTGAACAATGATGAGGAAGGAAGAATCAGATACAGTTGATATTTCTAGCTTCAGTAACTAGGTAGGTAAATAGCAATGATATTACCAGTCAAGGTAGAGAAGGAAAGAATGATCTGTGAATAAGGGACTAATTTAATAAATTATGTTATATTCCATCCACAAAAATTCTGTTTGATAATGGTACACCATTAAGTAAAATAAACAGTATAAAATAAACACAGTATAGTATGACTCCTTTATACACAAGTACTTAAATATTTATATGCACATATACATATTTCTATATATATACGTGTATACCACAGATACCACTTATGTTTTTATAAGTTTAGACAAATGTAAGGACAGGTACATGAAATATTAATAGTGGTGTGGCTTATACTGAAAATTGTTCCTGTGTTTCCATTGTTCCTTCCTTATTTAGGTGTTGTGTCAGTTTTCTTTGTACTACATATATTACATTTATACAAAGCACCCCCCCCCCAAAACAAAGGACAGTAGTATATGTCTACCTATTTAGATTGTGCATTGTGTGCTTCTTGAAAAATAATGATAGAAAGAGTGTTTTCTTTGCAGAACACATTTTCCCCCTCTTTGTAACTTCATTCATACTGTTTTCCGCAATGACCTTTCCTCTTCTTTATGCTTTCGCCCTTTATTTAAGGCTCATCTTTATGCTCTAGCTCTCTGTTGGTACTTTTTTCCATCTTGAGGAACTGATAGTTATCTTGACTTCTACTGAATTATGACAGTACGTGTATTCTTATGTCCTAACTGTATTCATATTGCTTATCTATCGGTATGTAATAATTCCCAGAAATGTTGCAGCTTGAAACAACGCAACTTTACTATCTTGCAGTTTCTTTGAGTTGGCCATCTAGGCACAGCTCAACTGAATCCTCTACTGCAAGTTTTATAAGTCTGCAGTAAAGATATTACACAAACTGTGTACTTGCTGGAGGTTGGAGCCCTCTTTTAAGCTCACGTGGTTGTTGGCAGAATTCAGTTCCTTTCACCCTGAGGACTGAGATCCCCTTTTTATTGCTGGCTGATCACTAAGATCACTAATATCTAATCTCAGCACCAGAGGCTGTCCTAGCCTCTTGTCACATGGCCCTGTCATACCATAGCAGCTTACTTTTTCGAGGCTGGCTGGAGAATCTCTTGTGGGCCAAGACAGAGCTTACATAATGTGGCATATCACATGAGTGTGTGCCCCATCACCTTTGCTACTCAGTCGTGTCCGACCCTTTGTGACCCCCTGAACCACAGCGCACCAGGCCTCCCTGTCCATCACCAACTCCTGGAGTCCACCCAAACCCATGTCCATTGAGTCGGTGATGCCATCCAACCATCTCATCTTCTGTCGTCCCTTTCTCCTGCCCTCAGTCTTTCCCAGTGTCAGGGTATTTTCCAGATGAGTCAGCTCTTCACATAGGTGGCTAAAGATTTGGAGTTTCAGCCTCAACATCAGTCCTTCCAATGAACACCCAGGACTGATCTCCTTTAGGATGGACTGGTTGTATCTCCTTGCAGTCCAAGGGACTCTCAAGAGTCTTCTCCAACACCACAGTTCAAAAGCATCAGTTCTTCTGCACTCAGCTTTTTTATAGTCCAACTCTCACATCCATACATGACTAGTGGAAAAACCATCGCCTTGACTAGATGGACCTCTGTTGGCAAAGTAATGTCTCTGGATTTTAATTAGCTATCTAGGTGTTGGTCATAACTTTTCTTCCAGGGAGTAAGTTTCTTTTTATTTCATGGCTGCAGTCTCCATCTGCAGTGATTTTTGGAGCCTCCAAAAATAAAGTCTGCCACTGTTTCCCCATCTATTCCCATGAAGTGATGGGACCGGATGCCATGATCTTTGCTTTCTGAATGTTGAGCTTTAAACCAACTTTTTCACTCTCTTCTTTCACTTTCATGAAGAGGCTCTTTAGTTCTTTTCACTTTCTGCTATAAGAGTGGTGTTATCTGCAAATCTGAGGTAGTAACAAAGAGGAAGGGACTAGAATAACTTTGAAGGTGCTTGTTTGGGGACTGGAAGGATGGCGTGCCATTGACTCTTCAATTCAATTAGTATTTGAGTGCTGTGAGGCAGTATATTGATGTTAAATTCACAATGTGGTTTTTGATCCCTAGAGAGAAACTTAGAAGCACAAACCAGTATTTCACATCTGCATTCAAGAAAGTTGTTGCTTTCTCTGCAGTGTCATAGGAAGTTATTCATTAGCAGGTTTTAAAATTGCACTCGGGATTGTTTTTATCTCTATGTCTGAATGTGTACTGCTTAATAGCATTTGAAAAAAATACCTCGATGATGTTAGTCAAAAATCATAGATAGGACATTTTATTAACTTCTAAAGTGACTGGGAGATAACTTGTGGATAAAGGTGAAAGGTCTGACAGACCTGGAACCAAACTATAAATAGTGTTATATGAACTTAATAGAGATATGGAAAAAGTGGTAGAAGAGCACAAAGCCTTTTTATTTTCCTTAGACATTTTGTGTTTTCCTTCCTTTTAATAACAGCTTATTGTAAAACCTAAAAGAATAGAGAAATGTGAGGAAAAGGACACAGAGCTGACTTTCTAGAGAAGAGAGACGAACCATTTTTTGTAAAGGGCCAGATAGTAAGCATTTTGGGGTTTGCAGGCCGTATAGTCTCTGTCTCTACTGCTCAACTTAATGTAGTATTCCAGTATCATTGGGCTTCCCTGGTGACTCAGACAGTAAAGAATTTGCGTGCAGTGCAGAAGACCTGGCTTCGATCCCTGGGTCGGGAGGATCCTCTGGAGAAGAGAATGGCTATCCACACCAGTATTCTTGCCTAGAGAACTCCCAGGCACAGAGGAAGTACTGTGCAACTTAGTGTCGTATGACAATACGATGACAGCTGTAGATAATAGTTCAACAGAGGAGAATGCCATGGCTTTGTTCCAATAAAACTTTATTACAAAAATAGTTGATAGGTCTCATTTGTCTCATGTGCAGCAATTCTAGTAATTCTGACCTTGTTTTAGGTAACTGAAAATTTGATGTATCTTCTTTCATATTTTCCCCAAATTCATATTATACATAATACTCTTCAAATTTTTTTCCATTTAATAATATATTGTGGAAAAACTATTCTTTTATCTCATTATGGGCTTCCCAGGTGGCTCAGTGGTAAGAATCCACCTGTCGATGCAGGAGAGGTACGTTTGATCCCTAGGCTGGCAAGATACACAGGAGGAGGACATGGCAACCCACTTCAGTTACTCTTACCTGGAAAATTTCGTGGACAGAAGAGCCTGGTGGGCCAAGTCTGAGGGTCACACAGAGTCAGACACTACTGAGTGACTGAGTTCACAAGCATACAGGCTATCGCATTATATGATTGTATGTTTTTGTTTTTTCAGGTTTTCACTTTTAATAATATAAGATATTATAGGGAACTCCTTTGTACACACTCACATCTTTCTGCATCTGTGAGAACGTGTTCATATGACAGGAGTGTAACGACTGCTTTATATCAAAGTCTCTGCATATTAAATTTACATTTTTGATAAAACAGTTGCAATAAAGTGACAGAAGAACCCTATGGAGTCCTGTAGACATGCCATTGGTGATAACTGTTGGGTCTAACTTTTATAGGTGGGAATTATCTAATTGCAGTTTAGCTACTCTTGCTATTTACATAAAAAGCATAATCCTAGCCCTGACCATCCTGTCTTTCCAATTCATTTTAAAGAACGGAGTTCAGAAGACTTTTACTTAACATATTTCAGAAGTCTCCCAGTTATATGAACTGAATCATTTACCAACACTGAGTCAATTGTTTATATTTTCAAGGTAGTTCTTTGCATCATTTAAATATGTATGATTATTACTAATGTTTCTTGTGAATCACTAAATCAAGAGGTTTGTAGTAGCACCCAGGCTAATCATCTCTTAAACCCTTGACTTCTGTTACCATAAACCAGTTAAAAAATATTTGTTTTTTACAAGATGATTTATATGTATGCATTTTTTGAGGTACCCTTGCTTAACACTAATTGTGTTGTGCATAACAGTAGTTATTTCTTTTAGATATTCTTTACTATCTTATTATATAAATACTCCACTACTTTAAAAGTTTCATTTTATTTTTAATGGGCATTTGATAGTTGCTAGTGTTTGGCTTCCCTGGTGGCTCAGACGGTAAAACGTCTGCCTGCGATGTGAGAGACCCATGTTCGATTCCTGGGTCCAGAGGATCCTCTAGAGCAGGAAATGGCACCCCACTCCAGTCCTCTTGCCTGGAAAATCCCATAGATGGAGGAGCCTGGTGGGCTACAGTCCAGGGGGTTGCAAAGAGTCTGACATAACCGAGCGACTAAACTAGTGTTTGGCCAAAGTTGCTATAATCATTCTTTGAAATAAGTTTCATATCCTTGCCAAATTTTGATACTATTTTTGTAATATATAGTGATTCTGGTGAGTTGTATATTTTTTTATGGTATTAGTTTGTATTTCCCTGATGATTAATAATCCTGAACACCTAAAAACCTTTTCATGAAGTTATTTGCCATTTGGAAATGTTTTGTCCATGTGTTTTGTGTAGTTTGGTACTTTTTATTATTGTGATTATTGCCTTTTCTTTCAGATGTAATTTCTAAATAGAATACTTTATATTTGGTGAAGTATGTAATACTAAATATAAATACTCTTCCTGTCTTAAGTTTGCCTTTTAATTCTCTTAACGCTGGCTTCGTTGCTGTTTTTTGGTTGCTCAGTCGTGTCCGACTCTGTGACCCCGCGGACTGCAGCCTGCCAGGCTTCCCTGTCCTTCGCCACCTCCTGGAGCTTGCTCAAACTCGTGTCCATTGAGTCAGTGATGCCATCCAACCATTTCGTCCTCTGTCGTCCCCTTCTCCTCCTGCCTTCAGATTTTCCAGCATCAGGGTCTTTTCTAATGAGTCGGCTCTTCGCATCAGGTGGCCAAAGTATTGGCGCTTCAGCATCAGTCCTTCCAGTGAATATTCAGGACTGATTGCCTTTAGGATTGACTGGTTTGATCTCCTTGCAGTCCAAGGACTCTCGAGAGTGTTCTCCAACTCAACAGTTCCAAAGCATCAATTCTTCAGGGCTCAGCTTTATTTATGGTCCAACTCCCACATGCATATGTGACTATTGGAAAAAACCAAAGCTTTCACTATATGGACATTTGTCGGCAAAGCAATATGCTGTCTAGGTTTGTCATAGCTTTTCTTCCAAGGAGCAAGCATCTTTTAATTTCATGGCTTCAGTCACCATCTGCAGTGATTTTGGAGCCCAAGAACATAAAGATTTTTGGTGAAGTAGAAAAGATTAGCTTTATTACTTCGCCAGGCAGAAGGGGACAGAGTAAGTACCTGCCCTGGAAAACGGCATGTCCATACTTGGGAGGAACTGGGGAGGGGTTTTATAGCAATAGTTCAAGTTTGAGCCTTGGTTCAATGGTTCAAGGCTAAGATTAGGGTTTGTGCAGGGCCTTCACTCTTTTAATTTGGTCTCAGGTAATCTTTTGATGAGCTTCTCTGGTTCCTTTAATCTGGCCTCAGTTGGTCTTCTCTGGAATGAAGAATCCTGACATCATCCAGTTGTTGGAGATTTTGGTTTTATGAAGAGCTCAGAGATATTGTTAATGTGTCTCTTGCTTTATTGACTATGCCAAAGCCTTTGACTGTGTGGATCACAATAAACTGTGGGAAATTCTGAAAGCGATGGGAATACCAGATGACCTGACCTGCATCTTGAGAAAACCTGCATGCAGGTCAGGAAGCAACAGTTATAACTGGACATGGAACAACAGACTGGTTCCAAATAGGAAAAGGAGTACGTCAAGATTGTGTATTGTCACCCTGCTTATTTAACTTCTATTCAGAGTACATCATGAGAAACACTGGGCTGGAAGAAGCACAAGCTGGAATCAAGACTGCCGGGAAAAATATCAATAACTTCAGATATGCAGATGACACCACCCTTATGGGAGAAAGTGAAGAGGAATTAAAAAGCCTGTTGATGAAAGTGAAAGAAGAGAGTGAAAAAGTTGGCTTGAAGCTCAACCTTCAGAAAACGAAGATCATGGCATCCGGTCCCATCACTTCATGGGAAATAGATGGGGAAACAGTGGAAACAGTGTCAGACTTTATTTTTTGGGCTCCAAAATCACTACAGATGGTGACTGCAGCCATGAAATTAAAAGACGCTTACTCCTTGGAAGGAAAGTTATGACCAACCTAGATAGCATATTAAAAAGCAGAGACATTACTTTGCCAACAAAGATCCATCTAGTCAAGGCTCTGGTTTTTCCAGTGGTCATGTGTGGATGTGAGAGTTGGACTCTAAAGAACGCTGAGCGCCAAAGAATTGATGCTTTTGAACTGTAGTGTTAGAGAAGACTCTTGCGGGTCCCTTGGACTGCAAGGAGATCCAACCAATCCATCCTAAAGGAGATCAGTCTTGAATATTCATTGGAAGGACTGATGCTGAAGCTGAAACTTTGGCCACCTGATGTGAAGAAGTGACTCATTTGAAAAGACCCTGATGCTGGGAAAGACTGAAGGCAGAAGTAGAAGGGGATGACAGAGGATGAGATGGCTAGATGGCATCACCGACTCGATGGACATGAGTTTGAGTGAACTCCGGGAGTTGGTGATGGACAGGAAGGCCTGGCGTGCTGACTCGCAAAGAGTCAGACATGACTGAGCAACTGAACTGAACTGAGGGGAGCCAGGACCTTGCCTGAAGGCTGCACTGTTGTTTCTTGGCTGTCTTGTCTCTGCATCTCCTTCCTTCCCTGATTGGCAGCCATTTGAATCTGCTGTTTGGGACTCCCGGAAGGTCAGGGAGTGTAGAGTCTGTTCCCTCCAAAGAACTTGGACAGGGAAGGCTTTCATACCCAGGAGCTCCACAGGGCCCTGCTTGGTTTCACCTTGAAACTTTACTATTTTGATTTTTTGTAAGTTGGCTTTCATTCTTTTGGTGTTGTCTGTTACGCTACCTCGTCATTGGTGATTTTAAAAAATGAAGGAGTATTGTTGATTTTCAATGTTATGTTAATTTCTTTTGTAAAGCAAAGTAATTCAGTTATGCATATACATTTATTTACTCTTTAAATTCTTTTCTTATATAGGTCATTACAGAGTATTGAGTAGAGTTCCTTGTGCTGTACAGTAGTCATCGCTAGTTATTATTTTACCTATAGTAGTTTGTATATTTCAACACTATGTTATTGGTGATTGAATGTTGGAAATTGTGTTTAATGTTGCAGGAAATTGCATTTAACAGTCCTTAGATGATATCTTCCCCTGGGAGGATTTCCTTTTGATTTTTTATTAGTAGTTAGATTGTCCGTCCTTAGTCACATATGACTTTTTGCACTAGGCTCCTCTGTCTTTGGAATTTCCCAGGTAGGAATACGGGCGTGCTTTGCCATTTCCTCCTCCAGAGGATATTCCTGACCTGGGGACTGAAGCTGCATCTTCTGTGTTTCTTTGCGTTGGCAGGTGTATTGTTTACCACTGAGCCGCCTGGGAAGCCCAGCAGTTAGATTAGGTGCTGATTATATTAAGAGTGGGGCTTCCCAAGGAGCTCAAATGGTAAAGAATTTATCTGCAATGCTGGAGACCTGTCTTCAATCCTTGCGTCAGGAAGATCTCTGGAGAAGGGAATGGCAACCCACTCCAGTGTTCTTCCTAGAGAATCTCACGGACAGAGGAACCTGTTGGGCTATAGTCCATGGGCCGCAAAGAGTTGGACACGACTGAGTGACTAACCAGAGAAGGCAGTGGCACCCTACTCCAGTACTCTTGCCTGTAAAATCCCATGGGCGGAGGAGTCTGGTAGGCTGCAGTCCATGTGGTCGCTAAGAGTTGGACATGACTGAGCGACTTCACTTTCACTTTTCACTTTCATGCATTGGAGAAGGAAATGGCAACCCACTCCAGTGTTCTTGCCTGGAGAATCCCAGGGATGGCGGAGCCTGGTGGGGTGTCTTCTGTGGGGTCGCACAGAGCTGGGCACGACTGAAGTGACTTAGCAGCAGCAGAGTGACTAACACACATATATTAAGACTGAGCTGATTCAAAGCTGGAATTTTTAAAATCTCTGTTCACAGAGATTAGCCCTATTTACAGTTTGCCTACTCTTAGCTTGGAGCCCTCCTAGGTCTTCTGAAAACCCAGGGTCTACTACATGAATAGCCTCCTTCTACTATGAGTCTATGACCTACCATGAGTCTATTAATCTTTGTTTTTTTTTCTTCTCATGCTCTGAAGATTCTGAAAATTTTCTGTAGTGTTTTGGCTGCCAGTTAATCTACATGCACGTCACCATGATGTCATTTGGGGGCCTGTTGCATTGTTCTGCGGAGCTGGTCTATTGTCTGTTTCCTACAGAATAGTTCTGCTCCTTCTGTAAACCTGGGTAAACTACTAGGATCCCTCCACCTTGAAAGGTTATAAAATTCTGTTTTTATCTCCCTAGTGCTTTAAAACTTATAACAGCTGTATTTAGCTTCTCTGTTCCCACATGTGAATAACAAATGTGTCAACAGGAAAAGTCATGCTGAACATCTCTCGGGTCCTGGCTCCTTAAATCTTGGCTACCTTGGAAGCTCTCCAGTACCTTAAAAGAGTAAAACATAAATTTAATGTAGCATTTTCAGTTGCTTTTGTTGGATAGTTAGTTTGATAAAAGCTAATCTGCTATTGCCTGAAAGATCACTCTTTGCTGTTATGTTTTTCATTTGTTTAGTGTGAAATAATAGTCCTTCATTTGTTATGATGCCAGAAAAGGAGAGTGCATGTTCTTCCCTCTCCTAAGTAACAAACACACCACCTCTGAGCAATGGAAAGTCGTATGTCATATGGATGCATTTATTTATGTGACAATGTTCATCTCTCCATAGGTTGCTTAGCCAAACAATGAAGGATCATCTAGTAAGAGTAGCAAATGAAGCTGAATTCATCCTGAGCAGGCAGCGGGCAGAGGATATTCACAGACACGCGGAATTTGAGGTAGGTTATACCTATGAGTGATCTGAGGAAGTTACCTTTGTAAAACGTTAATCATAGGCAACTGTGTAGGTAACATTGCAGCATGGTCTTAACAGTCATGTGCCATCAAACAATTAAAAATTAATTTGTGAGAGTATCATGGTGGATTCTGGAAAGATAGTGTAAGACTCTGTAGTCTTGGCCAGTAAATTAGTGAACCGCTCTTGCTCTCCTGTATGCAAAGTAGAGCTGGTTTACTGGAAGTGAAAACCTGTATGTTAGATGAAATCTTTGAGGTTTCTAGAGAGAAGCTGAACAGAGACATGAAGTTTTTTACCCTTGAGGATGCTGCAGAGGAGATGAAGGTGCATACAGCTTTCCTCCCGGCTTCTGACGGGGGGATCAAGCGACAGCCATCCCGGGACCAGTGCTTGTCTCGGCACTTGCTCCTGAATTTGTGGAAGAAGCATGAATTCATAGAGAGAATTAATGTATATAAATTACAAAAATTCACACCTAAGGTGAACTAGAAAATTTGACAGGAACATTTGCTAAGAATTGGGGAGGAAAAGAAGCTGCACCCGGGGGTTCTTTCTAACATGTTAAGAACAGATAATTCAAATATTGCTGGTATTTTTCTGATACATTAAAAATAATGAAAACTTCTTCAGGTTCATTTCATATACCTATCATTATATGAGAAAAGACACTGGAAAAATAAAACTCCAGAAGACCAATTTTACTTAAGAATATGGGCACAAAATCCTAACATAATCCAACAATGAAAGAACTATACAGCTGACTCTTGGACAAACAGGTTTCAACTTTGTGGGTCTACTTATCTGCTGATAATACTAGAGTACCACACAGTCTGCAGTTAGAGGAAATTACAGATGTGGAAGAACCTTGGATATGGAAGGTAAATTGTATTTACCTCCATGTAGTTCGAGGGCCAGCTGTGTAGTGTGAACGCTTAGAATTTATTCATGGACTCCAAAGGTGGTTTGGATAATATTAAGATATGTACCTACAGAATAAATCAACCAATTAAAAATTGGAAAATCATGAAAATATCAATAAAAGTAGAAAAAAGCATATTATAAATTTTAGTATCCAGCCCTAATGAAACTGTGGGAAAAATGTTTATTAGAAAACAATTTAAATATAATGACCATTTGTTGTTGTTTAGTCACCCAGTCATGTCCAATTCTTTGCAACCCCGTGGACCTGACATGCTAGACCTCCCTGTCCCTCACCATCTCCTGAAGTTTACCCAAGTTGATGGCCACTGTGTCTGTGATGCCATCCAGCCATATCATCCTCTGATGCTCTCTTCTCCTTCTGCCCTCAGTCTTTCCCAGAATCAGGGTCTTTTCCAGTGAGTTGGCTGTTTGCATCAGGTGACCAAAATTCTGGAGCTTTAGCTTCATTCTTTCTAATGAGTATTGAGGGTTGATTTCCCTTAAGATTGACTGGTTTGATATCCTTGTTGTCCAAGGGAGTTTCAGGAGTCTTTACCAGCACCACAGTTCTAAAGCATCTGTTCTTTGGCATTCTGCCTTCTTTATGGTCCAGCTCTCACAACTGTACATGACCACTGGGATTACCATAGGCTTGACTATATGGATCTTTTTGCAGAGTAATGTCTCTGCTTTTCAACAGATTGTCTAGGTTTATCATAGTTCTCCTGCCAAGATCAATTGTCTTCTGATTTCATGGCTGCAGTCTCCATCTGCAGTCATTTTAGAGCCCAGGAAGAGGAAATCTGTTACTGCTTCCACCTTTTCCCCTTCTATTTGCCACGAAGAGATGGGGCCAGATGCCATGATCTTAGTTTTTCAATATTTAGTTTTAAGCTGGCTTTTTCACTCTCCTCCTTCACTCTCATCAAGAGTCTCTTTTGTCCTGCTTTGCTTTCTGTCATTAGAGTCGTATCATCTGCTATCTGAGGTTGTTGATGCTTCTCTCGCCTATCTTAATGCCAGCTGGTAACTCACCCAGCCTGGCATTTCTCATGATGTGCTCAGCATATAGGTTAAACAAACACGGTGACAGCAGACAACCCTGTCTTACTCCTTTCTTAGTCTTGATCCAGTCAGTTGTTCCATACAGGGTTCCAGCTGTTGCCTCTTGGCCCACATACAGGTTTCTTAGGAGACAGGTAAGATGGTCTGATAGTCTCTTCTCTCTAAGAGCTTTCCACAGTTTGTTATGGTCCACACAGTCAAAGACTTTAGTGTAGTCAATGAAACAGAGGTAGATGTTTTTCTGGAATTCCCTTGCTTTCACTATGATCCAGCGAATGTTGGCAGTTTGATTTCTGGTTCCTGTTCCTTTTCTAAACCTAGCTTAGACATCTGGAAGTTCTTGGTTCCCATAATGCTGAAGCCCAGCATTCAAGATTTTAAGCATGACCTTACTAGCATGGGAGATGAGTGCAGTTGTCCAGTGGGTAGAACATCCTTTAGTACTACCCTTCTTGGGAACTGGGATGAGGATTGACCTTTTCCAGTCCTGAGGCCAATGTTGGGTCTTCCATATTTGCTGTCATATTTAATGTAATGCCTTGATGGCATCATCCTTTAGGGTTTTGAAAAGCTCTACTGGAATTCCATTGCATCCATTAGCTTTATTATCAGCAGTGCTTCCTAAGGCTCACTTGACTTTGCACTCCAGAATGTCTGGGTGACTGACCACATCATCATAGTAATCTGGTTCACTAAGATCTTTTTTGTACAGTTCTTTCCATCTCTTCTTGATCTCTTTGGTGTCTTCTAGGTCTCTACCATTTCTGCCCTTTATTGTGCCCATCTTTGAGCAAAATGTTCTCTGGATATTTCCAATTTCCTGAAGCGATCTCTAGTTTTCCCCTTCTGTTGTTCCTTCTGGTTTTATACATTGTTCATTGAAGAAGGCCTTCTTGTGTCTCCTCCTTGTTCTTTGGAGCTCTGCATTTAGTTGGATGCACCTTTCCCTTTCTCCCTTGCCTTTCACTTTTCTTCTTTCTTCAGCTATTTGTACAGCGTCTTCAGATAACCACTTTGCCTTCTTGCTTTTTTTTCTTTGGGATGGTTTTGTTTGCTGCCATTTACTAAATATCTGAAATTTTTAAAGCTGTTTCTATTAAAATCAGGAAAAAAGTGATTGATACGTTCTATTAACAATATTTAACAAAAACTTTTTGATATTCTTGCAAGTGCAAGATACTGTTAATATGAATGTTAGATAAGGAAGAAATAGCACTTTGAGGTCACTAATGCTATGATCTAGGAAAATCTAAGGGATTCTTGAACACTTTTCCACCAGAGTTAAGTGGGACTTCATTAATATTATTGGATATAAGATAAATATGCAAAAAATTAATAGATTATCTTCTGACCAGCAATCAGTAGCCAGTTAAGAATCGAAATCAGAAATATAGTTTGTATACAGTTAAAAACACTATTTTGGGTTGAATTCTCTAAAAAATAAACAGACGGTTATTTATAACAAAAATATAAAATCTCATTGATACAAAACAAAATATAAACTACTGGAGATTCATTCCACACTGGGTAGTAAATCTTTCTGTGTGTGTGTGGGTTTGAGACATACAGTGACAGAGATGTAGAATCCTTGTTTTATTTTGAAATAATTTGAGATTTACAGGAGAGCTATGAGTAGTACAAGAACCACTCTTCACCATTCTAAATTCTGCAGTGTTTTAAATTTCACCATATTTGCTTCTGCCCTCTTCTTCTTAATTTGAGGAAAGTTGAAGCCTTAATAAGCTTTTATTTGTAATTACTTAAGTGAGAATTTCCTGTGCCCATCCTTTGCTGTCATCTTGTACACTTATCAAATCAGAAAAATAACAGTTACAATGCTATTATTTTAATATAGACATTATTCAGATTTCCCCAAATGTCTTCATAATGTTTTTATAATATAAAGAGAAGATATTATTGCCAAAAATTTTTTTTCAAATTAATATGTAAATTCAGTAAAGTAACATTAGGATATCATTCCATTACAATCATAAAGTATTTAGAATTTAAATATCCCTTAAAAGATATCTAGATATCAAAAACTTTCCCATAATATATTTGGATATATAAATATCCAGTTAATATGGAAAAAAAAACATGAATATATTGTTGAGATTATGAAATAAGAATGTTGAGGATGTACTTGACTTCCCAAATAAACAATATTATAAAATAATATATACAAAAAATGTTTCAAATGGAGTAAAGATATATAAGATGAAAGATGACCTAGTTAATATTTTATAAAAATATTTGGAAAACTATAGAAGTGGAACATTAGCGTATGCAAGAATTCTGTAGCCAAGACAGGTCACTTTAGAAAGAACTGAAGTAAATGTTTATTACTACATTTAATGTTAAGCTGAGGAAACTTGCAATCAGTCATGTGGGAGGACATGATGGAACATGGAAAGACTGATAAATCAGTGTTTGCTACCTTAATTGTTGTTGTTTAGTTTCTGAGTCGTGTCCAACTATTTTACTACTCCATGGAGACTGTAGTCTGCCAGGCTCCTCTTGAGATTTCCTAGGCAGAGATGTTGGAGTGGGTTGCTGTTTGCTTCTCCAGGGGATCTTCTCAACCCAGGGACTGAACCCGCGTCTCCTGCATTGGCAGGCGGATCTTTACCACTGAACCACCTGGGAAGCCCTGCTGTCTTAATAATTCTTATGAAGTGATAAATGAAAGGTTGACCCAATAGGCACATATTCAGAGGATTTGAATAGGGATTTCACAGAAGAATGTAAGTTATCAGGAACTTATAAAATGATAATCAGATCATTGTATGTTTACACAAACATTCAAGGAAATGTAAATGAGATTAATCATGATATCACTTGTCTAGTCTCTGACTGAGAGAAAGTAAGAGTCATAGCTAGCACTGTTGAAGAAGATAGGGTTGATGAGATGGGCAGTGGGATTCTTTTATTTTTGCAGTGGAGATATACAGTTCTAGTATTATGATAGGGCAAGGTCATATACTTTTTTAGTAATAATTGTATGGACGCACATACACACAAACACCCCCATTTACCCGGTAACTGTATTCTATAAATATATCTGTAAGAAAAAAGGTAATAGTATGTAAGCGTAGATATATAAGGCTGCTTATTATAGCATTGTATGTAAATTTAACAAAATTAAAACAGTGGAAAAACAGAAGGAAGTTTCTTTACCAAAAGAACCATCATTTGCTCAGTGAACAGGCTATTAATAAATTATAAAAGGATGAATCGGTTGATGGTGTTTTTTTTTTTTTATAAGAGCTTCATTTATAACTTGTTTAAAATTGCATATTTCAGTTCATAATCTGCTATGAAAGCTGAGGACTTGAGTCCTCATACTTCATTTTTTTCTCAACTTTTAATTTTTGAAGTTATATTCTATTTTTTAAATTGTTTGCGTATGTAACACTCATGTATTGTAACCACAGTTCTGATAGTACTTTAGTATTTATAATATATTTACATGAATTCACTACCCTACCCCCTCCTTTATTAAGCATAATTTCTTAGTTTCCATCAGGTTCCTTCTTTTGGCTCAAGTCTTAATTGCTGGGTTTTATCGCCTCCCCTCCCCCTAACAAAGGTTCACGTGTGCTGTAAACTTAAAATTCTTTCCTGTTTAAGAATGTTTGCCAGCTGTCCTTATATCTGAATGACATCCTCATGAATTGAATATTCTTGGCAAACTTTATAGACTTTGCTTCATTGTCTTTGGATTTGAGTGTTGCTTTCAGAGAAGTTTGAGGATAGTCTGATATTTGTCCCATTGTTGATTTGCTTGTTTTCTGTTCTGATATTTTTTTATTTGTTAAGGGAGTTCGTTTCTTAACAAGAATATGACTCAGTATTGAGCCTTATTTATCACAAGTACCTGGAACATAGTCTTTTGTTATAATCTGCAAATTCAGAGTTTTCATTTAGTTCTTAGAAATTTCTGTAAATTAAAATTTGAAATATCTTTTGCCTTTTATTTTCCTTTTCTTAGTGACACAGTCTATGTTAGATATGACTGTCTTTCATATCTGTTAGTTATTTCTTAATTGCTTTACTTCCTTTGATCTCTTGCCATGAGGATGTTTTTAATATTTTATTTTGGGTTTTTTTTTGGTAGTTTTTAATGATTATTTTGTTCTTCATTTCATTTATTTAAACCTCCAGTCTATCTTTTTCCAGTTATTTCATTTTGACTTTTATCTTTTTTTTGGTTACATTTTTATGTTTTCTAAAAAAAAAAATCATGAGAAATTTCCTTTCATTTTTTGTTATACATTCTTCTATGGCTCTTTATCTTTTGTATAGAATCTTCTAATTTTATTTAAATATTTTATTTCTTTTTTATTTGTTCATTGATTGGTGATTTATGTATACTACTGTTTATATAGTATTTATATAGCTACTGTTTGGCTTAGATAGATTGTCTTAGTGACTTCTTCCTTTCACCTTCCTGTCTGTAATGCTATTTTTTTCCCTACCTGAAAAGGTCAGTTTTCATTCCAATCCCAAAGAAAGGCAATGCCAAAGAATGCTCAAACTACCGCACAATTGCATTCATCTCACATGCTAGTAAAGTAATGCTCAAAATTCTCCAAGCCAGGCTTCAGCAATACGTGAACCGTGAACTCTCAGATGTTCAAGCTGGTTTTAGAAAAGGCAGAGGAACCAGAGATCAAATTGCCAACATCCGCTGGATCATGGAAAAAGCAAGAGAGTTCCAGAAAAACATCTATTTCTGCTTTATTGACTATGCCAAAGCCTTTGTGTGGATCACAAGACACTGTGGAAAATTCTGAAAGAGATGGGAATACCAGACCACCTAACCTGCCTCTTGAGAAATCTGTATGCAGGTCAGGAAGCAACAGTTAGAACTGGACATGGAACAACAGACTGGTTCCAAATAGGAAAAGGAGTATGTCAAGGCTGTATATTGTCACCCTGCTTATTTAACTTCTATGCAGAGTACATCATGAGAAATGCTGGACTGGAAGAAACACAAGCTGGAATCAAGATTGCCGGGAGAAATATCAATAACCTCAGATATGCAGATGACACCACCCTTATGGCAGAAAGTGAAGAGGAGCTAAAAAGCCTCTTGATGAAAGTGAAAGAGGAGAGTGAAAAAGTTGGCTTAAAGCTCAACATTCAGAAAACGAAGATCATGGCATGTGGTCCCATCACTTCATGGGAAATAGATAGGGAAACAGTGGAAACAGTGTCAGACTTTATTTTGGGGGGCTCCAAAATCACTGCAGATGGTGACTGCAGCCATGAAATTAAAAGACACTTACTCCTTGGAAGGAAAGTTATGACCAACCTAGATAGTATATTCAAAAGCAGAGACATTACTTTGCCAACTAAGGTCCGTCTAGTCAAGGCTGTTGTTTTTCCTGTGGTCATGTATGGATGTGAGAGTTGGACTGTGAAGAAGGCTGAGTGCCAAAGAATTGATGCTTTTGAACTGTGGTGTTGGAGAAGACTCTTGAGAGTCCCTTGGACTGCAAGGAGATCCAACCAGTCCATCCTGAAGGAGATCAACCCTGGGATTTCTTTGGAAGGAATGATGCTAAAGCTGAAACTCCAGTACTTTGGCCACCTCATGAGAAGAGTTGACTCATTGGAAAAGACCAATGCTGGGAGGGATTGGGGGCAGGAGGAGAAGGGGATGACTGAGGATGAGATGGCTGGATGGCATCACGGACTCGATGGACGTGAGTCTGAGTGAACTCCGGGAGTTTGTGATGGACAGGGAGGCCTGGCTTGCTGCGATTCATGGGGTCGCAAAGAGTCGGACACGACTGAGCGACTGAACTGAACTGAACTGAGCTATTGTTTGATTTTTGAAATTTGATTTTTGACTAGTTTTATTTGCCTATCATGAAGAGAGGGAGAAAGACCATTGATATAGGTGAGGAGGCCTTCTTAGCTCATCTAAGTTTTACTTTCTCATATAAGATTTTAATAATTTTCTACAATGTTCATTCCATCTTTTTAGAAACATGGAGAAGTCTTATCAGAGATAAATGTGCTTCGGCTTTGAATCATTATCCATCATTTCAGAGAGTACTCTGGAGTCTGCTTCTGCCCTGGGAAGTCAGACTGTATTTTCACTTACTTGTTTCACCAATTTTTGCACAGTGGGCTTTTTCTAGCATCTTCAGTTAGAATAAGCAAGAGATAATGATACCTACTCAACTTATGTTTCGTCATATATGAAGACATTAAGAAAACTTCTTAGAATGTTGTCAGTTTACCAGGATTACTTTGGACGCATGAGGATATGGTTAATTAAGAACTGAGCTTACTGCAGCCTTAGTTCTAATTTCAGTATGTTTAGGTTTCCAATGGCCACCAATTTTTTCATGTTTGGTGGTTTACATTATGTTTCTTTTGTTACTGGTTATTTTTGTTAGTTTTTTTTTTCACACAGTAGTTTTGCTTCTGATAATTTTTCAGGATTTGAAGAAAAAAACTTTTAAAATTGCCATTTCAGCCTACCATCCTAATCTGGAACATCTTCCTTATTGTCCTTTCTTGGTTATGGAGAAGTTCCTTTGTAACTCTGGGTTGAAATTGCAATTCATTATTTTTATTTGAAGTTTTAGTGGTCATGGTGGTGGTATATGTCTTTTTATTTGTTTGAAGATGAGAAAATGAGGAAGAAGAAAACATGTGAAATTGAGAGAGGAAAAATACTTCTAAAATACTATGTAATACAAGAAACTGAGTTGATTTCACCCAAACACTAAATACATTTGCAATTTAGATAAGCGATAATGGTGGTAACTTCACGCGGTATTTCGGGAATCCTTATGTTGTGTCAGGAACATGATGCTTTGTAAGTTTTAACTAATTTAATCTGTACAATAAACCTCCAAGGTGATTTTGTTATGATCTCTAATTTTATAAATGATAAAACAGCATAAAGAAGAAATAACCCAGAATTACAACTGGAATCCAAATCTGGGCAGTTTTTGTGTTAATCACTAACCTATGTATTTGTTTCACATTTTATTAGGCTTTGATAGAATGTATGAATAATGTTTAATCCTGGCTCAGACAACAGCTTTAGTCTAGGCTAATTTAGTCTAGTGAAATTTTTCTTAATCTTTTATCATCTTGCTATGAGATTTATACTATTTATAGAAATATTCTAAAATGTAAATAAAAACAAGTATTTCCAAACTGGTTTTATTGTTATGTAAGTTATTAGTGGAGAAAACATATTTGTTCGACCGGGTCATATGAGAGTCAGTTTTAAGACAGCAAACATAGTTTTAGTATTTTCTAGTCTTTTATGTTCGTAGAAAAGAATTCTCTGAGTTTATACCACAAAACCCCAATTGATTAAGGCATATTCATATTTAACATATTTCTAACTGTATTGCTCTTGAATCTTAAATAATACTTTAGAAGATGAAGCATATATTTTCTTGGACAGCTTATATTCTAAAGGTTGTCTGTATTCAGCCTTGAATTCATGCTGTATATCTTTAATAATATTTTTGAACTTTATCTACTGCTAGTTACTTCCTCCTGCAAAAAAAGAGATGTCATGTATTTAACATACCACTTGTGGCTATAAAATAGCTGACTTGTTTCATTTATTATCAGGGGATTGATGGCCCTGTAGATCTGAAATGCACCTCTCTTTAGTTCATTGCATGATTATTGTTGGAGTGGGATATCCTTGGCATCTTCAGCTTTTGATTTATGTGGAAGTTCCGTGAATGCCATGACTTCATTGATTAGGTGTACATCTTACTTTATAATCTTACAGCTGTAAACAGAATGTTTATTTAAAAAATTATGTTGTGTAAAACATTGTAGCCTGTTTTGTAAGTATAGTATATGTCTGGGTGTACACAATTCATGACAATATTTTTATTTAATTGTCTATCAAAGTTTAGTTTATTGAAACTAATGTATCTGTAAACATGTGATCAAGATTATAATTTAACAGCTTAATTTTATCATTTAATAGCTTAAACCTATGTAAGTTAAACTTCACTTCAATAAGAGTTTCTTAATGGCCTTTTAGCTGATGTTGCTTTGAATTTCATGCATTATACAGTAGAACTCAATTCTTGTTAGCTTCAGGAGAATGGCAAACTAGCTTAGTTGAAGTAATAAAATGTCTTTTATGAAATAAAGATCATTAAAATCACTTAATTTTTAATGTAGCAATCTGTGTATTTTTAAATTATTTTTTAATTGAAGGATAGTTGCTTTACAGAATTTTGTTGTTTTCTGTCAATATGTATTTTTTTTTAAGCTGGATTCAAATATTTTTTAACATTAGGAAACAAAATATTTTTTAATAAAATAGTGAACTTTTTTTTTTGCCAGTTTAAGTACTTTCACATTTTTTAAAATATTAGTAAACCATTCTATGATACCACTTAAGTCATCTAAGCTGTTACCAAGTATAAAAAAATTCTTTATATCAATCCTTTGAGCTAAATATTGTTACTATCACTGTCCTGGCTTTATAAGTGATGGGAAGGTTAAATGATTTGTTCTAGGTCCTGTAGGTAATATGCAGTGAAGCCAGAGTTTGAGCCCAAGTGGCCTGATACACAGAGGTCACTCTGCTTGTTCTGTGACTCCTCTGCCATCATCTGCGAAGTGGTTTAACACACGTTTTCTCATTTTAGCACACAACAGATCTGTGAAAGGATGCAAGATAGATTGAGAGAATGTGATTTGGCCTTGGTCAGATAGCTCAAAAATTGATAATTTTGAGCCAGAACTCAGGTGTCCTAACAACCACCCAGTGTAGTCTCTGTTGAGTATCCTTTGTCGTGATATAATGAAGTATTTTTTGCTGTAGAGAAAAATATATCATTCAACATATGTTTGACAGTTCTGAAGGAGTGTGAAGGAAATTGAGAAATATAATATTAGAGGTCTAAAACTATGAATTTTAGGGTTATGATAAATTATTCAGTTTACCTCTTTGATACTTGCATTTTTGTGATTGATGGTCATTTGCTTTCCTCTTGTTATAATAAGTGTCTATTTTCTTCATTATGGAAATGATACATACATGTTTATTATAGAAACTTTAGAAAAATAGGGAAAAATATAAGTAAAAGACATTCATTGTTTCTCATTTATGATTTATCTCTATTGTTTCTCTCTTAACTTTAACTCGAAATAATCATAGAATTTCAAGAAGTGGCAAGAGTAGTGCGAACGTCCCATGTAGCCTACTGTCATTTAAATGCACATATATTCATTCACGAAAAGTACCCACTTACCAAATTAGAATCAATAGGATGCTTTTAAAGGAGAAACTACAAATATGTCGTTTCATTTTTCATGGATAAATGCATAGTGTGTGTAGTTTGCACCTTAGTGTGTGGGGGGCTTCCCTTGTGGCTCAGACGATAAAGAATGTGCCTGCAGTGTGTGTATGTGTGCGTATGGTCGATGGTCAGCATATGTTGAGTGTCCTCATTTTTTGTTGTTGTATATAGTAATCCATTATATTTTGTATGTTTCTAATAATATAATTATTATCACAGTTCCAGACTTCCTTTATTAGACTTTTATGTTATTTCCATTCTTGCAGTATTATGAGAAGTGCTGCAGTTTATAATTTTCTACTCTGTGTTTTGCTGTTATATTTTTCTGTAGATGACTACTGATTTTTCTCTTTTACTTTTGTCATTACCTTTGAGATTATTATGTATTTTTATTACAAAATCTATAGATATACTGTATATTAATAACTTGTACAGATTTTCTTATATCAATAAACCGTACCAGGTTGAGGATTTTTAAAAAACATAAGTCTGACTTTTTAAGGATTGTTACAATTATTCAGTATTTATAAGTGATGTTGGTTTTCCTTTTGTTACATGCTATTATCATAAACTGTCTGTATAATAGTTCTTCTTTGGTTTGTTTTCCAAAGAGATAAGTCTTAGACTTACTGATTGGTTGAGTTAAATTGCTTTCTAATTCAGTTGCATCTTTGGTAACTTTTTTTTCCTTCCCTTACATTTCTCTTTTTCTTGTTGATTTGCAAGCACAGTTTTATCCTTTTAAAGTAATGAGAACAAGTCAGGGTGTTAGTATTACTCTGAGGACAGCTGTGGCCCCATCCTATTGTTTATTACATGACATGCTCATTTTTCTTAGTTTCTTAATTGGTATCTTTTTGATCTGGTAGTTATTTAGTATTCAAAGGATTGGTCCTTTATTATTTGTCCACATTAAAATATTTTTATTCTATTGCATTATGAGCAGATAGTTATGATATATACAATTTCTAACTTTGAAACTTATTGAGGATTTCTAATTGGCCTAATTTGATATTAAACTTACATTTACAGGCTTTTTGTACATTTTAAAAATACCAGCCTAAAATGCCTGACACTCTGATCATAGTAAAATTCCCCTTGGGAATATAAACTAAGCTGTTTTGCTAGATGTTCAGTAAGATGTGATTAGTTCTATGAAAATTAAATGTGAAAATTGTACAGGGTTCAAGTAGCAGAACACAAAACAATGAATTTTTGAAATTTCTGAAGGGGATAATTTTCTGAAGGGATGTTTCAATACATTAGTCAATCTCATTGGAATATATTTATAAATTCATCATTATAGACATAGTATGAACAAAATAAATATTAAAACTGAAAATTGGAAAAAATTTAGGTGAATTATGTTATTGTATTTAAATATATAAAAATAAAAATTTTGATAACATGAGTCTGTTAAGTGGGGAAAAGATGGAGACTAGAAAGAGAATCTCACTTGTCAGTAATGGAAAAGTACAAATATTAGTGATAAAACTATTAAAATTCTTTATACCTGGTATGCTAGTAATGTCATTCATAGCATTTATTGTACGTATATGTGTGGTATATATATAATGCTATGCATTTGTATTCTTAAGTACAATTTGCTGACATAATGAATTGATATGGCTTTGAATAGAGGGGTGCTAACAGTGCAAATGTTTTTGTTTTAAGTGATGATTACCTTTGATTGTTCCTTGTTTTCAGCACCATATATTAGACCATATGCTAATAGTCTAACTTTTAAGTTTGCAACGTTTTAGTTTGAGCATGAAAAATTGCTTCTGAAAGTAGACAGCGATTTAAAAGTTATCTCCTTTTTGAAATTCACATGGAATTGCAATTATTCACATAGAATACTAATGGTAGTGGCACTAGAATAGACATGTATAACAGAACAGAATTTAGAATCCACAATAAATTTGTACCTATAGGCCAGCTGAGTTTTGACAAGCGTAACAAGAAACAATGAGGAAAGAATAGTCTTTTGGACAAATTGTGCAAAGACAACTGGGTATCTACATGCAAAAGAATAAAGTTGATCTTTATCTCATACAGATTAACTCAAAATGTATCAATGATCTAAATGTAAGATCAAAACCATAAACTCTTAGAAGATAATATAATGGTAAATCTTCATGACTGTGTATGTGGAAATGGGTTCTTAGAAATGACACCAAAAGCACATGCCTTCTCTGAAAGGCTTTAATTCCCATACTCCAAATAAATTATTTCATTCATTCTTTTTCCCTCTCCTCAAAACCAAATGCCTTACTCTTAACTGTATTGTCAGCTGCCCTGAACTCATATTTCTTGCAAAAGTAGATTGTATTAGAGTGGAATGAATGCTGAATCTGTTCATCACCAAGCTAATCGATATCTTCTGAGTGTTAATTCCCTCCCACCAGTGAAAGTGAAAGTGTTAGTCAGTTAGTGGTTCCCGACTCTTTGTGATCCTACCAGGAAGGCCCAGGGTTTTATAAGTTCTGTTTTTATTTATTTGTTCATTTCCGGTGGCTATAGGTCTCTGTTGCCAAGTGAGCTTTCCCTCGTGCGGTGCGTGACCCTCTCTCACTGCAGCGCTGCTCTGCCCTCGTGGTGGCCGCCCTTGCTGCAGAGCACCGGCTTGGTTGCCTTGTGGCATGCGAATTCTCCCTGAACAGGGATGGAACCCATGTCCTTGTGCTGGCAGGCAGATTCTTAACCTGGGACCACCAGGGATCCCAGAGACCCACATTTTTCAGTGACAAATCTGGCTGTTTTTTGAAGCCCTTCCTCATCCTACTTATCAAGATTTTGCTTATCTCATTTATCTTTTCTCATAATCATTCTTCCTTTTCTCCTGAGAAAGCACAGGAGTGTTATAATATAATCCATCTTTAAATAAACTAAAAACAAATTCAGAACCTTCTCCTCACTCTTCTACCTCTTATTTTTCTTTTATTCGAGTAGTCAGTCTTTACATTAGTTTTCAACATATACTCTCTTTCCTCTGAATTTCTTCGTGGCATTTTGGCTTCATGGCAGTCAGGCTTCTACCATCACTTTCGAAACTTCTTGGAATTACCAATGACTTCAGTGTAATCAAAACTAGTATTTACCTCTCTTTGTTTTTATTTTAGAAAGCCTAATCTCAATATGTAATGCTGTTGCCTGCTATCTCTTGACTTATTCTCAGTAGTTTTCTAGCTTCTTTTTTCTGCATAGCCTTTAAATATGGAAGTTCCTTGGAACCTTTTCCTCAGCCTTTCCTAGGTATCTGTGTCCCACTGCTCAGTAATGTAAACTGTCTTCATAATTCTTAAATACTACCTTTAGTCTGGTAGTTTTGAAATTTCTGTCTTTGGTCCATGTTACTTTTCTGAGTGCCAGGCTTATTTATTTAATGTTATTTTATAGATCCACTTAGAATTTTCACAAACATCATGGTACTCTATAGTCTGAATTCTACAAGCTTCAGCTCTGGATTAAAATAGCCAAGGTTTTGATATGAACTCTAATATTCAGTATTTTTACCTTTGTTATTTCTTAGTTCTTGAGTCCCTCATTTGTAAACTGAGGATTGTAGTACTAATGAGAATTAAATGAGATCCATGTACAACATTGAAAATAATGTCTAGCATGTAGACATTAAAAAGACTTTTGATCTTCCTTTCCTACCAACCTACCAAAGCAGAAAGCTGAGAGTCAACCTTGAATTCTTTTTTCCCCTTGCTATAAATGCAAACATCCTGGGCATTCAGGCTTTATAATTTCTCTTGAAACTATGTACTTGTATGATTTCTCTCACCTTAGTTCAGATTACCGTCGTTCATCTGCGTGACAGCAGCAGCCCCCTGTTTTTAATCGTACTCCATTCTCATGTGTTTTCTGCATATCAGTGTGAATGACCCTAAAACGTGTACGGGGTAATGTCATCTCTTTCCTTACATAACACTTCAGTGGTTCTCTGTTTATGTTTGAAAAAAATCCAAAGCACTTAGCATAGCTTTTGTGGCCCTGCATGATCTGACTTTTTCACTTTTCTACCATCTGTCCCACTACTCTCCCCTTGTTATTTTGCATTATTGTTGCTGTTGTTTAGTCACTAAGTTGTGTCTGTCTTTGTAACCCCATGGACTGTAGCCTGCCAGGCTTCTCTGTCCCTGGGATTTCCCAGGCAAGAATACTGAAGTTCATTGCCATTTCTTCCTCCAGGGGATCTTCCTGACCCAAGGATTGAACCCGTGTCTCCTGCATTGGCAGGTGGATTCTTTACTGCTGAGCCATTAGTCATACTAATCTTCTAACTAATTTAGCTCTTCTAACATGTCTTACTCCTTGGAAGAAAAGTTATTACCAACCTAGATAGCATATTGAAATGCAGAGACATTACTTTGCCGACTAAGGTCCGTCTAGTCAAGGCTGTGGTTTTTCCTGTGGTCATGTATGGATGTGAGAGTTGGACTGTGAAGAAGGCTGAGCGCCGAAGAATTGATGCTTTTGAACTGTGGTGTTGGAGAAGACTCTTGAGAGTCCCTTGGACTGCAAGGAGATCCAACCAGTCCATCCTGAAGGAGATCAGCCCTTGGATTTCTTTGGAAGGAATGATGCTAAAGCTGAAGCTCCAGTACTTTGGCCACCTCATGGGAAGAGTTGACTCATTGGAAAAGACTCTGATGCTGGGAGGGATTGGGGGCAGGAGGAGAAAGGGACGACAGAGGATGAGATGGCTGGATGGCATCGCTGACTTGATGGATGTCAGTCTGAGTGAACTCCGGGAGTTGGTGATGGACAGGGAGGCCTGGCGTGCTGGGATTCATGGGGTTGCAAAGAGTCAGACACGACCAAGCGACTGAACTGAACTGAACATGTCTCTCTCTTACTTTTGTTAGTCTCTGTACATTCATTTGCTTAAGAGGTATTTGTTGAGCATTTACTGTGTACAGGGCACTGTTCTGGGCTGAGAATATAAAACTGACATAAATACCTGGTGTTTAGGAAATTACTTGCTTTTGAGGAAAGACAGATTATAAACAGTAAAATTAAAGTATTAATTCTAAAGATAGACTGTAGAAAGTGCTCTGGAGGAAAACAAAGAAATCTTATGTGGCCATTAAATAGGACAATAGGAAGGCTTTGGCTGAAAAGACATCTTAAAGGAGGTGAAGGAGTTCAGGGGTTTGGAAAGGGCACATGGTACAAGGCTTACAGGCAGTTTTATGCCCGAAACTTTTAAAGGATAATAAGAAAAAGCTAGCATTTTTGGATTGCATGAGTAAATGAGCAAATAGGAGGAAATGACATTAAAGAATAGATGCTGGACTAGATCATGGAAGACATTATAACCCATTCCAATGACTTTGACTCTCAATAGTTGTGAAGCTCTAGAAGGATAATGAGCAGAGAAGTGACAATCTGAGTAAAATTTTAAGTACATCATTCTGGTTGCTGCTTTAGGAAGAGACTGAAGGGAGGTAAAGGCCTAAATAGGAAGAGCAGTTACTGTGGTAAATAAGATAAGAAATGATGACTTGGAGTAAGCTAATGGTACTAGAAGTAGTGAGAATTGCTTGGATTTTAATCTGTTTTGTTTTAAAGCTAACAGGATATGCAGATGGATTTATGTTGAGAGAATGAAGGGCATGAAGGCTGACTGGAAGGTTTTGGTTTGAGCAACCATTTAATAGGAGAATGGAATTGCTTAAGTGATAAGACTTTAGAAGGATCAGGGTAGGGCAATGAGGAAAAGTCATGAGCCCAGTTTTGAACATGTTACAATTGAAATGTCTGTGTTCCATTCAAGTGGACATGTTCATTAGGCAGTTGGGTATATAAATATGAAATTCCTTTGAGGAATGTAGGCTCAGAATACAAATTTTCAAGTCTCCACGGTAACTGCTGGCATTTAACACCATAATCAGCATGAGATCCGAGGTGATTCAGTAGCAACAGAAAGTTGTACTTCCTGTTGGTAGATAGAAAGCCAGAAATTGGTGCTTCTAGAAATCTAGTTTTTAAAGTTTTGGAAAGAACAATGAACTGTCAAAGGACTGTCTTAGCAGAGTGTGCTCTTTTTTCTATTTTTTGTGTCTAAGTTCTAAACTTTATCTTCCCCTTTCTAAGTCATCTCTTCAGAGGCCTTATGTGACTATCCTACCAAAGTTGGTAACTCTTCCCTGATGCAGGGTATTCTCTATCCTACCACTTTGCTTTAAAGTTGACTTCATAATGAATAACTTAAAGGATACTTCCTTATTTACATGTCATGTCTCGTAGTATAAAGTTGAAATCATGCCTGTCTTTTGTGCCTTTGTAATTTTAAATTCTTTGTAAAAGGTACATAATTGATGTTCAGTAAATATTTGTTTGATGGAGCAAAGGACAGTATCCTTGGCAATTCTTTTAGATTTAAGAGCATGAAATTAAATTTTTAATTTAGCATTTGCTTCTTTACCTTTTTGGAGTTCATACGTTAGTAACTAATATTTGTTGAGTGTTCATTGTATGTCACTAAGCATTATAGTATGCTTGTTGATTCTCTATAGAATCTTATTTTGACATTTGAGTTTAGTATGAACATGAATATTTCTTCCCCTAGATAATATTTTACAGGATTGGAAATCTCTACAGATTATAGTTGAGTTTTACATAAGGAGATCATTTACTATAAAAGCTAATAAACTTGCCCTGAAAGGAACTATCAAAACTGTAATAGAGTTTTAGTCTATTATTACAATGAACGTAAACATTTTTAATTCAAACAAATATTCTCAGTAACAGTAAGTAGCTTGTTCTAGATTCTTTGCTACGGAAAGAGTTTTTGCTCCTAATTCCTATCACTTAACATAATACTTGGTATGTAATTGATTGATTGTTTATAGAATTAAAGATGTCTGCTTTACATTGTAATATGAACATGCTTTTTCTTTTGCTTTCTGTAGGAAAGAGACAGTTTACTTGGGAGTGAGATAAAAAGTAGGGAACTCGTGTATTTCCTAAATTACATCCTACCATATCAATAAGTAATTTAATCCATCTAATTCTTTGTTCCATTTCTTTTTTATTCTTATACTGCTGATCAATGCAGAAGGCATATTTTTCATTTATTTTCATTGTTTATCCTCCTGTTAGCTGATACAGTTTATCCTCTTGTTAACTAAAAAATTAAAGTGAATACAGGTAATGAAAATGAATAAGAAGGAAGTCTTGTAGAGAATATGCAAGCTTCTAAATAATGAGACATTTATTTTAGCTTGATGTAATTCATTACTTGTACATATTAACTATTTTTGAAATCTTATTTATTAATATGGCATTTTATATAATATTTTCCTATATTTAAATCCATGCTTCTTTTATACATCATGAACTATAAAGTTTAAATTGTTTTATAGTGACAGTGATAGTCTGATCATAATAATAATGACAAACATTTACATAGTGCTTACCAACTGCCAGTCTGTTAGATTGCTTTGTATGGCTTACTCAGTTTACCTTTGGAATATGAAATTGTTTTAAAGAGGAAGCCATTGCTTTTAGGCCCACTATAGAGAATTAGGAAGCTGAGGCTAGAGAGGCATAGTAATTTCCCAAAGTTACACAGTTCACATGGGAGTTAGAATCTGGATATGAATCCTGGTTTCTTTCTTTCTTTCTTTCTTTTTTTAATTTTGTACTTATAATTCAATTATGTCTATTTTGTCTTATTTTTGTATTCATCTTACATGGTCAAATTGAAATAAAATATTTGTAAATTAAAACTTAGAATGAAAAAGCAAAAAGATAGGATGCTGAAAGATGAACTCCCCAGGTTGGTAGGTGTCCAACATGCTACTGGGGAAGAGTGGAGAAATAGTTCCAGAAAGAATGAACAGGCTGAGCCAAAGCTGAAAAAAGGTGCAGGTGTGGATGTGACTGGTGACGGAATTAAAGTCTGGTGCTGTAAAGAACAATATTGCATAGGAACCTGGGATGTTAGTTCCATGAATCCAGGTAAATTGGAAGTCATCGAACAGGAAATGGCAAGTGTGAACATCGATATTTTAGAAATCAGTGAACTAAAATGGACGAGAATGGGAAATTTTAATTCAGATGACCATTATACGGGCTTCTCTGATAGCTCATTGGAAAACAGTCCACCGGCAATGCAGGAGACTATGGTTAGATTCTTGGGTTGGGAAGATCCACTGGAAAGGGATAGGCTACCCACTGCAGTATTCTTGGGCTTCCCTTGTGGCTCTGCTGGTAAAGAATCAGCCTGCAATGTGGAAGTCCTAGGTTTGATCCCTAGGTTGGGAAGATCCCCTGAAGAAGGGAAAGGCTACCCACTCCATTATTCTGACCTGGAAAATTCCATGGACTCTATAGTCCATTGGGTCATAAAGAGTTGGACATGACTGAGTGACTTTCACTTCACTTCATCATATCTGCTACTGTGGGCAAGAATCCCTTAGAAGAAATGGAATAGCCTTCATAGTCAATAAAAGAGTCTGAAATATAGTACTTGGGTGCAGTCTCAGAAGTGACAGAATGAGCTCTCTTCGTTTACAAGGCAAACAATTCAGTGTCACAGTAATCCAAGTCTGTGCCCCAAACACTAATGCCAAAGAAGTTGAAGTTGAATGGTTCTGTGAAGACCTACAAGACCTTCTAGAACGAACACCAAAAAAAAAAAAAAAAAATACTATTCATCACAGGAGATTGGAATACAGAAGTAGGAAGACAAAAAAATACCTGGAGTAACAGGCAAGTTTGGCCTTGGAGTACAAAATGAAGCAGGACAAAGGCTCACAAAGTTTTGCTAAGAGAGCACACTAATTGTAGCAAACACCTTCTTCCAACAACACAAGAGACAGTTGTATACATGGACATCACCAGATGTTGAATACCAAAATCAAATTGATTATATTATTTGCAGACAAAGATACAGAAGCTCTATACAGTCAGCAAAAACAATACTGGGAGCTGAGTACAGCTCAGATCATGAACTCCTTGTTACAAATTTCAGACTTAAATTGAAGAATGTAGGGAAAACCACCAGACCATTCACTTATGACCTAAATCTAATCATTTAAAGTGAAAGTGACAAATAGATTCAAGGGATTAGGTCTGATAGACAAGAGTGCCTGAGGAACTATGGACTGAGGTTCATAAAATTGTACATAAAGATGTGATCAAAACCATCCACCAGAAAAAGAAATGCAAAAAGGCAAAATGGTTTTCTGAGGAGGTTTTAAAAATTGCTGAGAAAAGAAGAAAAACTAAAGACAAAGGAGAAAAGGAAAGATATATCTGTCTGAATGCAGTGTTCCGAAGAATAGCAGGGAGAGATAAGAAAGCCTTCCTCAGTGATCAGTGCAAAGAAATAGAGGAAAACAACAGAATGGGAAAGACTAGAGATCTCTTCAAGAAAATTAGAGATACCAAGGGAACATTTCATGCAAAGATCGGCTCAATAAAGGACAGAAACGGTACAGACCTAACAGAAGCAGAAAATATTAAGAAGAGGTGGCAAGAATACACAGAAGAAATATACAAAAAAGATCTTAATGCTCCAGATAACCACGATGGTGTGATCATTCACCTAGAGCCAGACATTCTGGAGTGTGAAGTCAAGTGGGCCTTAGGAAGCATCACTATGCACAAAGACAGTGGAGGTGATGGAATTTGAGCTGAGCTATGTCAAATCCTGAAAGATGATGCTGTAAAAGTGCTGTAGTCAGTATGCCAGCAAATTTGGAAAACTCAGCAGTGGCCAGAGGACTGGAAAAGGTCAGTTTTCATGCCAGTCCCAAAGAAAGGCAATTCGAAAGAATGCCCAAACTACTGCACAATTGCACTCATCTTACATGCTTGCAAAGTAATGCTCAAAATTCTACAAGCGTCACTTCAAGAATATGTGAAACATGAACTTCCTGATGCTCAAGATGGTTTTAGAAAAGGCAGAGGAACCAGAGAACAAATTGCCAGCATCCGTTGGATCATCAAAAAAGCAAGAGCATTCCACAAAAGCATCTACTTCTGCCTCATACACTACGCTAAAGCCTTTGTGTGGATCACAATAAACTGTGGAAAATTCTGAAAGAGATGGGAATACCAGAGCACCTGACCTGCCTCTTGAGAAACCTATATGCAGGTCAGGAAGCAACAGTTAGAACTGGACATGGAACAACAGACTGGTTCCAAATAGGAAAACGAATACGTCAAAGCTGTATATTGTCACCCTGCTTATTGAACTTCTATGCAGAGTACATCATGAGAAATGCTGGGCTGGAAGAAGCACAAGCTGGAATCAAGATTGCCAGGAGAAATATCAATAACCTCAGATATGCAGATGACCCCACCCTTATGGCAGAAAGTGAAGAGGAACTAAAGAGCCTGTTGATGAAAGTGAAAGAGGAGAGTGAAAAAGTTGGCTTAAAACTCAGCATTCAGCTCTCTACACCAGGACTTCAAGATGCCGAAGGGAAAGAAGGCCAAGGGGAAGAAGGTGGCCCCGGCCTTGGCCGTGGTGATGAAGCAGGAGGGCAAGAAGGTGGTCAACGCCCTGTTCGAGAAGAGGCCCAAGAATTTTGGCATTGGACAGGATATCCAACCCAAGAGGGACCTCACCTGCTTTGTCAAATGGCCCCTCTACATCCGGTTGCAGCGGCAAAGGGCTATTCTCTATAAGCGGCTGAAAGTGCCTCCTGCAATTAACCAGTTCACCCAGGCCTTGGACCGACAAATAGCTACTCAGCTGCTTAAGCTGGCCCACAAGTACAGACCAGAGACAAAGCAAGAGAAGCAGACGCTGCTGGCCCGAGCTGAGAAGAAAGCTGCCGGCAAAGGCGATGTCCCCACCAAGAGGCCACCTGTCCTCCGAGCAGGGGTCAACACTGTCACCACCCTGGTGGAGAACAAGAAGGCACAGCTGGTGGTGATTGCTCACAATGTGGATCCCATCGAGCTCGTGGTCTTCCTGCCCGCCCTGTGCCGCAAGATGGGGGTCCCCTACTGCATCATCAAGGGCAAGGCCCGGCTGGGGTGCCTGGTCCACAGGAAGACGTGCACCGCTGTGGCCTTCATGCACATCAATTCGGAGGACAAGAGTGCCCTGGCTAAGCTGGCGGAAGCCCTCAGGACCAATTACGACGACAGATAAGATGAGATCCGTCGTCACTGGGGAGGCAATGTCCTGGGGCCGAAGTCAGTGGCTCGCATCGCCAAGCTGGAAAAGGTGAAGGCCAAAGAGCTGGCCACCAAGCTGGGCTGAGTGTGCACTGTTGGGTTTTCTGTACATAAAGAAGATTCTTCAAAAAAAAACCAAAAAACAAAAAAAACTCAGCATTCAAAAAACGAAGATCATGGCATCTGGCCCCATCACTTCATGGCAAATAGATGAGAAAACAGTGGAAACAGTGTCAGACTTTATTTTTTTGAGCTCCAAAATCACTCAGATGGTGACTGCAGCCATGAAATGAAAAGCCACTTACTCCTTGAAAGAAAAGTTATGACCAATCTAGATAGCATATTGCAAAGCAGAGATATTACTTTGTCAGCAAAGGTCCGTCTAGTCAAGGCTGTGGTTTTTCCAGTGGTCATGTATGGATGTGAGAGTTGGATTCTAAAGAACACTGAGCGCCAAAGAATTGATGCTTTTGAACTGTGGTGTTGGAGAAGACTCTTGAGACTCTCTTGGCCTGCAAGGAGATCCAGCCAGTCCATCCTAAAGGAGATCAGTCCTGGGTGTTCCTTGGAAGGACTGATGCTGAAGCTGAAACTCCAATACTTTGGCCACCTCATGTGAAGAATTGACTCATTGGAAAAGACTCTGATGCTGGGAGGGATTGGGAGCAGGAGGAGAAGGGGACGACAGAGGATGAGATGGCTGGATGGCATCATTGACTCAATGGACATGAGTTTGGGTGAACTCCGGGAGTTGGTGATGGACAGGGAGGCCTGGTGTGCTCCGATTCTTGGGGTGGTAAAGAGTCAGACACCACAGCACAAGTGAACTGAACTGGACTGAAGGCCCACTTGACTGTGAAGGTAATATTGTTATACTATACATTTAAAAGATTAGATTTCATTAAAAATTAAAATAATAATAAAAATAAATTATGGAAATGTGTTTATATTTTTGATTACAAATTATAAGAAGCATAACATGTATACATTATTTAAAAGAAAATTAAAACCTTTTACCTTAAATTAGATTTTGATTAGAAAAATCTGTGGTGGTCCTTTAGACTTTCAGGTTTTTTAAGTTAAACAATTGTGATCATATTTTGTTTTATTCCTGTAATATAGTCATTATGATGATAGTGTATCTGGACTGTCTTAAGTCTTTGGAATTCATAGTCATTATTCTTAAAGAATTTCATATAAGGTCACCACTCTTGTTTGTACCCAAGCATTAAGGATGGGGATAATAATAACTTTAATAATAGCTATGATTTATTGCATGTTTATTATATATCAGGCACTATTCTAAGCACTTTTTCATACCATAATTCTTTTATTTTTCACAATAACCTACGAAGTTGATGGTCATTTTTTATTATCCCCATTTTCCATGTGAGAAAGACAGAGAATTGTTAATAAGTTTCTTGGTAGATTTCAACTTTGGCCACCAAGTTCTGCTCTTCTGACTTCTAGTATATACCTGTCCTTCAGTTGGAAAATATAAGATATATGAAAGATTGTTTCACTTCCTATAGTAGAAGATAAATTTAGCTAAGTTGTCATTGTAGAGAGATGTTCTTTTTAATGAGCACATTTCTAAACCTCGTAAATGTAAATGTGTAAACTTTCATGTTAGCTCAGAAGAGAAGTTGGTGTCCCTGAGCAATTTGAAAGGTCCTCTATCGGAATTGTCACACATCTGTTCATATGTTTGTCATATTACACAAATAACTTTTACTTTGACACACTGATATTCAAATACATTAGTAATTTTTACTAGAGTCAAGTTACCTAGAAATGTGTTTAAAAGTAATTTTTACAAGTGCTCAATGAAAGTGAAGTATGTTTCTAGTTACTTTTCTTATATGTTGTCTTAAAGATATTGAATCTCAGTAGACATGACATTTTGCTTTGATATACCTGAGATTGGTATTTTTGGTATAATCACAAGTTACATTGTGATTGAAAAACTTCTTGGATTTGACTTTCTATTTTGGTGTACTTACTATGATGTAAAGTCAAGTCATGATTTAACCAGAGACAGGCCTTCAGTGGATATAAATGTATTATTACTGACTTCTAGTAAGTAAGTCAATTTTCTAGTAACTTCAGTAAGTCAGTTTTTTTCCTCATTGGGATTTATACTAAAACATTACTTTTGTGTTTTTTTCGTGTGGCCTTTCCTTTACATCTAGAACTTACATGTCAGAAAGTTCCTTGAGAGTATTGGTGAAATCTGTGTTCGTGAAGTCACTTTTCTGGGAGGTGTTTCACTCTCAGTCTTAGAGCTAGAGTTGTCAGTGGCCTCAGTCATAGTATGTGTTAGCCAACTGAACACACTGAATCAGGCTATGACTTAAAAGTTGAGCTCTAAATAAACAAGGACCTCTTTTTCTCCTAATTAATGAATCTCCTTCTTTCCTCACATTATTTGTCTATGAAGATAGATTGCCATAGGAAATAGAATACTCATTCTTCAGTGCCTTATTATGTCCAAGTAACTCACATGTAAGTGATGTATAAAGATTATCTAATTGTCTGAAAAAGAGGAAATTAGGAAATGAGGTAGGTGATTTTTGGCTTGGGTTTAGTACCCGTTATCAAGAGCAAGGCTGGAATATATTCCTTTTCTGTGAATAAGAAATAGTTTTAATGTATAGTTTTGTACTTTATGAGTTTAAAGCAGTAATTATTTTACTCTTTCTTACTTTCTTTCTTCAGAAATCTGAAGACCTTTTCCTTTCATTTTCTGAGTACACATTTATTATCTCTAGCTTTCTGGTTTTTATTTCAAACTCTGATTTCTCTTCAGAGCCTTAGACTTATACAGTGTAGATCTGTCTACTCTTTGCCTGCAAGTTGACATTTCTTATAAGTATCCCTACTTTTGGGGAAAATTTTCCAAATCTGAAATTCTTTCTGCATCTGTTCTTCCACTTCTACTCATGTGAATAAATACCACCTATTTACTTACACAAGTCAGTCATCAGCTGTTGTTTTCCATTATATCACATTTGGTGTCTCATCAAGTTCTCTTTATCTCTTAAATAAAATATATCTGCTACCAATATTGTTATTTCTTGATTTAGCCATCACATCTTTAGTTCAGAAACCTGAAATAATCTATTTGATATCCCTCACCCCACCAACAGATGTCTCCTTTATCTTCTACCGAATAGCCAAAGTAATCACTCTGAAACAGGAGTTTCAGCATGTTTATGCTGATCAGACATAAAACCATCCAGTGGTCCCATGTGTTTAAGAGTAAGCCTACCACTGTTAGCACAGTGCAGAAGACGTGGTGTCACGTGGCTCCTGCTCACCGTTTCCAGCTTCTGGCAAGTACTGTCCTCCTCTTACCTTATGCTCTACTCGCAGTGCTCCTTTCATTTATCCTGACTTCTGCTCATCTTTCAGATCTCCCTCTAGATCTTAGTTTTATACAAAAGCCTGGTCTGCGCTCCTCTTGGTGACCCTGACCAATCACCCGATGTAAATCTTAAATGACATCTTTCTATTGTAACCTCTCATTGCATTTACTTAGGGTTTGCAGTTATATATTTACTCATCTGGTTATTTTGTTTCCAGCTCTTTTCTCTGCTTCCCTCAGCCAAGAACTCTTGTGTCTATTCATCAGGTATTCATAGTGTCTGGCACATTGGCTTACACACAGTATGTGTTCAGCAAAGAACTGGTTAATAAATAAATGATAATTATAGCCTACACATTCAGTTTCATTTTTTTCTAATTAAAGTGGGGATACTGGTTCTTTTGGAGACAGAAAGGATTCAATTCAGTGGGAAAGGCCATGGCAGAAGTATTTTTTAACCTATTACCAGTAAGAGTGATAGGTTATAATAGTGTTCCAAGTTTCCATGATTAGTGCCTTTCAAATTACAGTTTTGAGTTGCTCTATCCAAAAAGTACTGATTGTCCTTGAGATGAAGGAATAGGCAGGTTACAGCATAAAGTGCAGGTTAGCACAGTTTATATTTAAAAAATTGCAAGGTCAAATTCTTTGAGCTTCTCTCTAGTGTTTAAAAGTAATGTTAATTTGAAACTCTGTTAACAGTGATGGCAATTCCTTGGTGGTCTAGTCATGAGAATTTGGCACTTTCACTGTGGTCCAGGATCAACCCTTGGTTGGAGAAATGAGATCCCATAAGCTGTTTGCTGTGGCAAAAACAAACAGACCAAAAAAACCCCCCAAAATAAACCCCAAAGCGAAGAAAAACAGTGTTATGTAACAGGGATATGTGGTGTTAGAAACATTTTCTGATTCTAGTCTCTACAGTTTACTAGTTGGAAGATATTGGGAAGAATTCACTGAACCTCTCAGAGTCTTAGTTTTCCTCCTGTAAACTGAATATAATAAAACCTTAAAGATGTTATTGTGCAGAGTAAAATTTTATATTTTGTATTTTTATATTAAAATACATTTCTATTTATATCACATAGCTTTATATACATTTATAATATGGGTTAAATAGTTAAATTTCTTACTGCCTGAATTTGAATTAGTTTATGTTCTGAATAATCTTGTGTTATTTAGATTCCAACTTTAAAGGGACACAGAATTTCTGATACCATTGCCTTTACTGTAATTTAATTTTTTTCTTTCATTTTCATTACAAAATGCTGGTTTAGAATACAGATAAATACATTTCCTTTTGAGAACTGTTATTTAAGTTATTTTGTTGATTTTTTATTTAAAGAATGAATGCTAATATTTTTAAAAATATGCTTTACTAAAAGCTTTTCAAGGATGAAATACTTGAAATAGTATTTGTGTGATCATAAGTAACTTCTGGTTAATAATATTTTTTAACTGAACTTCAACTATTAGAGGTAACTATAAATAAAAATTGAAGCTTAAGGTAATATAATACCAATTCAGTACATCAGTACTGTTTTGTGTGTGTTTAAGAATGATTAATTAAGTCTTTTTTATTTAAGTCCTGGAAACCATTTTAACTGACTTTATAAGGTAACTGCAGACCATATATTTGTCTCATGATTTCTTCCAGGAAAGCATGAAGAAGTGAATTATTGAAAAGATAAAAATAAATTTGTTTGCTTTCTGTCAGAGTTCATATCCACAGCTAACCTTGATAGAAGACCAGAGTGATTTAGACAAGTTTGCTTTGGAGATTCATAACATATGCTTGCTGGACAGAATTGAGTTATCTCTGCTCCGGAGAGTAAGTTATTGTAGCAGGAGCTGACAGAGATGAAGATAACTGAGGGAAATTCAATTACCTTTTAGTGTTTTCTTTCTAATAGGATTCTTAATGTGAAAAAGATCCTTAGATGATGCACCCCGTTACATGCGAGATCTTCCTTGATACCTGTTTTCAGAATACCGTGAACATTCAGTTCCAAGCTGTCATTAAGCATGAAATAGGCAGTTTACTCTTAAGAATAGTTTTGATTGAAAGGTCTGATTCTTACTTGATATCATTGGCAGTCTTTATAATCACTGACTACCCTCTGTGGTTTTCTTTAACAAAATATGTATTATTTTTTCTGAATTTATTATTTAATATGTTGGGAGCTTTTTCTTTCCTCTTCCTTTCAGATGACCTTTCTGAAAGTATCTTGTAGCTTCTTAGTGTTGTTATAATTGTTATCTCTCCATCTAATTATCATATACTCAAGCTGGTCAACCTTGTGTAAATGCTGTTAGAATCCTCAAGCTTTCGTTTTCACTTTGCTTTGTCATTCTGCCAGAGTTTTTGCTAATGCAGTCTTTCTCACTCCCTTTTACTATTCTGTGTCTTGCATCCTTGCTTCTCTCCTTTCCTTTTCATCTCCAATCCTGGAATGAAAACACTATAACTGTTCTCTTGATATGACCTAGTTATACTTACCCATTAACTCTTTTTTATTCTTTATACTCTTTGATTCTGTATCATTTGCCATTGATGGTCAACCTTCCTTTTTGAAATTTCTTTTTTGACTTGACTTTCTTACCAAGTGCTTTTCTGGTTAGTTTTTTACTTCTTAAGGTTCTCCTTAAGTTTCATTTCTTCTCCATTACTTACTCTTTACCAAAAGTATCAGTTTGTTACTTTTAACTTGTGTCATTTTAAATAATTTCATATAATGTCAGCATTATGTAAAAATTCTATGTAGAAGACATTAAATGTTTTTAAGTGTAAAATTCTTTTATTTATTGTGTTCTATAGGTAAGTAAAACTTTGTAAGCTGTGAGCAGGCACAGAGCAATGCGGCTCTTTACTCTCTTCCTGGGTGCCTTCTGCCTCCTCACCTTTGGAGGAAGCCACTGTTAGTTTCTTGTAAATCTTGTCCAAGTTTCTTTATGCACATAAATAAAAATATGAATTTTTATCCTCATCTCCTTTCCTTATATAAATATTACCATATCTATAATATTTTATGCTTTGCTTTTTTAAACTTAATGTTTTTTGGAGATTTTTTTTTAATACTTCCATTAGCATCATATGAGTGTCTGTTTCCTCATAGAGTATGTTATCAAACTTTCAGACTTACTAATAATTCTCTCAGACTTACTGTCATTCTCACAGATTATGCATGGCAGTATGTAGCTTTCATTTGTATTTCTCAGTATAGTTTTAACTTTGCATTTCTGTTTTTATAAATATTTTTGCCAGTTTGTTGACTTACATATGGTGGAATTTTTGGTGTCCCACAGACATGTTTTACAAAATATTTTTGTTCTTGAATTTATGAATGCTTTCTTTCATGGCTTGATATTTTGATTTGTAGTTGGAAAGGTCTTTTACCCACATAGATTATAAAAAATTTCTCCGTGTTTCTTCTACCATTTCTAATTTTATTGTCTTAAGTTTAAATATTTCATTTACTTGTAGTCTATCTTAGGATAAACTGTGATATGAATGTAACTTTATTTAACATGACAATATAATTTTTTTTGTACTATCTACGAAGTCCAACAAATTTTCTCCTCTGATTTGAGATACCATTGTTAACATATACCAAATGCCTGCGTGTTGGGGGATTTTTTAAAAATTTCAATAGTCTATATCTCCCTATTAGTCTCTGTGATTTCCTGTATTGGTGTTGATTTTTATTTAAATTACTGAGAACTTATAGTGCATTTTAATATTAATAAGGCTCTGTTGTTTTTTCCTATCATTGACTTCTAAAATATTTTTCAGAATTGCTGTGGCTAGTTTTGCTTAGCTAATAATGTTAGATTCAGGTTATTTTATTCAAAAACTATTTTCATTTGATTCTGTTGAGCTTTTGAGGTATATAAACACTTCATGTATAGATATTGATAGTTTTTCCTTCATATTTCCAAGTTTTATTCTTCTAATTGCTCTTTCTTATCTAATTGATTCAGCTTATTCAGTTATTGTTGAAAAATAATAATAGTTATTGCTTACCATATTTTGTTTATTAGATTTTATTTTACCATTCTACTCTCAATGAATTCAGCTTGTTTTAGATTCCACAAAAAAGTGAAATATTCATTTACTTCTGTTTTGTTTTTTCATATTAATGAAAAATTTATCCAATTATGTCATCTTTAGTGGGAGCAGTGGAGTTCATAGTCTGCTTTTTAAATATTATATATTCATGGCTTTTTAAATATTAGATATTTATGACAAATATATCCAATTATGTCATCTTTAATGGGAGCAGTGGAGTTCATAGTAGGCTTTTTAAATATTAGATATTTATGAATTGACTGATGCCATTTTATCCTAATGATAGTACCAACTGATTATCAGGTCATTACAAGTTATATTCTTTCATTTTAAGCAGTCATAAATAATATAAATTTATTGATTTTTATGATGATGCTTGAACTTAATTTGTGCTAATTTTTATTATAGTTGTATAATAGCTAAGAGCATATGAAACACTTCTATATATCTATAATCCTAAATCTGTTTTTTATTGATTTGTTTAGATTATCATGAAATAAAAACAACAAATGTGTAATGTAAAAATAGAATTCAGATATGCTAGCATATTCACCTGAGAACCCCTAACTTAAAGACAAATTTTGTTAGGATCAGTGTTCCTTTTTTTAATTAAAATATACTAATATGAGGGTTACGGGAAAAAAAAAAAAGAAAAAAATAGAGAAGAAAGAAAAAATCTAACAATGTAGAATAGTGTAAAGTAAAAAGAGAACATTCTCCAGTATCTTTTTCCTTACCATACTCCCAGGATAATGATTGGCACATAACTTTTCAGACTTTTTATTATTAATATACACTTTATAATAGTATGCATGTATGTTTCTGGTATAATATATATTCAGCCCAAAATGGAATTATATTATGTAAATTGTTATGTATTTTGAGTCAATAGTTCCTAAATTTTCATTTGTGTATGGACTCTTGAGAATCTGACCTTGAGAAATATATACAAATACAACCATGAAATTTTAATTTTTGGAGGTTTACATATTCTGACTTGAAAGTATCTTATGTCACGGTCTCTGCGTTTTCATACATCACTTATAGCAGCCATGTAGAGGATATAGAGGCTAACCTTTCACTGATATTTCTTTTTTTTAATGGATATTACATTTTCAGATTCTGGCATAGGTTAGAATATTATTACTGGAGACTTGGTGAGTTAACTTATATCCATTAAGAATGTTTTAAAATTGTCTACTGAGGGAAGCAAACTTTAAAGTAGGATCCATTTATTTTAATTTCAATACCTAGTATAAGCTTAGAACATAGGAAGTTCTCAATGAAATGTTAAATTAATGAAAGCGTCAACTAATAGAGAATATAGGGTTAATAAAGGTTTTCATAACCAGCTAACAAAAATTTGGGGATACAGTCTTTTCATATGAGATCTTAGATTATTTTCAGTTCAGATCAGTTGCTCAGTCGTGTCCGACTCTTTGCAACCCTGTGAACCACAGCACGCCAGTCCTCCCTATCCATCACCAACTCCCAGAGTCCACCCAAACTGATGTCCATCGAGTCAGTGATGCCATTTAACCATCTCATCCTCTGTCGTCCCCTTCTCCTCCTGCCCTCAATCTTTCCCAGCATGAGGGTCTTTTCAAATGAGTCAGCTCTTCACATCAGGTGGCCAAAGTATTGGAGTTTCAGCTTCAACATAAGTCCTTCCAGTGAACACCCAGGACTGATCTCCTTCAGGATGGACTGGTTGGATCTCCTTTCAGTCCAAGGGACTCTCAAGAGTCTCCTCCAATACCACAGTTCAAAAGCATCAATTCTTCTTTTAGATTAAGAAAATATTCTGTTGGTATCCTGGTAAAAGCATAAAGAAAAGTAGTAGTCATTATCCTCCCCTGTATTATTACTTTGCCACTGTTTTTCTTTGTCTCTCTGACTTTATTGAAATAAGATTGACAAATAAATATTGTGTATATTTAAGGTGCACAACATGATATTTTGTTGTATATGTACACTGTGAAATGATTGCCCCAAATGACCAAATTAACATATCCTTCAACTCATGCTATTTGTGTTTGTCTGTGGTCGACCACTTGAGATCTAAGCAAATTTCAAGTATTCAGCATATTCTCATTAAGTATTGTTGTCATACTGCACATTAGATATACAGAATTTACTGATCTTAGAATGTAAATTCTGTACTATTTAATCAATACCGTCCCTTTCCTGCCAGTCTTAAGCCTCTAGTATGAGTTTGAATTTTTTGTTTTTGGATTCCGCATATAAATGAAATCATGCAATATTTGTCTTTTTGTTTATGGCTTGTCTCACTTAGCATATTGCCCTCCGGTTCATCCATGTCATCACAAGGGGCAAGATTTCCCCTTTTTTGAGGTTGAATAGTATTCCCAGTGTATTTTGTTTATCCATTTGTTGATGGATACCTAGTGTGTTTCCATATTTTGGCTAATTTTAGTAATGATGCAAGGAATTTGGGAGTGCATGTATTTATTCAAGGTAGTGAGTTGTTTCCTTAGATATAAAGAAGTGCTTTGCTAGATCATATAGTAGCTCTATTTTTAACTTTTTGGGAAACCTTCCTGCTGTCTTCAGTAGTGGCTGATCTAATTTATGTTCCCACTGACAGTACACAAGATTTTCTTTCCTCTACATCCTCTCCAACACTCGATATTGCTTGTGTTATGTTAGAATATCAACTGTATAGTAATCTGTAAATTTCCTTTCATTCAGTCTTTAAATTTCAGAAAATTTTTTGAAACTGAAACCATAAACATGTTTTCTCTGTTTATTTTCTCTTTCTACTAACTTTATGTATTGGTTCTTACCTGCATGTAAAATTGGTGGAGTGCAGAATCAATCTGAACTATTTAAACATTAGTTGAAGAATAAACTTTTTTTCATTTTTGTCCACTTTTAAATTTTATATTCTCATTATTGAATTGAATTCCCCAATTTGTCTTTTAGTGGTTGAAATACAAGGCACATGAAATAGAATGGCAGTATATATTTTTTTCTTAGTAACTTTTAAAGTAAACTTATGATACAGTAAAAATATTTTCAAGTGAACTTCCCATTTATGCTTTGCTGCTTGTTTTTTCTTGTTTTTATTTTATCCTTTCTTATTTATTCCCTTATGTCTTTTACTCCTGTTTGGAACATCTCAGCTTAAAAGTGTGTTAGTCACTCAGTCGTGTCTGATTCTTTGTGACCTCATGGACTAGTCCACCAGGCTCCTCTGTTCATGGAATTTTCTAGGCAGGAATGCTGGAGTGGATAGCCATTTCCTGCTTTAGAAACTGAGAAAGGGATGACCAAGGTTCATGATAACTGTTTTAAAGCTTAGCTTTATGCCTTCTGTTTCTCATGATGGCTCTATATTGGTGATTAATACATCCCACTGTCTTTGCAACATCTCTTTCTTGAGGTACACTTGACATAATCAATTCTGTCATTTCCTGAAGAGATGACTGATTAATAGATCTTGAGTCATCATAGTTCAAGATCACAGCTTGAGTCATAATAGCAAAGCAATAGAATGGCAGTTCCTATCCTGGCTTTGGTATTTGTTCACTAGCATTATGGTTTTAGACATACTTCTTATCCTCTTTTTATATACTTCTTCATCTATAGAACAGGAGTAGGAAAATGGTAAGCTTGACTCTCTCTCTCTCTCTCTCTCTCTATATATATATATATATATATATATATATATATACACACACACACACACACACACACATATAATTGGAGCTTTGGATATTATTTTATTTATGTTAGATAAAAATGATGTTGTAAACAACCATGAGAGTGATAAAATACTATAGATAGATTGATTAAGTAAAGGACCTTTTAAATGTCCAGATCACTTTAGTTTGAGCACTCAGCCAGTGAGACCACAGATTACTCTGGTGCAGTTTCACATAGTTCTGACTTTCCAGTCAGATAAGCTTTGCATTAATTTTGACTCTGTCATTTACTGACTGTGTGAGCTAAGACATTAATGTCTCATGTGAAAATCAGGATAATGATGGTGCCTACCTATAGTAATGAGGAGTAATTGGGATTTGATAACTGTAAAGTGCCTGTTACGTGCTGCTGCTAAGTCACTTCAGTCATGTCCGACTCTGTGTGACCCCATAGACAGCAGCCCACCAGTCTCCTCTGTCCGTGAGTCCATACTAAATGTTTAATGATGCAGCTATTGCTGTTACTTCAAAATGAAGAGTAATTTTTTTATTCTAAGTAATCTCAAAGATTACTCAAGGAACACGTGTATGTCCCACACTTACTCTGGAATTCTTACCTCTGCCTTAGGGCGTTGGTCCAGTTGACTGCTCTTGTCAGAACTCTGGAGGCTATCTCTTAGTATCATACAAGTGGCTTTCCCAGGAAGTAGCTGTTTCATCTTTATCCTGTTGCTCAAAGCATGGACAAAGGCTTTTCTTTTTCTCCTTTGTAGGCCTCGCAATGATGAAAGACATCACAGTGCAGAAAAGGAAAGCTCGTTACTGAGTTTTGCATCTGCTAATTCATAGGCCACGCTCCTGCAGAGGAGGTTTTCTCTTGACCTCTGTCTCTCTCCTGCTTTGCCAAGTTGCAGGGGCTTGTTCAGCCTCCTCATATAGAGATCTCTCTTGATCACATTCCTTCTTCCTTTGGTACAGGCTGACTTGCATCCAGTCTTAGAATAAAAAGAATGCTGGGTCTTACTAAGTCCAGGGTTCACCTTTTTTCCTTCTTCTGGTTAATTGACAATGGAACCATCAAACTCCTTAAGGAAAATTCTCACTCTGGTTTATCATACATATTCTGGTTTATCTTTCCCAACTGGACTCTTTAGTCATAGTATTTCTCAGTACATTTCCAAAGTCTGCTGTATTCATTCTGGAATGCACTATTTTTAGAGATTCTTCTAGGGTGTGTTTTAGCTTGTCTCACTTCCTATTTTAGCTTCTTGATAATGGCCAGATTAAGAACTAGGCTCACAGCATTTTCTGCTGTCAGTCTTCTGTGGGGGGTAACTTCTGAATAGGAAATCCACATATCTACACAGGGCACGTGCATGCAGGTACATAGGTTTTTAAAAAATCATCCTTTTTAGAATAACATGTGAAACCAAAGAAGCTTTCATTTTTGGGACCAAGGAAGACCATTGTAAAGTAACCTGATGTATCTGATTTTGAAAATTGTAAGTGATGCTTCTCTAGCTTAAAGAAACAGATCTATATTACTGGGCACTCCGTTAAAGGTAGAAAGCTATAAAAAAGCAAAGGAACTATGGCCCAGGTGAAATGGAATTCATACCTGTGAGCAAGGCTGATCAAATTAAATCCAAACTGAAAAATATATTTTCTTCAGTGTGTTCTCATTAGATTCTAATAATGTAAAATATAGTCTCGACAGAGAACTAGATATCTTACTACTGTTTAAAAATCTATTCTAGAACAATGTCTGAATATACTCCCTACAGATAGATAAAGCCTGTATTTAAGGTTTCAGTTTATGATATATCCTAGTTATCTTAACAGTTGACAAAATCAACTATTTATATGTTAAACCATTTATAAAAACCTTTGAGGAATAATCTTTTTAGGAAGGAAATGGGTAAAAATGCATTAGGCACCCAAGGAAGATATAAAGAAGCATGTACTGGTTTACTTAAAAAAAGAGAGAGCTCTGGTAATTGCAAGTCTTATTCTGTTATTATTAAAAGTTTTTTATTTGACCTGTTCTCATTTTTTCGCCTCTATTTTGCTATATTTTATTTCTTCTATCTGAAATGAGCCCTTTTTTCTCCATGGAAAGTTACTTAACCTCTAATTCCTTTGTGAAACCCTCACTGGTTCTGCGTAGTTCTTTTCTGTTCTTTCCAAGCACACTGTGAATATCTTTCTTAGCAAGTATCTCATATTGTAATTATTTTTACTCCATGTCTCTCAGCTACATTCAGATGATGGAAGACAAGGGACTATTTGCAGTATAGTTGGTTAACTTCATGACTGAGTCTACAGTAAGTGTTGGGTGTTAGAGTATATGCCTGTCAACATTCTGATTGTTTTATGTCTATGCATATTAGAACTTTATGAGAAGCACATCACATTATATCCTTTTTCTATGAGGAAACTGAGGAATGGGAGGTTAAATACCTAGCTTGATCATGAATATGTCAGAGCCAAGATTTAAACTCAGGTTGTCTGGCTCCAGAGTCTGTGTTCTTAACCACAGTATTATTAACTATGGTTTCTTAAAGAATGAATTAATCTCTTTTTAACTTTTCAGTTTTCATGCTTGTTCTTAAACTACTGTTATTTGAAATTAAAGTATATCTATACATATGTACACACAGACAGACACACACACACACACACACACACACACACACACACTACTTTTAGCCTAGTAAAAGTAAGATGCCCTAGTTTTGTATGATTTCCAAAAAACCCAATGGTTAGGTAGATATGTTGAGTTAAAAGATTATAGGATTTGTGTAAGATATTCAGCTCTTGTGCAAATTAACAAAAAGTAAAGTTTAAAAAATAAAAACTTTTGAATTTCTCTCTCTCTTTTTCACTGTATGTATGTTTATATGTATTTGTGTATAAGTATAATCTTACAGGAAGATATACCTGTCTCATTATGAATTTTAAAATATAGTTATTTGAATTTAACTCTATTTAAATTTCCTGTCAATAGTATTGATCACCGATACTAACCACATTTTACGTTATTTACCAAACTGATATATCATGTATGTAGGCATTGTTAAAGAAATCAGTTTGCCTTTATGAAAGCTGTTTTGGTATTCACTTAGAAATTCTGTAACTTTCATTGTTAACAAGTGACTCTAATGCAGCAATGAAATAATGTAAACAGTGTTGTATGTGTATTTTACATGCAAGTGGAAACTGAAACCTTCTTCTTAGTGTTGACTTCACTTTACAAATACGGAAAAGCTTTTGAAACCCATTCTTTTATTCTCTAAAGTAAAATATTAGAACCTATGTTAGCCCTCTGATTATTTGAAAATATTGTTTTAAGTCTGCAACTGTAAAGATAAGAACCCAGCACATCGTATCCAGTCCATTAAAACAATAAGAAATGGAAGTGATACTTTGATAAGTGTTCTGCCTGTTTTCACCTTGAATGCTATTATCAGGGGGATGATACTATATCTGTTTCATTGGCTTAGAGTTTTTCATGCTGAGAGAAATCAATACTTCGAAGCTTTGGGTGACAGAAGAATCACTTTAGAATTAAAGGTGGCTGTCACACATTGTCATTGGTTGACTTTCGTTTGCTGTTGGATTTTTTTAAGTTTTTATTTTTCTCAGTTTTTCAGGAGGCTCTGTAACATTCCCACAGACAACATTTTTTTTTCATTTTTAATGGTTGGACTTTAAATTTGAATTGAGATTGAGTGCAAAGATCTCCAAAACTGAACTGTTGAAAAGCTTCTTAATTTGTTGTTGTTTAGATGATTGCCCTTTTAAATGGTTTACAATGAGACAAACAATTTACAGTGTAAATAATTTTGAGATAAATTGGGGCATAAGGTAGTACACTTAAAAGTGTTTACCAGAAAGTGTGTTTATTTAACTAAAAATATAATATTGTGTATAACCATGAAAAAGAATGAAGATAGAACTTTATGTCTTGAAAAGGAATGATGGATAATTTGATTTTATTTACACAGGCAGTACATTCATGTTAACATGACTACACCTGTAGAAAACAGCCAAACGGGGACGAAGTAGAAGAGAGGAATTTCTTTATCATATAAGTCATTGCTTTTTAAATTTGAGTACAAATTTCTTTTAAAAACTGAAGCACAAACTTCTGAAGCCAATACATTTCAATTGCTTAATTAAAAATAAATGTTAGTAAATTAGAATAATGGGTTATAAAATATTTTAATGATTTTAGCCTTGAACTTTTCAACTGAAATTTATTTTTATATCACAATATTATACAAACTTAATGAGAACTTTATAATCTGTTTCTCATAAAAAATTGTGCATTTAACATTAATTTACCTCCTTTTCTTGATGCTGAAGTGGTTGTGAGAAGCTTTGTGCATTTATATATCCAATCACAACCCTTTTTTGTTCCATTAAGCTAAATAATGTCATTTTATCTAATGACTTACTTGCTTCTGTTTTTCTCTTTTAATATGTAGCTGTATGTTTTTTAATCAGTGGAAACAGTGTCAGACTTTATTTTTTTGGGCTGCAAAATCACTGCAGATGGTGATTGCAGCCATGAAATTAAAAGACGCTTACTCCTTGGAAGAAAAGTTATGACCAACCTAGATAGCATATTCATAAGCAGAGACATTACTTTGCCGACTAAGGTCTGTCTAGTCAAGGCTATGGTTTTTCCTGTGGTCATGTATGGATGTGAGAGTTGGACTGTGAAGAAGGCTGAGCGCCGAAGAATTGATGCTTTTGAACTGTGGTGTTGGAGAAGACTCTTGAGAGTCCCTTGGACTGCAAGGAGATCCAACCAGTCCATTCTGAAGGAGATCAGCCCTGGGATTTCTTTGGAAGGAATGATGCTAAAGCTGAAGCTCCAGTACTTTGGCCACCTCATGTGAAGAGTTGACTCTTTGGAAAAGACTCTGATGCTGGGAGGGACTGGGGGCAGGAGGAGAAGGGGACGACAGAGGATGAGATGTCTGGATGGCATCACTGGCTCAATGGACGTGAGTCTGAGTGAACTCTGGGAGTTGGTGATGGACAGGGAGGCCTGGCTTGCTGCGATTCATGGGGTCGCAAAGAGTTGGACACGACTGAGCGACTGAACTAAACTGAACTGAATTTCTTTTCCAGTTTTTGAACTTTACAAAAATTGAATCAAAGTCAATTTTCTCTGGCATTTTAGTTCCAGTGCTGTTTGTGAGATTCATTTCATTTGTTACGTTTTCTTTTTCATGATCAATACCGTATATTATTCTGTTTCATTAGTAGAGCACTGGTTTTTCATACTCTTTTCTGCTATTGATTGGCAATCCATTTTTTAACTGTTAATATCAGGATCTGTGCTGCTTTAATGTCTTTTGGTGTACATACTCACGTGTATTTCTAGGGTGGATTTGTTGTTCATTTGCTCAATTGTGTCCAACTCTTTGCAACTCCATGGACTGCAGTGTGCCAGGCTCTATTAGCCTTCACTGTTGCATGGAGTTTGCTCAAACTCACGTCCATTGAGTGGGGATGTCATCCAACTCTCTCATCCTCTGTTGTCCCTTTCTTCTTCTGCCCTCAATCTTTTCCTGCATCAGGGTCTTTTCCAGTGAGTCGGTTCTTCACATTAAGTGGCCACAGTACTGGAGCTTCAGCTTCAACATCAGTCCTTCCAGTGAATATTCAGGGTTGATTTCCTTTAGGACTGACTGGTTTGATCTTCCTGTCCAAGGGACTCTCAAGAGTCTTCTCAAGCCCACAGTTCAAAAGCATCCATTCTTCATTACTCAGCCTTCTTTATGGTCGAACTTTCTGGAAAAAACATAGCTTTGACTATACAGACCTTTGTCTGAAAGTGATATCTTCGCTTTTTAATATGCTGTCTAGATTTGTTACTGCTTTCCTTCCAAGGAGCAAGTGTCTTTTAATGTCATGGCTGCAGTCATCGTCCTCAGTGATTTTAGAACTCAGGAAAATAAAATCTGTCAGTATTTTCAGTTTTTCCCCTTCTATTTACCATGAAGTGATGGGACTGGATGCCATGATCTTCGTTTTTGAGTGCTGAGTTTTAAGCCAACTATTTCACTCTCTTTTTTGGCCCTCATCAAGAGGCTTTCTAGGTCCTCTTCACTTTCTGCCATTACAGTGGGTATCATCTACATATCTGAGGTGGTTAATATTTTTCCCAGCAGTCTTGGTGCTGCCTTGTGATTCATCTAGTCTGGCATTTCTCATGATGCACTCTGCATATGAGTTCAATAAGCAGGGTGACAATATATAGCCTTGACATACTTCTTTCCCAATTTTAAACCAGTCCATCGTTTCATGTCCAGTTCTGTTACTTCTTGACCTGCATGCAGATTAATCAGGAGACAAGGTGGTCTGCTATTCCCTTATCTTTAAGAATTTTCCACAGTTTGTTGTGACCCACACAGTCAAAGGTGTCAGCATTGTCAATGAAGTAGATGTTTTCTCTGAAATTCCTTTGCTTTTTCTATGATCCAGTGGATTTCGGCAGTTTGATCTCTGGTTCCTCTGCCTTTTCAAATCCAGCTTGTACATTTAAAAGTTCTTGGTCATGTACCGCCAAAGCCTATTGGGAAGGATTTTTGAGCATTACTTTGCTAGCATGTGAAATGAGCGCAATTGTGCAGTAGTTTGAACATTCTTTGGCATTTCCTTTCTTTGTAATCGGAATGGAAAACTGACCTTCTCCAGTCCTGCAGCCAATGCTGAGTTTTCTAAATTTGTTGACATATTGATTGCAGCACTGTAAAGCATCATCTTTTAGGATTTGAAATAGCTCAGCTGGAATTCCTTCTAGTTCATTTCATACTATGAACTAGCTTTGTTCATAGTGATGCTTTCGAGGCCCACTTGACTTCACTTTCTAGGGTGTCTGGCATGGTGACTGACCGCCTCACCGTGGTTGCCTTGGTCATTAAGACCTTTTGTGTGTAGTTCTGTGTATTCTTGTCACCTCCTCTTAACTGACCTCTTCTCTTTCTGTTAGGTCCTTACTGTGTATGTCCTCTATCGTGCCCATCCTTGCATGAAATGTTCCCTTGCTGTCTCCAGTTTTCTTGAAGAGATCTCTAGTCTTTCCCATTCTCTTGTTTTCCTCTATTTCTTTGCATTGTTCATTTAGAAGGCTTTCTTATCTCTCCTTGCTATTCTTTGGAACTCTGCATTCAGTTCGATATATCTTTCCCTTTCTCTAATACCTTTCCCTTCTCTTCTTTCCTCGGTTATTTGTAAAGCCTCCTCAGATAACCACTTTGCCCTCTTGCATTTCTTTTCGTTTGGGATGGTTTTGGTCACCGCCTCCTGTACAATGTTATGAATCTCCATCCATAGTTCTTCAGGCACTCTCTCCACCAGATCTAATCCCTCAAATCTATTTGTTACTTACACTGTATAAAGGATTTGATTTAGGCCATACCTGAATGGTCTGGTGGTTTTCCCTACTTTCTTCAATTTAAGCCTGAATTTTGCATTAAGGAGCTGATGATCTGAGTCACAGTCAGCTCCAGGTATTGTGTTTGCTGGCTGTATAGAGCTTCTCCATTTGGCTGCAGAGAATATAGTCAATCTGATTTCAGTACTGACCATCTGGTGATGTCCATATGTAGAGTTCTCTTGTGTTACTATGACCAGTGATTTCTCATGACAAAACTCTGTTAGCCTTTGCCCTGCTTCATTTTGTATTCCAAGGCCAAACTTACTTTCATCTCCCGGAATCTCTTGACTTTCTACTTGTGCATTCCAATCCCCTATGATGAAAAGGATGTCTTTTTTTGGTGTTAGTTCCAGAAGGTCTAGTAGGTCTTCATAGAAGCCATCAACTTCAGCTTCTTCAACATTAGTGGTTGTGGCTTAGACTTGGATTACTATGATGTTGAATAGTGTTTTGGAAGGGAACCGAGGTCATTCTGCCATTTTTGAGATTGTACCCAAGTACTACATTTTGAACTCTTTTGTTGTCTGTGGGACCATTTCTTCTAAGGGATTCTTGCCCACAGAATTAGATACATGATCATCCGAATTAAATCCGCCCATTCCCGTCCATTTTAGTTCACTGATTCCTAGTACATTGATGTTCATTCTTGTCATCTCCTGTTTTACCACGTGCAATTTACTTTGATTTGTGGACCTAACATTCCAAGTTCCTATGCAATATTTTCTTTACAGCATCAGATTTTACTTTCACCACCAGACATATCCACAACTGAGCATCGTTTCCCCTTTGGCCCAGCGTCTTCATTCTTTTTGGAGCGATTTCTCCAGTCTTGTCCAATAGCATATTGGATACTTTCTGAGCTGAGAGGCTCATCTTCCATTGTGATATCTTTTTGCCTTTTCATACTGTTCATGTGGTTCTTGAGGCAGGATCTCTCCTCCATTAGACTGTGTTTTGTCAGAATTCTCACTATGACCCATCCATGTTGGGTGGCCCTACGCAGGATGGCTCATAGCTTCACTGAGTTATGCAAGCCCCTAACAAGGCTGTGATCCATGAAGGGGAGGGTGGACTTGACTGTAAAATATTCATGTTTTCCATCTCAATAGATAGGGCTACACTCTCTTGCAAAAGTGTGTACCTCTTCCAACATCAGTGTGTAACTGTTCATATCACTCCACATTTTCATCAATAGTTGTTTGCCACTTTTAATTTTAGCTTTCTGGTAGTTGTATAGTGGTATGTCACTGTGTTTTATTTTGGATTTTCTTTACAAATTAAAGTGTACATCTTTTCTCCTGCTTGTTATATATTATGTTTTTTTAAAAAGAATTTTTGTGTAGTACCTATTTGTCTTTTACCTAGTTTCTTATTAGTTATCTCTTATTGTTTATCTACCTTACTGATTTTATAGAGTGTATTGACCTAGTTGATATATGAGCTAATGTTTTCCAATATGAGTATTTTAATTACTTTCTTCCCTGTTAGTGCCTTGCCTATTCATTTTTAAGAACTTCTTAAATATACTTTATTGAGTGATTTATATATAACATACTCATTTCAGGTATTCAGTTGGATGAGTTTTGACAAGTGTATATCTTTGTTGCTGTTGTAATCAAGATATGGAAATTGTCTGTCATCTTGGATAATTCCCTTCTGTTCCAATGTGGTCAGTTCACTGCACATACACACACCTGGTAGTCGTGGTTGAGTTGCTCTGTTGTGTCCAACCCTTGCGGCCCTGTGGCCTGTAGCCCGCCAGGCTCCTCTGTCCATGGGATTCTCCAGGCAAGAGTACTGGAGTGGGTTGCCATGTCCTTCTCCGGGGGATCTTCCCGACTCAGGGACTGAACCTGGGTCTCCTGCATTTCAGGCAGATTCATACACATACCTAACTGTAGGCAACTGCTCATCTGGTTTCTGTTGTTATAGATAGTTTGGCGTGGTATACAATTTCATATAAATTACATAATGGGTACTCTAATGTCTGGATTGTTTCGGTCAGCATGACATTTCCAATCCTAATCCACATTGTTGTGTGTGTATTACTCTTCTGTTTTTTATATTGCTGAGCAGTACTACTTTGTTTATCCATTCATCTGTACGTGTATATGGGGTAATTTCCACTGTTTGGCTCTAATGATTAAAAGCATTATGGGCATTTTCATACAATTCATTTTTGTGGAAACATGTTATCATTCATTTCGAGGGAATACCTAGGAGTATAATTGCTATGTGCTGTTGCAAGTTTATATTTAGGCTTAGGAGAAACTGCCAGACTAGAGTAGTACTAGAGTAGTTGTAGGTTTTACACTTCATCAGGCTAGTTGGTAGGTATGAGAGTTCCCTTTGTTCCACATCCTTGCCTGTATTTATTGTCAGTCCTGTAATTTCAGCCCTTCTAGTGTGTATATAATGATAGAGTGTTGCGGGTTTTAGTTGAATTTCTCTGCTGACTAAGCATTTTTCACATACTTATTAGTCATTTGTATATCTTTTGTAAAATGTCTAGTCAGAGCCTTTGTTTATGGTTTTAAGTTTGTCTGTCTTTATGGCACTGTAGGAATTCTTTCTTTTCCTTTAAGGAAATCTTTTGTCAGTTACACATATGGTGAATGTTTTTTTTCTCATTACCTTTTCATTTTCTTTCTTTCTTAATTCATTTCTTTGTTAATTGCAGGAAAATTGCTATACAACATTGTGTTGGTTTCTGGGGTACAACACTGCAAATCAGCCGCAGTCACACATATGTCATCTCCTTTTTAGCTTCCCTCCCTCCCAGCCCGCCCCTTTAGGTCCTTACAGAGTGCCAGGCCAGGCGCCTAACTTCTCACTTGGTACCCGTTTTTCTCACGGTAGTATGTCTATGTGGATGGTACTTTCTCCATTCGTCGCACTCTTTCCTTCCTTCACTGGCCTTTTCGTTTTCTAAATGGTGACTTTTACAGGGCAGATTTTATCAGTTTCACTGAAGTCTAATTTGTCAAGTTTTTTTATGGTTATGATTTTCTTTTACACTCTCGAACCTATGAATTTTAGTCTTAAGTATTCTCTGCCTACTTGAAGTTCATCAGATTTTCTGTTTATTTTTTCCAGAAGTGCTAAAATTTTAACTTTTACATCTATATTTTTTATTCATTTTGAATTAAACATTTTGTGTGTGATATGAGGTGAAAACATGTTTTTTTCTTTTTTTGCTCCTTTGAGAGTGGCCAGGTGTTTCTGTATCAGTTGTTGAAAAGGCACTCTTTTTTCATTTCATGATCTATGCTGTCTTGATTTCTTATTTTACAGTGTGATTCAAAGAGTGTAAAATTCTACAGTTTCATCTTTCCTTTGTAAATTTTTTTTTCTTTTTTGTTCAGATATATTTTAGACTCAGCTGTCAATATATCCTTAAGAAAGCCTCCTAAAGTATTAATTAAAATTGGATTGAATCTATAAAATCAATTTGAAAAGTATATATTTTTTAAAATACTGAGATTTAAAATCTATGAACATTGTATATATCCTCAGTTATTTAGTCTTAGTTTCTCTTAGCAGTGTTTTATGGTTTTCACTGTGTAGACTTGAATATGTTTTTATATACTGCTAAATATTTCACATTATTAATGGTATTGTTAAGTGTTTTTGAGTTGATTATTGCCAGCCTGTAGGTTCATAGTTAACTTTTAGTATATTGACCTTTTATCTAAGAAACTTGTATTATATATTCTAGTAGTTTTTTCTTAGAATGCTCAGAATTATAACATAGGGGAATGCGTATACAAATGAAGAGTCTGTTAGTCTTTCCTTTTCAGACTATCTTTTTGCTTACTTGTTTATTTTTTGTCTCTGCTGGTTAAGATCTCTTTTACCATATTGAATAGAAATTGTGAGAGAGAACATAGCACTTTGTTTCCAGTTTTAGTTGAATAATTTTTATAGATGTCCTTCCTAAGGAAGTCTCTTTGTATTCCTGGTTTGTGGAGTACTTATTTAATTAATTTATTTTCATGAAAGGATTTTGAATGTTAATTATTTATTTAATTAATTGCTTAAAAAATGATTTAGATGATGTTTTTCTCCCTTTTTTTCTGTTTTATGGTGAATTATGCTGATTTATATTTAAATATTAAGTCAACTTTGCATTCCATAGATATACTCTACTTCATCACGAAATGTAGTCTGTTTTATAGATAGCTGAATGGTAGTATTTTGTTGAGTTTTTGTGTTTATTTATGCAGATTATGTTTTTATTTAGTTTTCTGTTCCTTTAATGCAAAATTAGTTGCAGTGTATTCCTTAGCCTCTGTCATCTGAGTTTAAGATTTGTATTATTTCTTCCATAAATATTTAATATTTTCTAATATATTTAAATATATAAATTTTACTTTAAATGCTGTTTTATGCAGTTCTTACAATTTTTTCTAATTTTCCTTGTGATTTCATTTTTGTTCCATATTTTTTTATTTGGAGATGAATTGTTTAATTTCTAATTTTTTGGATTTTTTGAGATTTTTTTCCACCTTTTATATTCAGGTAAAGAATCAAAAGGACCTCTAGATTTCCATATATTTTCCTCTGCATGAGTTCCTCTTCTCTAATAGTTTGTCTTTCAAATTTCCCTCTTACTTTTTCAATAGACATCTTTAAACTTGTTTCACATATAAAAGCTATAGGAAAAGTGTATCTTCCTGTTACTTGTCACTTTTTAGATTTTTTTACCTATTCTAGTAACCATTTAATTTCATATTATGCTAGAAATTCAGTTATATTGCTGTGTGTTTGTTCATAGATTTATTTTACTTGTTTTGGTTTAAAAATGTGACACATTCATGGGTTAAGAAGTGTGAACAATAAAAGGCAGTCCAGCTCACAAGTTCAATATTTAATATCTAGTTCCTTTCTTGAAAGGGAAAAATACTTCTGTTGGTTATTAGCAAAATTCTAAATATTTTAATTAGATATCTCTGTATACATCTGATTTATGAATCTAGGCAGTATATTGTTATGTACTGAGAGATGTATGTACCAATAAGAACTGAGAGATGGAAGAGTGGAAGTATATACACTATTTAGAAATGTCACCACCCATTTATCCCCAATATATAATACTTTGTATTATAATCTTTGTAAGTATCTGATCTTGTACAAACTGTCTTGTACAAAACGCTTTTCTTAGATATTCTACTCTCTTTCAAAGTACTGGCATGTGCTACAGAAAATAAGCTCAGGATATGTATGGTTATGACATAAATGTGGTCAACTTCATACAATGTCTATACTCATAGTTCTGTTGTGAAAATAAAGTAACTTCATAATGATGATCCAAAAAAAAAAAAAAGAAAAAAAAGAAAAGTGTATCTTCCAGCCCTTGAAAATGTCCTGAGGCTATTTGGGTAGTAGGGTATAATCTAATTTATCTGGCAAATAAAGTGTGGATAGACAGTAATGTAAAAGATAATCCACTTTATAGACAGCTATACATTCATAGATCTAGGCAGTAAAATTTGGTTCTAATTTTTCAATATTTTAAACAATTATGTATTTTTTGAAGATGGGAATCTATACATACATCTATGTCATTCCAAAGCAAATTTTTCTAGAAATAATTCTGGGACTTCTCATAAAAGGTCAGAAGATTATTTCAAGAGCTGAGTTGTGAGCAAATAAAGATCTACATTAGGGCTGTGATGAGTGGTTAGAGGCTTAGCTGGGACTGATGGGACATGATGTGAGGGAAATTGAAAAGTCACAGATGACAGAAATAGAAAACCGTTCCCTTTTCAGTTACTAGCATGTTTGGGATAAGATGGTAGGTTGCATGTTTTAAATTTTAGGTACTTATTGAATGATTGGAGACTGTCCTACAGTTAGAAATGTGGGATCTGAATTTGGGAAAACAGTTGAGTCAGACATAAAAAACTTGACAGCTGCATCTAAATTGATAATAGCAGATGATGGTGGGAATGGGGGATATTGCCAAGGGACATATGACAAAGCCTTGAGAAAATGCAGGCATCCTGGGAGACAATGAAGAGGAAGTCTGACCACCAGAAAGGTCACCAGAGTGATGGCAGGAGCTTAATAGAGAAATCTGCTTGATTTTAAGTTCGTTCCTCTCTGAGCAAAGGACAGATAGTAAACTTAGAGACATAACATCTGAAAGGAAAGGCTAAATGTGATATTGTCTTTACTTCTTTATATAAAGATGCAGAACACTTATTTGAATTATAATTAGTCTAAATTGCTTCTCTCTTCAGTTAAGTGAATTATTTAAGAACTAGATTTATCTTATATTTTATTAATTCTATATTAATAAATCTTAGATTTCTTTAGCAATAATCAAATTCAAATCAAATATATTTGAATTAGTTCCCAGAATGCTTTTTTCTGATTTTTTTTAAGATTCAGGTTGGGCAGGAGGGTCATTGTTGTGATGCTATATTACTTAATTCATGTGTTGCTTAAAGTAGGAAAACAGGAAAGTTTATGTGAAGTAAAATTGAATGAAAGTCCTAGACCTCCTGGCAGGCTTCCCAAGTCGCGCTTGTGGCAAAGAACCCTCCTGCTAATGCAGGAGACACAAGAGACCAGGGTTCAATCCCTGGGCTGGGAAGATCCCCTGGAGAAGGGAACGGCAACCCACTCCAGTATTCTTGCCTGGAGAATCCCATGGACAGAAGAGCCTGGTGGCCTACAGTCCATAGGGTCCAGAGTTGAACGCAACTGAAGCAATTTAGCAGGCACACACTAGACATGGCCCTTGATTTTATTGATAGATGGTACATTTTGGTAATATCTTTTGGGATACCTCCACTTAACCCTTAAACACAAGTGCGCGCACACACACGCACACAGACACATATATTCTTTCAATAAGTAACATGTGTTTGATCTTCAGGCAAATATTCCTCATCTGTACTTGACTTTGAATGATATGTCATATGTTGAATATGTTATTGTTTTTTTAATAAGAATGTGTTCATCTTTAAAATTGCATTTTAAAGATGCTTTTAAGAATAGATGCAAGTTCGTTATACCATTACAAAACATTCTTGTTTGGTTTCCTTTTATCATGTTTTAAGGTTAGATGTGACTCTAATGTTCCACAATGAGACAGAGATTGATAATCAGGAGAGAATAGCCCTTTAATGTGATTTATATCTATAGATTTTATGTCAGATATGAAAAGTTGCTGTTTATATTATAAAGGAGGATCCATTAAAGAGCACTTTAAACCATTTCACCATTTAACTTACTACCTTGGACTCTTCTTTTTAGAATTATGCCTTTTTAAGCAAACTTTAGTTGCTTACCAAATGTTTTGAAGAATATGACTTGATAAAGTTAAACTGGTAAATGCATACAGGTAGCCTGTTTAATAATGCATTTTTTGGTAATTTTGGTACATTTAATATGAAGGTATCTGGTGTTTCAGGGGAGTATTCAAACCAATTATTTTTGAATTTCCATCAATAATTTTAATTCCCTCTTATTATCAGGTGAGGTTAATAAAGGCACACTGTGCATACATTAGGGGATGTTTAAGCTATACGAATTCTGACAGTGTCTACCATTTTGTCCTGTTGGTTTCAGTGTATGGTTGACTTAGATGTAAAGTAACCTACAGAATGCTGCCTATTCTGGAATAAATCTCTGAAAATATTACATAATAGTTGACCTTTTTGTTAACAATGGAATAATTCCCTAGCTATCTTCACTTAAACTACTCCCTTCAAGTATTTCTTAATCATATTTTCTTTTCTTTGCTCAAATCATAATGTTGACAAACTGAAATATCTTGGGGTGTGTTTGGCTCAGGCTTTCATTTTTTAACATGTTATCTGGCATTTGCCTGTGTGTGAGTGTTCATTCGCTTCAGTCATGTCCGACTCTTTGAGACTCTATGGACTGTAGCCCTCCAGGCTGCTCTGTCCATGGGATTGCCCAGGCAAAAATGCTGGAGTGGGTTGCCATTCCCTTTTCCAGGAGATTTTCCTGACCTAGGGATTGAACCCTTGTCTCCTGCATTGCAGGTGGATTCTTTACCTCTGAGCCACTGGAGAAGCCTGGCATTTGGCTGTAGTATTTTATAAATGAATCTCGTTTCTAACATAATTTATTTTTTCCATATCAATGTTTAGGTAAAAGAAGTACTTTCCTTTTAACAATATACAGAAACTAACCTCTTAGAGATTGGCCAAAATCTTTTAAGTGTATAATCCTTAGAGGTAATATAATCCTCTCATTTTGCAGATGGGAGGACAGTTAGACCTAGCAAGGTAAAATGAGTTAGTTGCCCAAGACTGATAAGAGACTCTGCCAAAGATGATGCTTTTGTCTGGTTTTTGATTTGTTTCCCAATCTTTTGTTTATTCATATGTATAAACATATTCATATATATTATATTATTTGTATGAAATGGATTTTGCATCTGCAAATTTTGGTATCCATGGGGGTCCTGGAACCTTGCCCCCTTTCGCCCACCCCCCTCACGATAGCAAGAGACGACTGTACTTTTATTCCCAATTCCCTTCTCACAGTCTAGAATGGGGATTCTCCAGGGCAAAGGCTATCAAGCTGATTCAGCCTTTGATCTCAGTAGCCTAATGTTCTGTACAAACTGAGAGATACTTGATTCTTTTTGCATTTGCATAAACACCATATCATTTGGGTTGCTTGTGGTATTAGGAACAGAAAACCCAGTTCATACTGGACTTCAGTGAATGAACAGGAGCTTATAGGTTCTTGTAAAAAAATCTTAAAAAAGAAAAAAGGTCTCACAGAAAGTTTGATTTAAAGGTCTTTGGTTGATGCACAAGTTCATGATTCCATTCAGAGGAAGCTAGTTTGTAATTTGCATACTTCTGCTCCCTGTGGGTATTGTCTTCATCCTCAGGCTTGCTTCTCTTCTGGCACAGAAAGAGCTCTCCTGGAACCATGTACTTCCTCTTTTACACTCCAAGAGAAAGGAAGGAACTATCCAACTAAACTGACCTTTTAAGTAACAAGTTTACATTAATCATTATTTTTTTTTAAATTTTAAGCAATTAATTAGGTAGTATAGCATCTTAAACATGATACCACAAGTGTCAATTCCAAAAGAAAAGAAATAAGCATCGTGGAAACTAGTGGTTCTGTTGTATCTGATTATTGCTAAAGAATCTTAAATTTGTTTTGGCAAAAGTGATGTCTAAGAAAGTACTTTTCAAACTTTTAATTTAGAAATCACCTGGAGATCTCATTAAAATCCAGGTTTTGATTTAGTTGGTGTGGAGTGGGACCTATAATTCTGCACTTTTAATAAGTTCCTAGGTTATTCTAGTGCTGGTGGTCTGTTTTGCATAGCCAAGGTTTAAAAGACCACACTGTTTCTGGCATTTTCTAAAGGTGTTGAGAACTAGCTCAGTTTACTACTGCAAACCACCAGCATCTCTTTGCTGGACCTGTGCAGTAGCCTGATAACCAGTCTCCCTCCTTAAGCCTCTTGTTCCTCTGTAATTCTTTCTCTAAATGGAGCTATGTTGATCATTTTCATATGTAAATCAATCGCATCATTCTCTTGATTAACCTACTGGTAACCCATTGTGTTAGAATAGAATCTAAACTCCTTACCATAACTGCACAGTACTAAATGTTGCAACCCCTGGCTGCCTCCCTCTGTAGTCTCTTTACATACCATTCTTCTCTTTGTTCCTTTGCTTTAGTTCTTTGAACCTCTCTTCATGCTACTTGTAATGTGGACCCCGCATCTTCTGGCTTCTTCTCTTTATTCAGGTCTCTGCTTAGATAGTAACCACTTCTGAGTGTACCTTATGAATGACTACAGAGAAGTTCTTGAGGGATTGTTGTACTGAGACAGTAGATCACCAACTCTGTCAATTCAGCTCATGAGCAATGTAAAAGTCACTTTAAATTTTTGTTTGGTTCTGTTCATATTAGAGATTGTTTCATCATGCAATTAAAGGGGTTTTCCCCCATATTGTTATATTAATAGATGTTTCTTTTTCCTATCCAAGTCACTATGTGCCCAGTATTCAGCAGACAAACGAGAAGATGAGAAGATGTGTGATCATTTGATAAGAGCAGCTAAATATCGAGACCATGTGACAGCAACTCAACTAATCCAGAAAATTATCAACATTCTCACAGACAAGCATGGAGCCTGGGGAAATTCTGCAGTGAGGTAAAGAGATACCTTTAGGATTTGGCCACTGATTTTCTGTGGAAGGCCTAGGTTAAGATAAATGGCTTTGATCAAATGGATATGATCAAGACCAGATGAAGAACAGAGTAATTTAATTTTATAATTTATCTTCCACTATGAATTTAAAGCAAAGGGGAAGGAGAAAATCAGTATGGGTATAGTTATGGATTTTTATGGACATTTCAGTTTCCTTCAACTACTCTTAAAGGAATAGTTGCTCATATATTTATTCATTTTGAAGTGAACTGTTAATGAAGTTGTTGGTTTAAAGTATTTTACTTGTAGCACTTATATCTGAATTTATACAAATAAAGTATTTTATTTACTATATCTACCTCCTTTTCAGATTACCAAACTGAACAAGAGAATTTAGTTCTAATTTTAGAAACAAAAGATTTAAATTACTTTCTCAGACTAAGGAACTTAGATAAGTCATAAAATTTAATCTTTTTGGAATATTTTATTCTACAAGTTTTAGGAATGTGTTTTGACTCATTTAAGTAATGTTAATGAAAAAGTTCTTTATTTCCCACTAGAAAAACATTTTTTAGTTCCTCATTTCTGCATAACTTTTTCTGGAAGACAACAACAAAGGAAAATAGTAAATAGCTGGTATATTATGTATAGGTGTAACTGGTTTCTGCTTGTGTTTCAAGCAATTTATGTGTTTAGCAAAGTCTAGTTTAGAGATTTTCCAGTAAATAGAAAATGATTTTAGTTTTTTTAAAGCTGAACTTTATAAACTAGTTGAGTTGAAACCTATCTGTTTTGGGATGTTTCTTAGTACAAGTATTTGCTAATATAGAGAAGATCTGTTTCATCATGCTTATCTTGAAAAATACTTAAATAAAATGAATCTCATTTCTTGGCATATCATTTTTGATGTTCAGAAGACAAACAGGTCAAGACAAAAGGACTGAGTAAAGGCAGAAACCGTGTTTGTTTGTTTGTTTTAATCGTATTTCAGCTGATCTCAGCTGCAAGAGTGGCCATGGGAATGCCATGAATTACTGGGTCAGAGCTCTCTAATGCCTTGTCCTGCAGTATATAAAAGTCCATGGGTGTATGTATGGAGGGGGACTGAGGAAGAGGAGTTCTGTTGAAGGTTTTAGAGTTTCGTTATACTTTAATATAACAGATGTGTTATAGTCATTTCGACACCAGGTTGTATATATATTAGGAGATTAGTTTGATGTATAGTGGTTGGCGCATATTGGGAGCTCAGTGTGTGTTTGTTGCTTTTTTCTTAGGCTTGAATTTTTTTCTTTAACATAAAGAAAGTTTTGGAATTTTAAAATGAAAATGTTTAGGCAACTTACACCAAATGGGTCTTTTTTATGACATCAGAATTCTTTCTAGTGATAGCTATATCTTTGT